>NC_140001.1:37868202-38130896 GCF_964263955.1 Coregonus lavaretus | reverse complement strand
CACGCTGGGTTTAACAGAATGGGGCCGTAGAGATGATCCATAGGTGATTATGTCTCAGCTAATGGGAGATCGTTTCTCGCTTTGCTGCTGATGGTGGAGATAGATGGGGTTACACATACACACACTCACACTCACACACACACAACCATGTCAGGGTTAAGCCTTCAATTACCTGGAGGAGACTGTGTGCCACCCTTAGCAACAACTGGACTGACCTAGAAAGAAGAAGAAGGATGGAGAGATAGAAAGGGACAGAGAGGGCTAGACCTGGACCGAGAGGGCTAGACCTGGACCGAGAGGGCTAGACCTGGACCGAGAGGGACAGACCTGGACCGAGAGGGACAGACCAGGCTAGACCTGGACAGAGAGGGACAGACCAGGCTAGACCTGGACCGAGAGGGACAGACCTGGACCGAGAGGGACAGACCGGGCCAGACCTGGACCGAGAGGGACAGACCTGGACAGAAGGGGGCCAGACCTGGACAGAGAGGGCCAGACCTGGACAGAGAGCGGGCCAGACCTGGACAGAGAGCGGGCCAGACCTGGACAGAGAGCGGGCCAGACCTGGACAGAGAGCGGGCCAGACCTGGACAGAGAGCGGGCCAGACCTGGACAGAGAGCGGGCCAGACCTGGACAGAGAGCGGGCCAGACCTGGACAGAGAGCGGGCCAGACCTGGACAGAGAGCGGGCCAGACCTGGACAGAGAGCGGGCCAGACCTGGACAGACCTAGAGAGACAGAGACAGACACCGAGACAGAGACCTACCCAGACAGACACCTAGACCGACCTCGACAGAGGCAGACCTAGAGAGGCAGACCTAGAGAGGCAGACCTAGAGAGGCAGACCTAGAGAGGCAGACCTAGAGAGACAGACCTAGAGAGACCGAGACCGACCTAGACAGAGACACCTAGACCGACAGAGGCAGACCTAGAGAGGCAGACCTAGACAGAGACCTAGACCGACCTACACAGAGACCTAGACCGACCTACACAGAGACCTAGACCGACCTACACAGAGACCTAGACCGACCTACACAGAGACCTAGACCGACCTACACAGAGACCTAGACGACCTACACAGAGACCTAGACCGACCTACACAGAGACCTAGACCGACAGAGACCGACCTACACAGAGACCTAGACCGACAGAGACCGACCTACACAGAGACCGACCTACACAGAGACCGACCTACACAGAGACCGACCTACACAGAGACCGACCTACACAGAGACCGACCTACACAGAGACCGACCTACACAGAGACCGACCTACACAGAGACCGACCTACACAGAGACCGACCTACACAGAGACCGACCTACACAGAGACCGACCTACACAGAGACCGACCTACACAGAGACCGACCTACACAGAGACCGACCTACACAGAGACCGACCTACACAGAGACCGACCTACACAGAGACCGACCTAGACAGAGACACCTAGACAGACCTAGACAGAGACACCTAGACCGACCTAGACAGACCTAGACAGAGACACCTATACCGATCTAGACCGACCTAGACAGAGACACCTAGACCGACCTAGAGAGAGACACCTAGACCGACCTAGACAGACCTAGAGAGACAGAGACAGACAGACCTAGAGAGACAGAGACAGACAGACCTAGAGAGACAGAGACAGACAGACCTAGAGAGACAGAGACAGACAGACCTAGAGAGACAGAGACAGACAGACCTAGAGAGACAGAGACAGACAGACCTAGAGAGACAGAGACAGACAGACCTAGAGAGACAGAGACAGACAGACCTAGAGAGACAGAGACAGACAGACCTAGAGAGACAGAGACAGACAGACCTAGAGAGACAGAGACAGACAGACCTAGAGAGACAGAGACAGACAGACCTAGAGAGACAGAGACAGACAGACCTAGAGAGACAGAGACAGACAGACCTAGAGAGACAGAGACAGACAGACCTAGAGAGACAGAGACAGACAGACCTAGAGAGACAGACCGACCTAGAGAGACGGACCGAACGACCTAGAGAGACGGACCGACCGGCCGAGAGAGACGGACCGAGCGGCCGAGAGAGACGGACCGAGCGGCCGAGAGAGACGGACCGAGCGGCCGAGAGAGACGGACCGACCGGCCGAGAGAGACGGACCGACCGGCCGAGAGAGACGGACCGACCGGCCGAGAGAGACGGACCGACCGGCCGAGAGAGACGGACCGACCGGCCGAGAGAGACGGACCGACCGGCCGAGAGAGACGGACCGACCGGCCGAGAGAGACAGAGACAGACGGGCCTAGAGAGACAGAGACAGACGTGGACAGAGACACCTAGACCTAGAGAGGCAGACCTAGACAGAGACCTAGACCGAGACCTAGACCGACCTAGACAGAGACCTAATCCGACCTAGACAGAGACCTAGACCGACCTAGACAGAGACCTAGACCGACCTAGACAGAGACCTAGACCGACCTAGACGGAGACCGACCTAGACGGAGACCTAGACCGAGACCTAGACCGACCTAGACAGAGACCTAGCCTGACCTAGACAGAGACCGACCTAGACGGAGACCTAGACCGACCTAGACAGAGACCTAGACCGACCTAGACAGAGACCGACGTAGACGGAGACCGACCTAGACAGAGACCGACCTAGAGAGACAGACCTAGACATAGACACCGAAACAGCCCGAGACCTAGACAGAGACAGACCTAGAAAGAGACACCTAGACCGACCTAGACAGACCTAGAGAGACAGAGCCAGACCGACCTAGAGAGACAGAGCCAGACCGACCTAGAGAGACAGAGCCAGACCGACCTAGAGAGACAGAGCCAGACACCGAGACAGAGACCTACCCAGACAGACACCTAGACCGACCTCAACAGAGGCAGACCTAGAGAGGCAGACCTAGAGAGGCAGACCTAGAGAGGCAGACCTAGAGAGACAGACCTAGAGAGACCGAGACCGACCTAGACAGAGACACCTAGACCGACAGAGGCAGACCTAGAGAGGCAGACCTAGACAGAGACCTAGACCGACCTACACAGAGACCTAGACCGACCTACACAGAGACCTAGACCGACCTACACAGAGACCTAGACCGACCTACACAGAGACCTAGACCGACCTACACAGAGACCTAGACGACCTACACAGAGACCTAGACCGACCTACACAGAGACCTAGACCGACAGAGACCGACCTACACAGAGACCTAGACCGACAGAGACCGACCTACACAGAGACCGACCTACACAGAGACCGACCTACACAGAGACCGACCTACACAGAGACCGACCTACACAGAGACCGACCTACACAGAGACCGACCTACACAGAGACCGACCTACACAGAGACCGACCTACACAGAGACCGACCTACACAGAGACCGACCTACACAGAGACCGACCTACACAGAGACCGACCTACACAGAGACCGACCTACACAGAGACCGACCTACACAGAGACCGACCTAGACAGAGACACCTAGACAGACCTAGACAGAGACACCTAGACAGACCTAGACAGAGACACCTAGACCGACCTAGACAGACCTAGACAGAGACACCTATACCGATCTAGACCGACCTAGACAGAGACACCTAGACCGACCTAGAGAGAGACACCTAGACCGACCTAGACAGACCTAGAGAGACAGAGACAGACAGACCTAGAGAGACAGAGACAGACAGACCTAGAGAGACAGAGACAGACAGACCTAGAGAGACAGAGACAGACAGACCTAGAGAGACAGAGACAGACAGACCTAGAGAGACAGAGACAGACAGACCTAGAGAGACAGAGACAGACAGACCTAGAGAGACAGAGACAGACAGACCTAGAGAGACAGAGACAGACAGACATAGAGAGACAGAGACAGACAGACCTAGAGAGACAGAGACAGACAGACCTAGAGTGACAGAGACAGACAGACCTAGAGAGACAGAGACAGACAGACCTAGAGAGACAGAGACAGACAGACCTAGAGAGACAGACCGACCTAGAGAGACAGACCGACCTAGAGAGACGGACCGAACGACCTAGAGAGACGGACCGACCGGCCGAGAGAGACGGACCGAGCGGCCGAGAGAGACGGACCGACCGGCCGAGAGAGACGGACCGACCGGCCGAGAGAGACGGACCGACCGGCCGAGAGAGACGGACCGACCGGCCGAGAGAGACGGACCGACCGGCCGAGAGAGACGGACCGACCGGCCGAGAGAGACGGACCGACCGGCCGAGAGAGACGGACCGACCGGCCGAGAGAGACGGACCGACCGGCCGAGAGAGACGGACCGACCGGCCGAGAGAGACGGACCGACCGGCCGAGAGAGACAGAGACAGACGGGCCTAGAGAGACAGAGACAGACGTGGACAGAGACACCTAGACCTAGAGAGGCAGACCTAGACAGAGACCTAGACCGAGACCTAGACCGACCTAGACAGAGACCTAGACCGACCTAGACAGAGACCTAGACCGACCTAGACAGAGACCTAGACCGACCTAGACGGAGACCGACCTAGACGGAGACCTAGACCGAGACCTAGACCGACCTAGACAGAGACCTAGCCTGACCTAGACGGAGACCTAGACCGACCTAGACAGAGACCTAGACCGACCTAGACAGAGACCGACGTAGACGGAGACCGACCTAGACAGAGACCGACCTAGAGAGACAGACCTAGACATAGACACCGAAACAGCCCGAGACCTAGACAGAGACAGACCTAGAAAGAGACACCTAGACCGACCTAGACAGACCTAGAGAGACAGAGCCAGACCGACCTAGAGAGACAGAGCCAGACCGACCTAGAGAGACAGAGCCAGACCGACCTAGAGAGACAGAGCCAGACCGACCTAGAGAGACAGAGCCAGACCGACCTAGAGAGACAGAGCCAGACCGACCTATAGAGACACAGACAGACCGACCTAGAGAGACACAGACCTAGACCGACCTAGAGAGACAGAGACACCTAGACCGACCTAGACAGAGACCGACCTAGAGAGACATCTAGACGGGCCTAGAGAGACGGGCCTAGAGAGACGGGCCTAGAGAGAGACTGAGACAGAGACAGACATAGACACATAGACCGAACTAGAGAGACCGAGACGGACCTAGAGAGACAGAGACCTAGACAGAGACACCTATACCGACCCAGACAGAGACAGACCTAGAGAGACCCAGACAGAGACAGACCTAGAGAGACATCTAGACAGGCTTAGAGAGACGGGCCTAGAGAGACAGACCTAGAGAGACAGACGAGAGAGACAGACCTAGACACCGAAACAAACCGAGACCTAGACAGACAGACCGACCTAGACAGAGACAGACCTAGACACAGACTGACCTAGAGAGACAGACTGACCTAGAGAGACGGACTGACCTAGAAGGACAGAGACAGACCTAGACAGAGACAGACCTAGACAGAGACAGACCTAGACAGAGACAGACCTAGACCGACCTAGAGAGACAGAGACCGACCTAGAGAGACAGAGACCGACCTAGAGAGACAGAGACAGACCTAGAGAGACAGAGACAGACCTAGAGAGACAGAGACAGACCTAGAGAGACAGACCTAGACAGAGACGCCTAGAGAGACGGGCCTAGAGAGACGGAGAGAGTCACACACAGGCGTGCAAGTAGTAGACCAACAGATAGACACTTAAAGGGGAATATTTACAACCCCAAAGTCTACTTTATTAGCCAATACACGACTGAACAATGTCATATCATTCTTTAATATGTGCTTTTTATAGCTTGCTTTTTATGAATACAGCCAGCCATGTTAATAAAACTGTAACGTTAACCAGTGTTACTGTCCTGAACATCTCTAAAACTAAAAGCGTTGTATTTGGTACAAATCATTCCCTAAAGTTGTAGACCTCAGCTGAATCTGGTAATGAATAATGTGGCTGTTGAGCAAGTTGACTGTCATAGTCAAAACAAATAGATTCAATGGTTGTAAAGATGGGGAGCGGTCTCTCCGTGATAAAGAGATGCTTTGCTTTTTTGACACCACACTCCACAAAGCAAGTCCTGCAGGCTCTAGTTTTATATCTTTATTATTGTATGTAATAGGGTGCAATTTGGGTCTCGGTCACCCCTAACCCCTGATACTCATACCTGTCCCTGTCTCCCTCCCTGTGTAGAACTTCTCCCGGGTGAAGATGCAGGTGACCATGTCTCTAGCCTCTCTGGTGGGGAAGTCAGAGGACTTCCATGAGGAGTACCTCCGCAGGTCCCTACGCACCATACTGGCCTACGCAGAGGAGGACACGGAGATGCAGAACACACCTCTTCTCTCACAGGTAACACACATGCGCGCACACACACAGACTGAGGTAATGCCATTCACAAACATGTTGATATCAACTAACAACAACAAGATAAATGTAAAACATACTGTGTCCATAATAAGTATGTAGGTTATAGGTTAAGAGCACAGTTTGAAAGATATGGCATATACAGTGAGGGAAAAAATAATTTGATCCCCTGCCGATTTTGTACGTTTGCCCACTGACAAAGAAATGATCAGTCTATAATTGTAATGGTAGGTTTATTTTAACATTGAGAGACAGAATAACAACAAATTGATTTGCATTTTAATGAGGGAAATAAGTATTTGACCCCCTCTCAATCAGAACGATTTCTGGCTCCCAGGTGTCTTTTATACAGGTAACGAGCTGAGATTAGGAGCACACTCTCTTAAAGGGAGTGCTCCTAATCTCAGCTTGTTACCTGTATAAAAGACACCTGTCCACAGAAGCAATCAATCAATCAGATTCCAAACTCTCCACCATGGCCAAGACCAAAGAGCTCTCCAAGGTTGTCAGGGACAATATTGTAGACCTACACGCTGGAATGGGCTACAAGACCATCGCCAAGCAGCTTGGTGAGAAGGTGACAACAGTTGGTGCGATTATTCGCAAATAATAGCTGTATAATTTAAATGGTAGGTTTATTTGAACAGTGAGAGACAGAATAACAACAAAAAAATCCAGAAAAACGCATGTCAAAAATGTTATGAATTGATTTGCATTTTAATGAGGGAAATAAGTATTTGACCCCTCTGCAAAACATGACTTAGTACTTGGTGGCAATCACAGAGGTCAGAAGTTTCTTGTACTTGGCCACCAGGTTTGCACACATCTCAGGAGATCTTCTCCAAGTCATTAAGGTTTCGACCCATTTTCAATGCCCTGGCTGAGGGAAGGAGGTTCTCACCCAAGATTTGACGGTACATGGCCCCGTCCATCGTCCCTTTGATGCGGTGAAGTTGTCCTGTCTCCTTAGCAGAAAAACACCCCCAAAGCATAATGTTTCCACCTCCATGTTTGACGTGGGGATGGTGTTCTTGGGGTCATAGGCAGCATTCCTCCTCCTCCAAACACGGCGAGTTGAGTTGATGCCAAAGACCTCAATTTTGGTCTCATCTGACCACAACACTTTCACCCAGTTCTCCTCTGAATCATTCAGATGTTCATTGGCAAACTTCAGGCAGGCCTGTATATGTGCTTTCTTGAGCAGGGGGACCTTGCGGGCGCTGCAGGATTTCAGTCCTTCACGGCGTAGTGTGTTACCAATTGTTTTCTTGGTGACTATGGTCCCAGCTGCCTTGAGATCATTGTCAAGATCCTCCCATGTAGTTCTGGGCTGATTCCTCACCGTTCTCATGATCATTGCAACTCCACGAGGTGAGATCTTGCATGGAGCCCCAGGCCAAGGGAGATTAACAGTGCTTTTGTGTTTCTTCCATTTGCGAATAATCGCACCAACTGTTGTCACCTTCTCACCAAGCTGCTTGGCGATGGTCTTGTAGCCCATTCCAGCCTTGTGTAGGTCTACAATCTTGTCCCTGACATCCTTGGAGAGCTCTTTGGTCTTGGCCATGGTGGAGAGTATGGAATCTGATTGATTGATTGCTTCTGTGGACAGGTGTCTTTTATACAGGTAACAAACTGAGATTAGGAGCACTCCCTTTAAGAGTGTGCTCCTAATCTCAGCTCGTTACCTGTATAAAAGACACCTGGGAGCCAGAAATCTTTCTGATTGAGAGGGGGTCAAATACTTATTTCCCTCATTAAAATGCAAATCAATTTATAACATTTTTGACATGCATTTTTCTGGATGTTTTTGTTGTTATTCTGTCTCTCACTGTTCAAATGAACCTACCATTAAAACTATAGACTGATCATTTCTTTGTCAGTGGGCAAACGTACAAAATCAGCAGGGGATCAAATACTTTTTTCCCTCACTGTATGAAAACTTAGGACACTAAAGAGCCTTTCTACTGACTCTGAAAAACACCAAAAGAAAGATGCCCAGGGTCCCTGCTCATCTGTGTGAACATGCCTTAGGCATGCTGCAAGGAGGCATGAGGACTGCAGATGTGGCCAATAAATTGCAATGTCCGTACTGTGAGACGCCTAAGACAGCGCTACAGGGAGACCGGACAGACAGCTGATCATCCTCGCAGTGGCAGACCACGTGTAACAACACCTGCACAGGATTGGTACATCCGAACATCACACCTGTGGGACAGGTACAGGATGGTAACAACAATTGTCCGAGTTACACCAGGAACGCACAATCCCTACATCAGTGCTTAGACTGTCAGCAATAGGGTGAGAGAGGCTGGACTGAGGGCTTGTAGGCCTGTTGTAAGGCAGGTGCTCACCAGA
This sequence comes from Coregonus lavaretus, assembly GCF_964263955.1. Taxonomy (NCBI): domain Eukaryota; kingdom Metazoa; phylum Chordata; class Actinopteri; order Salmoniformes; family Salmonidae; genus Coregonus; species Coregonus lavaretus. The sequence goes on along the minus strand of NC_140001.1, from coordinate 38,122,235 downwards.
CATCACCGGCAACAACGTCGCCTATGGGCACAAACCCACCGTTGTTGGACCAGACAGGACTGACAAAAAGTGCTCTTCACTGACGAGTCACGGTTTTGTCTCACCAGGGGTGATGGTCGGATTCGCATTTATCGTCGAAGGAATGAGCGTTACACCAAGGCCTGTACTCTGGAGCTGGATGGATTTGGAGATGGAGGGTTTGTCATGGTCTGGGGCGATGTGTCACAGCATCATTGGACTGAGCTTGTTGTCATTGCAGAAAATATAAACGCTATGCGTTACAGGGAAGACATCCTCCTCCCTCATGTGGTACCCTTCCTGCAGGCTCATCCTGACATGACCCTCCAGCATGACAATGCCACCAGCCATACTGCTCGTTCTGTGCGTGATTTCCTGCAAGACAGGAATGTCAGTGTTCTGCCATGGCCAGCGAAGAGCCTGGATCTCAATCCCATTGAGCACGTCTGGGACCTGTTGCATCGGAGGGTGAGGGCTAGGGCCATTCCCCCCAGAAATGTCTGGGAACTTGCAGGTGCCTTCGTGGAAGAGTGGGATAACATCTCATAGCAAAAACTAGCAAATCTGGTGCAGTCCATGAGGAGGAGATGCACTGCAGTACTTAATGCAGCTGGTGGCCACACCAGATACTGACTGTTACTTTTGATTTTGACCCCCCCCCTTTGTTCAGGGACACATTCCATTTCTGTTAGTCACATGTCTGTGGAACTTGTTCAGTTTATGTCTCAGTTGTTGAATCTTATGTTCATACAAATATTTACACATGTTAAGTTTGTTGAAAATAAACGCAGTTGACTGTGAGAGGACGTTTCTTTTTTTGCTGAGTTTAGTATGTACAGTTGAAGTCGGAAGTTTACATACACCTTAGCCAAATACATTTAAACTCAGTTTTTCCACAATTCCTGACATTTAAACCTAGTAAAGATTCCCTGTCTTAGGTCAGTTAGGATCACCACTTTATTTTAAGAATGTGAAATGTCAGAATAATAGTAGAGAGTGATTTATTTCAGCTTTTATTTCTTTCATCACATTCCCAGTGGGTCAGAAGTTTACATACACTCAATTAGTATTTGGTAGCATTGCCTTTAAATTGTTTAACTTGGGTCAAACGTTTCGGGTAGTTGTGATGGCCACTTCAATACCTTGACTTTGTTGTCCTTAAGCCATTTTGCCACAACTTTGGAAGTATCATTGTCCATTTGGAAGACCCATTTGCGACCAAGTTTTAACTTCCAGAATGATGTCTTGATGTTGCTTCAATATATCCACATAATTTTCCTTCCTCATGATGCCATCTATTTTGTGAAGTGCACCAGTCCCTCCTGCAGCAAAGCACCCCCACAGCATGATGCTGCCACCCCCATGCTTCACGGTTGGGATGGTGTTCTTTGGCTTGCAAGCGTTCCCCTTTTTCCTCCAAACATAACGATGGCCAAACAGTTATATTTTTGTTTCATCAGACCAGAGGACATTTCTCAAAAAAGTATGATCTTTGTCCCCATGGGCAGTTGCAAACCGTAGTCTGGCTTTTTTATGGCGGTTTTGGAGCAGTGGCTTCTTCCTTGCTGAGCAGCCTTTCAGGTTATGTCGATAGAGGACTCGTTTTACTGTGGATATAGATACTTTTGTACCTATTTCCTCCAGCATCTTCACAAGGTCCTTTGCTGTTGTTCTGGGATTGATTTGCACTTTTCACACCAAAGTACGTTCATCTCTAGGAGGTCTTGGCTGATTTTATTTTGATTTTCCCATGATGTCAAGCAAAGAGGCGCACTGAGTTTGAAGGTAGGCCTTGAAATACATCCACAGGTACACCTCCAATTGACTCAAATGATGTCAATTAGCCTATCAGAAGCTTCTAAAGCCATGACATCATTTTCTGGAAATTTCCAAGCTGTTTAAAGGCACAGTCAACTTAGTGTATGTAAACTTCTGACCCACTGGAACTGTGATACAGTGGTAGAGCATGGCGCTTGCAACGCCAGGGTTGTGGGTTCGTTTCCCACGGGGGGCCAGTATGAAAATGTATGCACTCACTAACTGTAAGTCGCTCTGGATAAGAGGGTCTGCGAAATGACTAAAATGTAATTGTTGGAAAAATTACTTGTGTCATGCACAAAATAGATGTCCTAACCGACTTGCCAAAACTATAGTTTGTTAACAAGTAATGTGTATGTAAACCTCCGACTTCAACTGTGTGTATGTGTATATGTATATGTATATATATATATATATTAGCGAATAAAAATATATGGGGGATTGGAAGTGATGCAGACAATGACATTGATGGAAGTTACAATCTATCTGCAATATTAAAGCTGATCTACCCCCTAAAAAATAAAAATAAATAAAGAATAAACATGTTGATATCGACCCAAGCCTGTGTGTGTGCATGTGTGTAGGTTGATGAGCTGCTGAGGAACCTGAACAGTATCCTGTCAGACACGGTGAAGATGAGAGAGTTCCAAGAAGACCCAGAGATGCTCATGGACCTCATGTATAGGTACACATACACACGCACTCCAGCTTTATGTCTCTATGTGTGTTGTGCTCCTGGGTCTATTTCTCTGTGGTTTGGTTGTTTCTCCTCTGTTTGTTCCTCACTATGGAAACCATGTGGTAGCAGTTTGGTACAGTGATCTGGGTTTTTGTATAGACAGTAAATACATACACTTTGTTTGTGTGGGTGTGAATGCATACTCTCTCAGTGCATGTGTCATCTGCTTACATTCTGCATCTGTAAAAGGTCATTAAAGCTCAAATTTACATTTGGCTACCTAAAACTGACCCCCAGCCCTCCTCACCCCAAATCAGGGCTAGGGGACAGGGGTTGGTTTGGAATTCAGCATCACTCACACACTTCCTCCCTCCCTCCGTCTCCAGGATAGCGAAAGGTTACCAGACGTCTCCTGACCTGAGGTTGACCTGGCTGCAGAACATGGCGGAGAAACACAAGAACAGGAAGTGTTTTACAGAGTCTGCCATGTGTCTGGTCCACGCTGCAGCCCTGGTTGCTGAATACCTCAGCATGCTAGAGGACCACAAATACCTACCTGTGGGCAGTGTCACCTTTCAGGTGGGTACCTATACTGTACACGCACAAACAATACTTATTCTGGAAATGTTGGTATGTTGACTGTGGCCAGAAGGGGGAACTGTTCACTGAAAACGTAATATATTGATCGCTTCATTGTTTGGCTGGTATCTTGGTTAATCACTTTGTGACAAATGTTTTTGTAAAAAACGCTATATCAGTAATAGTTGATTGGTTGGTTGGTTGGTTGGTTGATTCCCTTTTGTTATATGCTGGATGAATCTGATTGGTTAGTTGATTGATTGATGAATTCCATTTGTAACATGCTTGATGAGTGATTGGTTGATTGATTGATTTCTTGGTTGATTGGTTGTATAGAACATCTCTCCCAACGTTCTGGAGGAGTCGGCAGTGTCAGATGACATCCTGTCCCCAGACGAAGACGGGGTCTGTTCAGGACGATACTTCACCACCAGTGGTTTGGTGGGCCTACTGGAGCAGGCTGCAGAACTCTTCAGCAACGTACGTCTCTCTCTCTCTCACACACACACACACACACACACACACACACACCCACATACTGAGGGGAGGACATGCATATGCTAAATAATGGTTCTGCTGCACTTACATAAACACACATCAATAGTACACCTTTGGGATGAATTGGAACGCTGACTGCAAGCCAGGCCTAATCGCCCCAACATCCGTGCCCGACCTCACTAACGCTCTTGTGGCTGAATGGAAGCAAATCCCTGCAGCAATGTTCCAACATCTAGTGGAAAACCTTCCCAGAAGAGTGGAGGCTGTTATCGCAGCAAAGGGGGGACTATCTCCATATTAATGCCCATGATTTTGGAATGATATGTTCGACGAGCATGTGTCCGCACACTTTTGGCCATGTAGTGTATGTTGTGAGTGTCGTTGCTGTTGTTTTCAGGGTGGTCTTTATGAGGCAGTGAATGAGGTGTATAAGATCATTATGCCTATCCTGGAGGCTCACAGAGATTTCCGGGAGCTGGGCTCCGCTCACCACAAACTGCAGAGAGCCTTCGACTACATCATTCAGAAGGTACAGACAGCAGCATGGACTACTGTTTATGAAGGGCTTACAGTCACAGTACATATGAAGTGTTTACAATTATGGTGAAATGCTTACAATTACAATAGCAAATTTTTTTGTTAAAAGACTCAATACTGAGTCTCTTTCATTATGTGTTTCTCTTGTTGTCCCAGGGCCATAAGAGGATGTTTGGGACATATTTCCGGGTGGGTTTTTATGGGGCCAAGTTTGGAGACCTGGACGAACGAGAGTTTGTTTACAAGGAGCCAGGGATCACCCACCTGCCAGAGATATCCCACAGACTGGAGGTAAGAGAATGCGTGTATGTGTTTGTTTGCGCACCCTTGTGTACATGCTTTTACTGTAAGGATATGAGTAGTGTATCTATTCATATGAGTAGTGTATCTATTCATATGAGGAGTGTATCTATTCATATGAGGAGTGTATCTATTCATATGAGGAGTGTATCTATTCATATGAGTAGTGTATCTATTCATATGAGTAGTGTATCTATTCATATGAGTAGTGTATCTATTCATATGAGTAGTGTATCTATTCATATGAGTAGTGTATCTATTCATATGAGTAGTGTATCTATTCATATGAGTAGTGTATCTATTCATATGAGTACTGTATGCATTGCTGTTGTAGAACTTCTACAGTCAGTGTTTTGGAGATGCCCTGGAGATGATCAAAGACTCCAAAGACATAGACAGGAGCAAACTAGATGCTAACAAGGTACAGTATGACACTACACCACCAAGTCATCCACACTGTGTTCCTGCTGTGTCCCGTTTGACTACCTTCTCTGACTTGCATAATGTCCAATTATTGAGAGGAACCCAAACAACTAGATGCATCTCTTCTTCTTCTCTCTTTCTCCACCTCCTTCTCTCCCTCTCCCTCTCTTTCTTTCTCCACACTTCCTTCTCTTTCTCCCTCTCCCTCTCCCTCCCTCCCTCCCTACCTCCCCCAGGCCTACATCCAGATCACCTATGTGGAGCCCTTCTTTGACGATTATGAGATGAAAAACCGCCTGACCAACTTTGAGAAGAACTTCAACCTGCGTCGCTTCATGTACACTACACCCTTCACCAAGGCCGGGCGGCCGCGCGGCGAACTCAACGAGCAGTACAAGAGGAAGACCATCCTCACCACCATGCACGCCTTCCCCTACATCAAGACACGCATCAACGTCATCCAGAAAGAAGAGGTATGCTGGTAGAACAAAGCGTATTCAGACACAGCTTCTCAATGCTGGGTTCCTCTTTGCCTTTTGGTCGTTACTGACTTTTAGGCAAAAATACTGATATTTTTATCTCTCCAAATCTAACTCGTACCCTCCCCCTTTCAATATCCTCCCTCTAACTCCCCCCTCCTCCCATCTCCAGTTTGACCTGACTCCCATTGAGGTGGCCATCGAGGACATGCAGAAGAAGACCAGGGAGCTAGCGGTAGCCACACACAGGGAGCAGCCCGATGCTAAGATGCTCCAGATGCTTCTACAGGGCTCTGTGGGAGCCACCGTCAACCAGGTACCTCCAGCCACCTGTCATGGCCCCTTAGAAAGGAGATGTTTTCCTGCCTCTCAACTTTTGCATTGGCAGTTTAACATAGAACTATTGCTGACTTATTACTGTTACTCAATTATTGAAAGTTACTCATCGACTCCACACAACAAATAAAGACAAAAACCAGTGTGAAAAGCCAACGGACGTGGTTGCATAGTGTATATAGTAGGTAATCGTTGTATTCTCCTGAATCCTCCTGAATCTAGAGGAAACATCCAGTCTTTATTTGGAACGGCAAGCCAGACAAAATTAAACGGGCCTATTTATATAATGAATATGAATTCGGAGGACAGAAATTATTAAATATTAAAGCATTAGACCTATCACTAAAAGCTTCAGTCATACGAACTGGTTCTCTAGCAAATTAGTAAGATTGTCTCACCCAATGTTCAAGAATGGCCTTTTTCCCTTTATTCAGATTACAACCGCTCACTTTCAGTTATTTGAAAAGGAAATCATCTCCCAAATATCACTATTTCTAAAACAAGCCATATAAAGTTGGTTGCAATTTCAATTTAATCCTCCAGGAACGACAGAACAAATAATGCAACAAATATTGTGGTTAAACTCAAATATACTAATTGACACAAAACTTTTTTTTTGACAAAATGTTTAAAAAAGGTATAATCTTCGTAAATGATATCATCGGTAGGACTGGAGTTATGTCGCACATGCAGCTAACAAAAACATATGGAAATGTCTGCTCTACCCAAAATTACAACCAAATAATTGCAGCCTTACCGCAAAAATGGAAGAGGAAAGTGGAAGGGGGAGAAAGTAAGGAACTTGTCTGTCGGCCTTGCATTAAAGAACATAATTGGTTAAAGAAAACTGTGATAAATAAAAAAGTATACCAGTTTTATTTAAGGACCAAAGGGTTGACAGCCGTCCCATATAGATTGCAAAATAGTTGAAGAGATTTTTGACTACCAATCCCATGGCATAGTGTTTATGAACTGATACGCAAAACGACACCGGATTCAAAACTTAGAATCTTTCAATTTAAATTATTATATAGAATTCTTGCTACCAGTAGAATGTTATTTATATGGGAGATACAATCTTCCCAGCTCTGCAGATTTTGCTGCGAAGAGACCGAATCATTAGATCATTTGTTTTGGTACTGTCCATTTGTAGCTTGTTTTTGGACACAGGTCCAGGAATGGCTAAAGGATTGCAATATTTACCTGGAGCTAACCTTGCAGATAGCCTTACTGGGTGATCTGAAAAGTCATAGTCAATCGATCAATAATATAATAATACTTTTATCAAAAATGTTTATTTACAATTTGTAGAAACAATGAGAATAGAAGGGTTCAGAACTTTTGTAAAACATCACAGTACAGTTGAAAAATATATGGCAAATTGAAATCCTATATGGATGGTGTTAAGAGATAGATTGGTGGTGTTGAATGGAGTTGAAGGATGGGACTAATAACAACTAACAACAACTAATAACAAGATAACTAATAATGTAAGCATACTGTGTCCATAATAAGTATATAAGTTGTAGGTTGGGAGCTTTTGTGAAAGAGCACAGTTAGAAAGATATGGCATATAGAAGCAAACCGGATGGACATCATGAAAATGATCAGAGAGGTTGAGAGTAGAAGAGGTTTAGGAGAAAAAACTAACAAAATATCATTATTGTAAAATTGACTGTCCATAAAATGTATATAGTAAGTATAAGCTGGAAGTAGATGCCTGAGCATTGTTGTTCACTAGTTTACTCCAATTAGGGAAAGGGTGGTGGGGTTGGAAAGTAATAAAGGGAATATTTTTTTTTTTAAAGGATATGTACAGTGGGGAGAACAAGTATTTGATACACTGCCGATTTTGCAGGTTTTCCTACTTACAAAGCATGTAGAGGTCTGTAATTTTTATCATAGGTACACTTCAACTGTGAGAGACGGAATCTAAAACAAAAATCCAGAAAATCACATTGTATGGTTTTTAAATAATTAATTTGCATTTTATTGCATGACATAAGTATTTGATCACCTACCAACCAGTAAGAATTCCGGCTCTCACAGACCTGTTAGTTTTTCTTTAAGAAGCCCTCCTGTTCTCCACTCATTACCTGTATTAACTGCACCTGTTTGAACTCGTTACCTGTATAAAAGACACCTGTCCACACACTCAATCAAACAGACTCCAACCTCTCCACAATGGCCAAGACCAGAGAGCTGTGTAAGGACATCAGGGATACAATTGTAGACCTGCACAAGGCTGGGGTGGGCTACAGGACAATAGGCAAGCAGCTTGGTGAGAAGGCAACAACTGTTGGCGCAATTATTAGAAAATGGAAGAAGTTCAAGATGACGGTCAATCACCCTCGGTCTGGGGCTCCATGCAAGATCTCACCTCATGGGGCATCAATGATCATGAGGAAGGTGAGGGATCAGCCCAGAACTACACGGCAGGACCTGGTCAATGACCTGAAGAGATCTGGGACCACAGTCTCAAAGAAAACCATTAGTAACACACTACGCCGTCATGGATTAAAATCCTGCAGCGCACGCCAATGACCATCTGGATGATCCAGAGGAGGAATGGGAGAAGGTCATGTGGTCTGATGAGACAAAAATAGAGCTTTTTGGTCTAAACTCTACTCGCCGTGTTTGGAGGAAGAAGAAGGATGAGTACAACCCCAAGAACACCATCCCAACCGTGAAGCATGGAGGTGGAAACATCATTCTTTGGGGATGCTTTTCTGCAAAGGGGACAGGACGACTGCACCGTATTGAGGGGAGGATGGATGGGGCCATGTATCGCGAGATCTTGGACAACAACCTCCTTCCCTCAGTAAGAGCATTGAAGATGGGTCGTGGCTGGTTCTTCCAGCATGACAACGACCCGAAACACACAGCCAGGGCAACTAAGGAGTGGCTCCGTAAGAAGCATCTCAAGGTCCTGGAGTGGCCTAGCCAGTCTCCAGACCTGAACCCAATAGAACATCTTTGGAGGGAGCTGAAAGTCCGTATTGCCCAGCGACAGCCCCGAAACCTGAAGGATCTGGAGAAGGTCTGTATGGATGACTGGGCCAAAATCCCTGCTGCAGTGTGTGCAAACCTGGTCAAGAACTACAGGAAACGTATGATCTCTGTAATTGCAAACAAAGTATTCTGTACCAAATATTAAGTTCTGCTTTTCTGATGTATCAAATACTTATGTCATGCAATAAAATGCAAATTAATTACTTAAAAATCATACAATGTGATTTTCTGGATTTTTGTTTTAGATTCCGTCTCTCACAGTTGAAGTGTACCTATGATAAAAAATTACAGACCTCTACATGCTTTGTAAGTAGTAAAACCTGCAAAATCAGCAGGGTATCAAATACTTGTTCTCCCCACTGTATGTGTATGTACAGTGAGGGGAAAAAAGTATTTGACCCCCTGCTTATTTTGTACATTTTTACATTTTACATTTTAGTCATTTAGCAGACGCTCTTATCCAGAGCGACTTACAGGAGCAATTAGGGTTAAGTGCCTTGCTCAAGGGCACATTTACGTCATTTAGCAGACGCTCTTATCCAGAGCGACTTACAAATTGGTGCATTCACCCTATAGCCAGTGGGATAACCACTTTACACTTTCTTTTTTTTTATTATTATTTTTTTTTTGGGGGGGGGGGTGGGTAGAAGGATTACTTTATCCTATCCCAGGTATTCAATTTGTACGTTTGCCCACTGACAAAGACATGATCAGTCTATAATTTTAATGGTAGGTTTATTTGAACAGTGAGAGACAGAATAACAACAAAAAAGTCCAGAAAAACGCATGTCAAAAATGTTATAAATTGATTTGCATTTTAATGAGGGAAATAAGTATTTGACCCCTCTGCAAAACATGACTTAGTACTTGGTGGCAAAACCCTTATTGGCAATCACAGAGGTCAGACATTTCTTGTAGTTGGCCACCAGGTTTGCACACATCTCAGGAGGGATTTTGTTCCACTCCCCTTTGCAGATCTTCTCCAAGTCATTAAGGTTTCGAGGTTGACGTTTGGCAACTCGAACCTTCAGCTCCCTCCACAGATTTTCTATGGGATTAAGGTCTGGAGACTGGCTAGGCCACTCCAGGACCTTAATGTGCTTCTTCTTGAGCCACTCCTTTGTTGCCTTGGCCGTGTATTTTGGGTCATTGTCATGCTGGAATACCCATCCACGACCCATTTTCAATGCCCTCGCTGAGGGAAGGAGGTTCTCACCCAAGATTTGACGGTACATGGCCCCGTCCATCGTCCCTTTGATGCGGTGAAGTTGTGCTGTCCCCTTAGCAGAAAACCACCCCCAAAGCATAATGTTTCCACCTCCATGTTTGACGGTGGGGATGGTGTTCTTGGGGTCATAGGCAGCATTCCTCCTCTTCCAAACACGGCGAGTTGAGTTGATGCCAAAGAGCTCCATTTTGGTCTCATCTAACCACAACACTTTCACCCAGTTCTCCTCTGAATCATTCAGATGTTCATTGGCAAACTTCAGACGGCCCTGTATATGTGCTTTCTTGAGCAGGGGGACCTTGCGGGCGCTGCAGGATTTCAGTCCTTCACGGCGTAGTGTGTTACCAATTGTTTTCTTGGTGACTATGGTCCCAGCTGCCTTGTGATCATTGACAAGATCCTCCCGTGTAGTTCTGGGCTGATTCCTCATCGTTCTCATGATCATTACAACTCCACAAGGTGAGATCTTGCATGGAGCCCCAGGCCGAGGGAGATTGACAGTTCTTTTGTGTTTCTTCCATTTGCGAATAATTGCACCTTCTCACCAAGCTGCTTGGCGATGGTCTTGTAGCCCATTCCAGCCTTGTGTAGGTCTACAATCTTGTCTCTGACATCCTTGGAGAGCTCTTTGGCTCTTTGGTCTTGGCCATGGTGGAGAGTTTGGAATCTGATTGATAGATTGCTTCTGAGGACAGGTGTCTTTTATATAAGAGTGTGCTCCTAATCTCAGCTCGTTACCTGTATAAAAGACACCTGGGAGCCAGAAATCTTTCTGATTGAGAGGGGGTCAAATACTTATTTCCCTCATTAAAATGCAAATCAATTTATAACATTTTTGACATGCGTTTTTCTGGATTTTTGTTGTTGTTATTCTGTCTCTCTGTTCAAATGAACCTACCATTAAAATTATAGACTGATAATTTCTTTGTCAGTGGGCAAACGTACAAAATCAGCAGGGGATCAAATACTTTTTTCCCTCACTGTATATGTGTGTATGTATGTATGTGTGTGTGTATATATATATATATATATATATATATATAAACATATATATATATAAACATATATATATATAAACATATATATATATATATATATATATATATATATATATATATATATATATATAAACATATATATATATAAACATGGGGGATTGGAAGTGATGCAGACAATTACATTGATGGAAGTTACAATCTATCTGCAATATTAAGCTGATCTACCCCCTAAAAAGAACACACAAAAAAAAACATCCAGTCTAGTAAGTTAACATGTGATGATAAACAGCAGGTGGGAGACATGACACATCAAAGAGTTTGGTTCAACCCTAACATAGTCTGTACAGTGCCTCTGCTGATTCGGTTAAAACTTTAATTCACAAACTCTCCTTTCATGTCTGCGCTAAACACAGAAACCCTTTGATCTGATTGCTTACAGCTCACGTCAAACGTTGGCTAAACGCTAGAGTAGTTACAACATCAGGCCCCCGCCCTCTCTTGTATAGTCTAATCAGACAGCAGCCCCGCTTTCACCTGCTGTCTGTATACACAACCTTAATGTTCACGCCGTCCATAAACAAACACAGCCCTGGGCCTAATCAGTAGAGGCACAGTTCCCCTCTATGTATGTCTGTCTGTCCATCTGTCAAGGCCCTAGCCTAGCACCTCTGCTTAGAATGCTCGTCAGGGCTCGTTTGCAATGCCTGGCGTGACCCGGTGTCACGCGAGCGTGCAGTGGTTTCATGATGAATATAAGTTAGGATAACAAGATCCCGGAGAGGGAATGAATGTGAGCCAAATGGCTGCTTGTAGGCAGGGTTAGTGGTGACATTACCCACACAGCAGGCCAATCAGGGTCTCTCTCATCTGATCTCTTGGCTGAACATTGTGGCCTTTGGACATATTGGCTGTGTCTCATATGGCACCCTGTTCCCTATGGCCTATGTAATAAGCTCTGGTCAAAAGTAGTGTCATTTGGGCCATTATTAAGCCTTCAGTTAGGAAGTAGTTTCCTCTACTGAAAGCAAGGCATTCATCATCCACACTCATACACACTTTCTTCCTCCCACTCCTCCCTTTCTCCTTCTTCCTCTCTTATACCATCTTTCTCCCCTATTTTCCTTCCGTCCTTCACTCTCTTTTGTTCTCTCTCCCCCCCGCTCTCCCTCTCTCTCCCGATCTCCCTCCCTCTCTCTCTCTCTCTCTCGCTCTCTCTCTCTCTCTCTCTCTCCCTCCCGCTCTCCCTCTCTCTCCCTCCCGCTCTCCCTCTCTCTCTCCCTCCCGCTCTCCCTCTCTCTCCCTCCCGCTCTCTCTCCCGCTCTCTCTCTCGATCTCTCTCTCTCTCTCTCTCTCTCCCTCCCGCTCTCTCTCTCTCTCTCCCTCCCTCCCTCTCCCTCTCCCCCCGCTCTCCCTCTCCCCCCACTCTCCCTCTCTCTCCTGATTTCTCTCTCTCTCTCCCTCCCGCTCTCTCTCCCTCCCTCCCGCTCTCTCTCTCTCCCTCCCGCTTTCCCTCTCTCTCTCCCTCCCGCTTTCCCTCTCTCTCTCCCTCCCGCTCTCCCTCTCTCTCCCTCCCGCTCTCCCTCTCTCTCTCCCTCCCGCTCTCCCTCTCTCTCCCTCCCGCTCTCACTCCCGCTCTCTCTCCCTCCTGCTCTCCCGCTCTCTCTCCCTCCCACTCTCTCTCTCTCTCCCTCCCGCTCTCTCTCTCTCTCTCCTGATCTCTCTCTCCCTCCCGCTCTCCCGCTCTCTCTCTCTCTCTCTCTCCCCCGCTCTCTCTCTCTCGCTCTCTCCCTCCCGCTCTCTCTCTCTCTCCCTCCCGCTCTCTCCCTCCCACTCTCTCTCTCTCTCTCTCTCTCTCTCTCTCTCTCTCGCTCTCTCTCTCTGTAGGGACCGTTGGAGGTGGCCCAGGTCTTTCTGAATGAGATTCCAGCGGACCCCAAGCTCTTCCGTCACCACAACAAACTGCGCCTGTGTTTCAAAGAGTTCATAATGAGGTGAGAGAAATGGTACTGTCGCATGGTGGAAATAGAAAAGGACACTAAAATGGTACTGTCGCATGGTGGAAATAGAAAAGGACACTCTCTAAAATAGTACTGTCACATGGTGGGAATAGAAAAGGACACTCTAAAATAGTGCTGTCGCATGGTGGAAATAGAAAAGCAAGCGAATGACAGTAAAACGAGATACTGTATGCATACATAGCATCTCAGTCTTGGTAAAGTGTTATTACTGGAATACATTCATAGGTGATACTAAAGGCTAGACGGGTAACTAAAACATGATTTAATACAACACAACAGAGTATTTCATTTCCCACTGGGCATATGAATAGAAGTTGTTTTCCCTTTAATATCACTCAGCTGTGTTTTGGTTTTGAATGGAACAGAAAAGTTGTATTGTTCCCTGGGGAGTTTCATTTTATTTGTAATATTTAACAAATAATTTAAACCAACCGTCTAAACGGATGAGGCAGGCGATGTGGTTATTTGGTCCAGGGTGTGTGTCTCTGTGTGCGAGTGTGTGTCTCGCGTGGGAACGTATCGTTTGCCTCCGAAAGGTGGCTTTCATTTTGGAACCCTCATGCCACATTCCAACTGCCTTGATTCCTGCAAGCAGGCTGGCAAATATTTACAGTAATTTCAAAAATGTTTATTTTCTCCCATAATCCATGCAAGATGGCATGAGCTCCTTATAGTATCCTTCTCATGCTACTACAGTAGTAGCTACACATCAGCACATTGGAGGTTTTTCTGGGGGAAGTTAAATGCTTTTGTTTTCCCCCTTTCTTTCCAGCAGTCCCTATGCATTTACCGTATACTGTTAGGCTATGCATTTACCGTATACTGTTAGATTACATTTTCCGTATTACTTGACCTAAGAAGGGAGAGCATCATCGTCTTTCCATTTCCCTCTCCCTCATTTGTCTGTCGCCCATTATGCATGTTGTAATTGTGAATGCGGGCAGACCCCGCACTCTACCTGTCCTCTGAAATGAGGTTCAACCTCAGGCTAGTTTGTTTGGTCATCGGTCATTCTACTCCCTGCCACTCTCAGCGCAGTTCTACAAGACACACTTTCTTCCTTGAGCATTCCTGTACTAAAAAGGCAAGGCTCAGAGAAAGAGCCCAAATCAAATACAGATGGACACACAGGTGTTGTTTAATAAGGTGAAAACATTTATACATTTCAATGTGAACAGATTTGGGATCAAATCCATGTTGGTCACATTGTTAGTTCAGGAAATTAACTGGAATCCGTTAATAGAAAATAAGGAAATGAAATGAATTTACACTGGATGCATGAACAGAAAAAAAGAAGAAAGTCCTCATAAAGATCACTGACCTGAAATGACTTTTCATTGGTGAGTGATGTAAGGAGATGAGAAGACTTGAGACACAGCCTACAGTATGTATTTTCCCCCCTGTTCCTCTAGGTGTGGTGAGGCTGTGGAGAAGAACAAGCACCTGATCACGATGGACCAGAAGGAGTACCAGCAGGAGCTGAAGAAGAACTACAACCGTCTGAGAGAGAACCTGCGGCCCATGCTGGAGAGGAAGATACCCGAGCTCTACAAACCCATCATCAAACCACGCCTGGAGAACAGGTAACTAGTGCAGCGAGGCTTGACTCATAACCCACAGTCCCCGCGGTTGTATCCATGGAGCGGGCGGGTTTAGGGTCATGAAATATTGTGTGGATGAAGGGCGGGTGGGTAGCGGGCAGGTTGAATAAAGAGAAAACAATACATTAAAAAATCCATAAATGTATCATTCTTGTGCAATTTATATCTATAGGCTACATTGAAGTTTTTCTTTAATTATTTTTAGGCTATGCCATTAGTGCATAAACCAAAGCTTTGGGGCCTAACTTTACACGTGCCAAATAGCCTACACACCAATTGCGAAAACCTTTTGGGAACGGGCAGAAAAAGTGAACATTGATCCACTGAGGCAAAAATGACAATGTCAGAGTTTAATTCAATAAGAGAAAAGCTGCAAAATGGAGAGTTGAAAATATAAGAGAAGGGAGGGCCAGAAAAGTAATGTTTGGGAATGATTTGGTGACGTGGTAAAAGAGGATGATAGCAGTGCTGGCTATGTTATGTGATGATTGTGAGGCGCTATACAAATACCACAGTCACAAGACGGGGACTTCAAATAGGCCTAAGCCACGTCAAGGGAACTGTAGCATACTGTTCAGATGGGTTAAATGGAAACTGAAATCTGGACACTGACTGTAGGTTGATAACCTCTCACATAGCCATCATATTAACTCCTGCAGAATTTAGCATTTCCTGCAGTAAAATGATACACCAAATGAACATTTTGACTCAGGAACAGGAACAGGAGTGGAGAAATATGATGTATTTCTTTCAGCATTGAGAGAATGCGAATGTGCAGTTATATACTGTCTGTAGAGGTGCTATCTTTATCAGCATCATAAAATCTGATAGTATTTCAAGCCACATAAAATATGCATCCAGGCCGAACTGAAATCTTATAAGAAACATGCTTGGTCGTTCTCACAGCTTTATATTTCCTTACAACCAATCAAACTGATTGTGTCATGTGGATATTTTGTACAGAAAATCTTTCCAATTGTTTTTGTTAGACAAGTTGACTAACAAATAGCCTACCAAAATGTCGGAAATTACAGTATAAGCAGAAACATATCTACACTGAACAAAAGTATAAATACAACATGTAAAGTGGTGGTTTCATGAACTGAAATAAAAAATCCCAGAAATGTTCCATTTTGCATAAAAAGCTTATTTAGCAAAAATGTTGTGTACAAATGTGTTTACATCCCTGTTAGTGAGCATTTCTCCTTTGCCCAGATAATCCATCCACCTGACAGGTGTGGCATATCAAGAAGCTGATTAAACCGCATGATCATTACACAGGTGCACCTTGTGCTGGGTACAATAAAATACCACTTTTTGTCCCACAACACAATGCCACAGATGTCTCAAGTTTTGAGGGAGCGCGCAATTGGCATGCTGACTGCAGGAATGTCCACCAGAGCTGTTGCTAGAGAATTGAATGTTCAACGTCATTTTAGAGAATTTGGCAGTACTTCCAACCAACCAGCCTCACAACCACAGAACACGTGTAATCACGCCATCCCAGGACCACATCCTGCTTGAAATCGATAGATTAGGGCCTAATTAATGTATTTTTAATTGACTGATTTCCTTATATGAACTCTAACTCAGTAAAATCTTAGAAATTGTTGCATGTTGTGTTTATATTATAGGCAACAAAAACAGTGCACCCCCTGTCAAAAAATGGTTCCGCCATCTCTGACTGTAGCCTACAGCGCATTTTCTTTTTTTTGTGATCAAATGTTTTTTGTTTAGTAATAATAGTCAGCAAACATGAATACATACATACAAAATGAAGTTACACCCCCCATCCCAGTCCCACCCCATACATGGTTCAAAAATAAATATGACTAAAATTACAAAAATCAAAGCAGCACATCATGATGTGTTTCAGCGGCAAGAAAGCCTTTGGTTCAAAGTGTCTTCTTTAGCTCCATGAATGTGAGCGGTAGACAGCTCCGTATAAATTACATCCAAAAAGTGAGGATTCATTGATGGATAGAGAGTGAGTGTGGAGGCTTCCATCGAACTGCAACTAAAACATTGAGCCATACCTGGAAGGTCTCTTTTCCACAAAGTATCAAGAGGAATAGGTTTATAAGAAGTTGACAGTAAAAAATGATACATTTTGGAAACTAAACTCTTTGTTTTGCTCCTTAAACTCAAAATCTATAGGATGTAGCATCAAAGCTGACTGCCAAGGTACACCATGAGCCCTAAGGGCAGACAGACCTAAGCTGTAAATAAAAGAAAAATGATGAGGCAGGTAGATTAAAACTGTCTTTAAGATCTTGGAATGAACGAAGGCCGTCATCCCAGTAAATATCACTTAGTACATGAATTCCCCTATCCATCCATTGAGGAACACTTATTGGTTGACGACCAAGTAAAATACCCTAGTTGTTGACAATAGGGGAACCCACATGCCATTTACATGAGATATTACAGAATTGTTCTGTGGTGCGCCAGGTAGTAACCAGCTGTGTTACAATGGGACCAAAACGAAAATTGTTTGATAGAAATATTCGAAAATAAGAGATCTTGAAATGCCTACAGCGCATTTTCTAAATTTGCGGGTTAGGGTCAGGTGCGGGCCTCCGATTTTCACTTTATTACATATTGTCGGGCGGATGGGTTATTAGCAATTGCGAGCGGGTGTGGGTGAACAAACCGCTGACCCGCACACCACTACAGGTAACGTATCATCAAAGTGTGCCATGCAGGGTTGAGTCCAGTAGGGACCAAATGTGAGGGGAGATGTTTGGGGTATGTCCCAAATGCCACCCCATTTCCTATTTAGTACAATATTTTTGAACAGAAACCTATGGGCCCTGGTCAAAAGTAGTGCACTATATAGGGACTAGGGTTCATTTGGAACACAACTGATACCTGAATCTGTTTCATAAGAATGTTTAATTTAATGTTTATCCTATCAGCAGTACTGTTTTCTTCTGTCTTCTGAATCTGACAGTTGCTGTGTACTATTTTCATGTTGCCTATTCCACCATGCAAATGTAATTAAACAGTTTCCTCCTTTCCCTCTATGCTGTCCCCTTCAAAGGGATTCCATCAAACGGCTCAGTTTCCGCAGAGCCCCGGAGGAAAACTCCTGAGACGACCAAACTTATCTATCTGAGAGAATCTCCAGAGGCCGGAGAAGAAAGGATGTTGTAAAAGTAGAAAAATAGATGAAGAGGGGAGAAGGAAGCTAGCAGTCCTCATTCACCATGGAAGAGCAGAACACACATGATTACACAATGGAGGACTTACAATCAACAACATTGCAATACGTTGTCATTGCTTGGTGTTTCTTCTTTTTTTACAAGAAGCACAAATATGTCGTGTGAGACCATAATGAGCACATTACATAGCAGGTAGACTAAAGCAATATTTAGCAAATTTGGCATTTACCTGTTTTTCGTATTGCTAGTTCTCTTGAGTTCTATGAATACTGCGAGTCCTAACGATGCTGCAAACTGCTGTGGGTTTGAGAAAGAAAGGTAAAAGTCCCACATTAAGGTCCTTGCAGGCCCAGGGACTAAACTGTGTGTGTGTATGCGTGCCCGTGCACCACAATACATGGGAACATGGTTTCTGAAAAGGAATGCATGAAATCTGCCTCATGCTAAATAAATGACTGACGATAAATCACTCTGCTCTCTGCAAAAGCGCTTCTGGACTTGCACTTGTATGTGTGCAAGTTTACAGACTCTCACACTGTAAAAATAGAACTCCCCAGTTAATTCGTGATGCTATATTTGATATATACTGAGTGTACAAAACATTAAGAACACCTTCCTAATATTGAGTTGCACCCCCTTTTTGCCCTCAGAACATCCTTAATTCGTCGGGGCATGGCTAGAAGGTGTCAAAAGCATTCCACAGAGATGCTGGCCCATGTTGACCCCAATGCTTCCCACAGTTGTGTAAAGTTGGCTGGATGTCCTTTGGGTGGTGGACCATTCTTGATACACACAGGAAACTGTTGAGCGTGAAAAACCCTGCAGCATTGCAGTTCTTGACACACTCAAACGTGTGCGCCTGGCACCTACTACCATACCCCGTTCAAAGGCATTTAAATATTTTGTCTTGCCCATTCACCCTCTGAATGGCACACATACACAATCCATGTCTCAACGGTTACAAATCCTTCTTTAACCCGTCTCCTCCCCTTCATCTACACTGATTGAAGAGGATTTAACAAGTGACATTCATAAGGGATCATAGCTTTCACCTGGATTTACCTGGTCATGGACAGAGTTCCAATGTTTTGTACACTATATATATATATATATATATATATATATATATATATATATATATATATATATATATATATATATATATATATATATATATATATATTTTTTTGTTGTTGACAGAATTGACTATGTAGATACTAACAGAGATTAATTTATTATGAGTTCACAAATGAGTCATGGTACATACAACATAACTAATGCCATCAACAACCAAACCCAAGTGGCAAATCTGTATTTACACAGAGAGACTTAAATGCTATATAGACGACACATCAGAGAATTAAAATACAAATGTTTACAGTTATGATATGATTACTTTGTGATTTTCTTAATGAAAATATATATTTTAGATAATATACAGTATCATCACTTTAGCTGGCAATAACAATATTGAAACAATGTTGGTTACCATGACTAAATGTGACAAAGTCAATGCACATATCTATAGTTTTATTTTTGTAGTTGAAAAACTATGTATTAGGATGCCAACACCGTGCCAAACTAAAGCCATCCTACAATATATGTTTACTGTACCAACAAGAAAGGTTTTCAAGTATTTGCCCAGGCTCTTAATCTTGTTTATCTGTTTGTTAATGTTGATGTCATGTTGTAGAACGTCATGCATTCCAATAGAGAAGCCCTTTGTAATACTACTGGAAAAACTCAATACTCTGATTCTAAATACTTATGGGCAAAGAGTAGTAATATATGGCTCTGCTTATGGGTATTTATTCACATTCTATTCTGTGTTCTGTTACATTGTAGCTGCATAATAATACAGTAAGTTAGAGTATAGGACATAGGCAGTGGCCTACCAATAAACACTGGAACCCTTGTTTTTCATTTTGTATTTTTAATTTGTTCATCAGTGCTTTATTGAAAATGTTGGATTTTAATACATTGTAATGCACACAACAATTTCATGCACTTGATGCAATTAAACTTAACATGTGTAGGCTACATCTTTGCTGTTGTCATTATTGCTCCACTTATCACTACATTATCATTAGATGTAGCATAGGTCTAGACTAGAGGACTCATGATTCCACAATTCACATTCTTGCAAAATATATACTTTCCTCGTTAGCTGCAAATGTTGGATCAATATTCACCTTCAGTTACATGGATGAAGCCTGAATTGGAATGTGAAGCCTGAATTGGAATGTAAAGCTAACTAGCTTCTGAAGATCCTGAATAGGCCTATAGATCTAACTAGATTCGTAGTATACCCCTCTGCAATTTTCAAATAAGCAACTTGATTTTTATTTTGCTAGTGCTCAAGAGCTCATATAGCTCCACCTGGAAGATTACAACAATAGTCTAGGTACAGTAGGTTAATTCGGGAGACATTTTAAACATGACTGGGTTTATTCTCTTATCATAGAATGCATCATATAATTCTCATTTCCATTGTATAACTTTTCCGTTTTGAATCATAAAAAATGCAAAGCATTAAACAAATTGAGAAAATATTTTTAAAAACGGAAAATACACCACCCCTCTCCATGGACAGAGTGTCTCCCGCGTGAAAAACAGGCAACGTCCAGCGCGCGCATGTACCCCAAATGCAGCCTACCCCGATTTATAGTTTTAGGTTGATATTTTCGGTTTATACTTTAGCACGTGTTACTTTGATGTACTTTTACAACTGAAGTGTTTTATAGGTTATTAAGTGGATATTATCAGGTTTAATTAAGTTGCACTGAGATTGAACTACATCCTGTATATTTTCACCCATCTATTTATCGTCGCCCGAATATGACGGCATAAGCCCTTGCCAAGGACACTCCCGTGCTGCTTGTGCCGGGTGCTGGATCACTGATAATAAGAACGTACTGGATGCTGACACTCCAGCCAGGTTAGTGCTACGACAGTCCACAAAACAGAGCATTACTGTTGGCCTATTCGCTATAAGATTTTGCGTACTGAATGCACAGGTCTGTCTCCTTTAACAGAAAACACTGTCAATAAATTACCCCGCTTTCGTTTTAAAACCAAGCACATCTGGCTGAGGCTCTAGTAAGTTTTCCGGCATCGGATGATTTATTTGACGAACGCCTGCCACCTCCCGTCTCTCAACATTAATGAAAGTACAGTTAGCGTAATATAATATATTAATATGCAGAAACAAGTAAGAGTTTAGGCTACAGTCTTAAATGAACCAAAATGCCTCAATGATGGAAATACCTTCAAGTTGACATTAATGTCAATGTGACATTTATCATGATGTAAAAGTACCAACTATTCTCAGTGCATGAGTGGCAATACAGAGTATTAATTATTGTAGGCTACGTACTCATCACATAAGGTTTACTTACGACTGTGCTGTCAAACAACATGGAGAGCAATAGTAATGGTTCGTTGAACAAAGCCTATGGGAAAATGAATGGAGTTTCTGTAGGGTTTTTGGATAAACACCGGAGATATGGTCTGTGGTAAACACAGGCTGAAGAGCTTAAGAGATCTTATACGTTTTGTTCTATGAGATAGTCTTCATCAGCTAACATCACTTTTTATGAATTATGAAGCATTTATGTAATAAAAAAACACAAGGCACATAAAGGCTTTGTAATTCCTAAAGGTCATGTTAACTGACTGATATTATCTCGTAGAAGATATGTATGAAAAATGTATGCACTCACTAACTGTAAGTCACTCTGGATAAGAGCGTCTGCTAAATGACTAAAATGTAAAAATGTAGAACAAAACGTATAAGCTCTCATAAGCCTGTGTTAACCTCAGACCTTATGTTCAGTGTTTATTCCAAAACCCTATTCTTTCCCCATTAATTTTGTCCATAGCGATGGCTGAACGAACCAGAGGTAAATCATTTCCGGAAAGCTCTAGTTCTTCTTTGTTCCGTAGGCTAGATGTCTTTACAGGAATTATTTAAACCGCTGATGTGCAGGCGTTAGTCAATCCTGTCAGAAGGATCATTCATGTAGATTACCAGGGCCAGTTTCGGCATGATCACAGATTTATAAGCTTGGCTGCCTTTGAGTGTAGCCCACTACTACAGAGTGGTACATGTCTCCACAAGTCTCACAAGTTACCATTTTTACATTACATCCCCTCAATGAAGCAGGTATTCAACCTGTCACCACCTACACTAAAACTCTCACTAGCCCTGTTACTGTTAAAGAAGGACATTCCATAATATTGTATAAGTAGCAAATGTGGGGGGTAGCCCACGTGGGACTCAGAATTATGTTTTTAGAAATGTTTACAAATTAAAAAAAAAAAAAAAAAAAATTAATAAAAAATGAAAAGCTGAAATGTTTTGAGTCCATAAGTATTCAACCCCTTTGTTATGGCAAGCCTAAATAACTTCAGGAGTAAAAATTAGCTTAACAAGTAACAGATAATAAGTTGGACTAACTCTGTGTGCAGTAATGGTGTTTAACATGATTTTTGAATGACTACTCCATCTCTGTACCTCACACATACAATTATCTGTAAGGTCCCTCAGTCGAGCAGTGAATTTCAAGCACAGATTCTACGACAAAGACCAGGGAGGTTTTCCAATGCCTTGCAAAGAAGGGCACCTATTGGTAGATGGGTTTTAAAAAAAGCGGGGAAAGGAAGTAAGGAAACCGCTCAGGGATTTCACCCTGAAGCCAATGGTGATTTTAAACCAGTTACAGAGTTAAATGGCTGTGATAGGAGAAAACTGAGGATGGATCAACAGCATTGTAGTTACTCGACAATACTAACCTAAATGACAGAGTGAAAAGAAGGAAGCTTGTACAGAATACAAATATTCCAAGGCACAAAAGTTTTACTGCAAAAAATGTGGCAAAGAAATACACTTTTTGTCCTGAATACAAAGCATTATGTTTGGGGCAAATCCAACATAATACATCACTGAGTACCACTCTTTATATTTTCAAGCATGGTGGTGGCTGTATCATGTTATGGGTATTCAGTATGAAAATGTATGCACTCACTAACTGTAAGTCGCTCAGGATAAGAGCGTCTGCTAAATGACTAAAATGTAAATGTAAAATGTATGCTTGTCATCGGCAAGGACTAGGGAGATGTTTAGGATAAAAGGAAAAGAGCTAAGCTCAGGCAAAGTCCTAGAGGAAAACATGGTTCAGTCTGCTTTCCACCAGACACTTGGAGACAAATCCACCTTTCAGCAGGACAGTAACTTAAAATAAAAAATGATAATAATCTGCAAATATTGTACAATCCAGGTTTGCAAAGCTCTTAGAGACTTCTCCAGAAAGACTCACAGCTGTAATCGCTGCCAAAGGTGATTCTAACATGTTTTGACTCAGGGGGTTGAATATTTATCTTATCAAAATATATTAGTGTTTAGAGTATTTTTTGTAGGTCGTTGACCCCCAAAAAATCTATTTTAATCCCGCTTTGTAACACAACAAAATGTGGAAAAAGTCAAGGGGTGTGAATACATTCTGAAGGCACTGTATGTCTCTGTGTCACTGTGTTTTTATTCCCCTACTTCCTCTCGGAGAGACGTGTGAGGAATTCACACTGTACAGTGTAATTGCAGCTTTGGCCTGCCAAGCCTCCATAACTCTGGGGCTGAAGCAGGGGAATTGGAAATGTTAGCTAGGGGTTGTAAAGGCAAAGTGGCTGGCTGGCTGGCTCTCATATGGGACCTTCAGTTTATTGTAAAACTGTTTGCTTTTTGAAGTTTGAACCTGTAGGCCTGCGGATCAAAATGTAGGGGGGGGGGACTCAGTCGGGGTCTCAACTTAGTGTTGAGATGTAGAATACACAAGGTGCAATTTCGAAATGTGGTTGTGGATCAGCAGTTTTTCTCTTGTTATGTCAGTCCCTTGTTATGTCAGTCCCATTTTTTGATTG
Source organism: Coregonus lavaretus (assembly GCF_964263955.1). Taxonomy (NCBI): domain Eukaryota; kingdom Metazoa; phylum Chordata; class Actinopteri; order Salmoniformes; family Salmonidae; genus Coregonus; species Coregonus lavaretus. The sequence goes on along the minus strand of NC_140001.1, from coordinate 38,098,631 downwards.
GTCATATTGTATGTTTGTCAGGCCTATATGTGGACCACCTTATCTGGCTGGTAGGGTTGATATGTACTGTATACTGTACATATTGATTGATTGATCTTTCAATTGATTGAATGATCTGTCAATTGATTGATTGATTGACTTTGGGTGTTCCTCTAGAATTCACTAGATGACCTCTGACCTATGAGAAATGGATGGTGATGCTGATGTGGACCCAGGCAGGGACGACCTGCCCCTCAGAGCCAACACCAACCATATCCTGGTCAGACACTATGTCCTGGACCTGGACATACACCTTCACACAAAGGTTATCACTGGTACTGTGGTGCTCTTCCTGGAGCCAGGCCGTGGGGCTGGAGATGGGGATGGGGATGGGGATGGGGATGGGGAAGGTGCCCCAACCCCACCCCAACCATCCCAGACTGATGACTCCTGGGAGGATGAGAGCCACGGAGACTTTACCTTAGTTCTGGACTGCTGTGACCTCACCGTGTCAAAAGTAGAGGAGCTGGACGTGACCTCTGTGTCGGACATGCAGGGTCTCCTAAAGGAGGTCAAGGGTGAGGGGTCAGGGGTTGAACCACAACCAGACAGCCAATCAGCTGTGCTCATTCAGAGGCTGATCTCCCTCCCCTCCACCCAATGGAAAAAGCAGCACCACCTGTACTTCCAGTGCAGTCATGCCCCTGCTTCTGAGGGTGGGGGACCCCTCATCTTCCACACTGACCGCTGGAGCCTCCAGGTGAGGATGAGGGGGGTTCGGACCCCCCAGGAGTTCCCCCGAGCCCTGAGGGTCTGCTACGAGACCAAGCCAGAGGGAGGCTCTGTCAGGTGGACTAAAGATCAGGACAACAGGTGGGACATCAAGATATGAAATAATATCTTCTATATGCTTAATACTCAGACTGTTAACAATTTGTCTCCTTCTGTCTGCTCTCAGGCTGAAACAAATTGTACAGTAGATAAACCAAGTCTGCATGTCCCATGGACAGTAAGATGAAGGAAGTTGTTTACCCTGTTTACTCCTCTAGGTCATGTGTTTACACAGCCGGCTCCCCCATCAACAACCGGGCCCTCTTCCCCTGTCAGGAGCCTCCTGTTGCAATGTCGACATGGCAGGCCCGGGTACGAGCCCCCAGGGAGTGTGTGGTTCTATTGAGTGGAGAGAAGCAGGCCCAGCCCACTCACCTGCACCACACAGGTAATACACTCCTGATCAGTGTACAGCGGATAAGTGCAAACTGTTACAGTTCTCCAGTCCACTCATCCACTCTTTGCCTTCTCTCTCTCTCTCTCTCTCTCTCTCTCTCTGTCTCTGCTTTCTCTCTCTCTGTCTCTGCCTTCTGTCTCTCTCTCGGTCTCTCTTTCTCTCTCTCTCTCTCTCTCTCTCTCTCTCTCTCTCTCTCTCTCTCTCTCTCTCTCTCTCTCTCTCTCTCTCTCTCTCAGTCTCTGCCTTCTCTCTCTCTGTCTCTGCCTTCTGTCTCTCTCTCGGTCTCTCTCTCTCTCTCTCTCTGTCTCTCTCTCTCCCTCTCTCTGTCTAGGTCTCTCTAGTTGGGACTACTATGTCACTATGCCTATGCCTGCCTCCACCTTTACCTTGGCAGTGGGTTGCTGGCGCCAGGCCACGGCACAACTTTCCACAGCACAGCTTACCCCTCCTGTGCAGGGTACAAGGGCTGGGGCCTCCCATACGCATGCTGGCAGGTATGATTTATTTCCCGTAAGACCCCTCCTCTCCCCCTCGTCTTCCCCTCTTCGTGGTTTCCCTGCAACCCAGGCGGTAGACCCAGGTCTTCCCCAGCAGAGCTTTCCCCTGCCCTAAAGAGTTCACCACAGGCTGAGGCTGGTGTTTGGGTGCTCCACCACCATGCAAGCTGGCAGCTCTGTCATTCTTCCCGTAATACCACCCTTTCTACCTCCTCCTCTCATGGTTTCCCTCCAACCCAGCCATACCCAGTCGTTAACCCCAGGGCTTCTCCTGTTACAAGGAGGGCCATTATTCTCAGTGAACGGCTAGAGAGGAAACTTGGATCAGATTTGGGTTTTGGTCTTTGAACACATGCAGTTCTAATACTAAGATGGAGTTACTGTAACTGAATGGAAGTTGAATTAAATTTAATGTTTGGGTTTTCTCTGGCTTTCCCGTGTGATGCAATGTTCCATCTTTCCATCTCTCTCGTTTCTAAGCCTGTAGTGAAAATAGCGAAAATACAAGCCTAAATCTTTTTTTCCTTCACCCCATAACGCAGCTTGGACCTGAATCCATTCACTAACATGGACCATCCAGTCATCACCAGCCCACATTCTACATTAGTTTACTCAGGCCTAAAGGATGAGAAGCACTCTGAGAGCGACTGCTCAGGCCTGGGTGATGACAACTTAACCTGTTGCCATGTTGATTACCCCTGTCCATTCACCGACCCATCTGCCTGGAGCCAAGGAGTGATCCCTCACCGGGTGTTTGCCCCGCCCTCTCTACTGCAGAAGGCCCAGGTCCAGATCCTCCCCCTTCTGCCTGGCTGTCTGGCTGCAGCCCACGCTACCCTGGGGGTCCATCCCTTCCCCCGCCTCGACGTACTCATCGTCCCAGCCGGCTTCTCTAGTCTGGGCATGGCCAGGTAAGACTGGAGGGAGGACTGGAGGAAGGGATATGTATAGATGAATAGATACTTTCACCACTCATGCAAGGCTGTTTTGTTACTTTCAAAGCTGCTGTTTTATTTGCATCTGCTACTTGTTGACATGGCTACTTTGCATTTGTAAACATGAACACTCGTAAGGCACCCCACTCTTACAACTGACTGGCAGCACCAGTGGCAGCCATGTTTCCCTCATGTTCATTACTTAATGTGTCTATATCCTTAATGGAAATATACAGATTCCACGTTTGCATTAAAGCTGAATAGCAGACCCATGAACCCCAGTCCAACACCTTAACCCTTGGTCGACCCTCCAGGTGAAAGAGGCTAGCCCCCATCCACCTCCACAGCAGAGTGTTAGCTCAGACAGCCAGTCAATAGGGCTCTGTGTGTGTTCATGTTGTGTTGTTGACCTGGTCTACAGGTATACTGGTCTGTCTGTGTCTGACTGTTTAGTCTGCAGAGTGGAGGTATGAGGGCAGAGGGCTGATGTGGAAAGGAAACCCACAGGTTGGCACACTGCTTTACCCCATTCACAGTCCCCCTTCCTCCTCCTTTCCTCTCTCGCCCCATCTATCTCACTATGCTGCTGACCTCTCTCGCCCCATCTATCTCACTATGCTGCTGACCTCTCTCGCCCCATCTATCTCACTATGCTGCTGACCTCTCTCTCTTTCTCACTCTTCTGCACAGCCGTCTTTCCAATGTTCCTCCAGTTCTCTCCTCGTCCTCCTATATCAAGGCCTTGGGGGTTAACCACCACTCTGTTGATGTTTTGATTGCCCTGAAGCAGACACATTGGTTTTGACTGCCCTGTTGGACAGCTACTGTAGCAGTTCACTTCCTCCATGCATTCAGTCTTTCACATCCCTTTTTACTCATCCTTATTCAGTAGCTAAGCTACAGTTTTCTCTGTGTGGGCTAGACAGGGTTTTGTGTTGCAGTTTTGATTAATGGTTCTTGGTTTTACTGAGAAAATAAAAGACAAGGCGGTAGCTCTACTGAATTCATAATATTTGTATTGCCAAGTACAGTAGATTCATTTGCAACAACGTTTTGGTCCAATAACCTTTCTTAGACTGCATGCCCTTAGTTTTAGTAATAGTCTGCAAGAAGTCTGAGGCAGTGGATGTTTTGAAATGTGATGTCTAATTATTTTCCTGTAATTCAATGAGGAGATATGCTTGGTACACATACAGTTGAAGTCGGAAGTTTACATACACTTAGGTTGGAGTCATTAAAACTTGTTTTTCAACCACTCCACACATTTCTTGTTAACAAACTATAGTTTTTGTCACGATCGTCTAAATCAGGAGACCAATGCGCAGCGTTGCGAGTGAACATGATGACTTTAATAAGAAACGCACGTCAATACAAAACAAAAGACGAAAGTGAAGTCCAACAGAAACAATGCCTGAACTTGGAACAAAAACCCACAACCCACATGCGAACACAGACAGTTTAAATATGGCTCCCAATCAGAGATAACGAGCCGACAGCTGACACTCGTTACCTCCGATTGGGAGTCACACACTACAACAATCAACAACCTAGAAATAGACACACAGAACTCCCAACCTAGAAATAAACGTGACAGACATGCAAACATAAAAAATCACCCAAAACCCAACAAAACAACATACACCCTAGCTCAAATACACAAGTCCTGGAGCCAGAGTGTGACAGTACCCCCCCCTAAAGGTGCGAACTCCGGGCGCACCAGCATACAGTCTAGGGGAGGGTCTGGGTGGGCGTCTGTCCACGGTGGCGGTTCTGCCCCTGGTCGTGGTCCCCATCCCACCTTAGTCACCACCCGCTTCCCTAGCCTCCTCCACATTACCACCCCCCAACTACACCCCACTGGGTTAAGGGGCGGCACCGGACTAAGGGGCAGCACCGGACTACGGGGCAGTACCGGACTAAGGGGCAGTACCGGACTAAGGGGCAGTACCAGGCTGAATGGCGGATACTGGCTGGACGGCTCTGGTGGCTCCTGGCTGGTCGGCTCTGGCGGATCCTGGCTGGACGGCTCTGGCGGATCCCGGCTGGACGGCTCTGGCGGATCCCGGCTGGACGGCTCTGGCGGATCCCGGCTGGACAGCTCTGGCGGATCCCGGCTGGACGGCTCTGGCGGATCCCGGCTGGACGGCTCTGGCGGGTCCCGGCTGGACGGCTCTGGCGGATCCTGGCTGGACGGCTCTGGCGGATCCTGGCCGGACGGCTCTGGCGGATCCTGGCTGGACGGCTCATGGCTGGCTGACGGATCTGGCTGCTCATGGCTGGCTGACGGATCTGGCTGCTCATGGCTGGCTGACGGATCTGGCTGCTCATGGCTGGCTGACGGATCTGGCTGCTCATGGCTGGCTGACGGATCTGGCTGCTCATGGCTGGCTGACGGATCTGGCTGCTCATGGCCGGCTGACGGATCTGGCTGCTCATGGCTGGCAGAAGGCTCTAGCTGATCCTGTCTGGCGGAAGGCTCTGGCTGATCCTGTCTGGCAGAAGGCTCTGGCTGATCCTGTCTAGCAGAAGGCTCTGGCTGATCCTGTCTGGCAGAAGGCTCTGGCTGATCCTGTCTGGCAGAAGGCTCTGGCTGATCCTGTCTGGCGGAAGGCTCTGGCTGATCCTGTCTGGCAGAAGGCTCTAGCGGCTCCGGTCTGGCGGACGGCTCTGAAGGCTCATGGCAGACGGGCGGCTTAAGCGCCTTTGGGCAGACGGGCAGTTCAGGCCCCGTTGGGCAGACGGCAGACTCTGGCCGTCTGAGGCGCATCGTAGGCCTGGCGCGTGGTGCCGGAACAGGAGGTACCGGGCTGAGGACACGCATCTCAGGGCTAGTGCGGGGAGAAGCAACAGGGCATGCTGGACCCTGGGGACGCACCGTAGGCCTGATGCGTGGTGCCGGAACTGGAGGTACCGGGCTGAGGACACGCATCTCAGGGCTAGTGCGGGAAGCAGCAACAGGACGCACAGGACTCGGGAGACACACAGGAGGCTTGGGACGTGGTGTAGGCACTGGTGGGAAAGGGCTGGCGACGCGCACCGTATCCCTGGTGCGAGTGGCCGGAACAGGTCGGGCTGGGCTGGCGACGCGCACCGCACACTTGGTGCGGGTGGCAGGAACAGGCCGAACCGGGCTGGCGACGCGCACCGTAGGCTTCCTACGAGGCTCAGGAACAGGCCGGGCTGGGCTGGCGACGCGCACCGTACACTTGGTGCGGGTGGCAGGAACAGGCCGAACCGGGCTAGCGACGCGCACCGTACACTTTGTGCGAGGGGCCGGAACAGGCCGTACCGTACGGGGAACACACACTACTGGCTGTACCTCGGGATTAGGAACGGGCCGGACCGGACTGGTTACACACCCCAGTACCTCTCGCCGAGCCTCTACACCTTCCTTCCCTGCTTTACCCAGTAGCCCCCTTAACCTGGTAGCCTCCTGAATCCGCCCCTTCTCTGCCTCCGTCAGCCCCCTTAACCTGGTAGCCTTTTGAATCTGCCTTGTGGCAGCCTCCTGCTGCTCAGTCGCCCAAGCCATGTGCCCCCCAAAAAAAATTTCTTGGGGTTGCCTCTCGTCCTTCCGACGTTGGCTCTGCCGACGCCGTTGCTCCTCTCTCCGTCGCCTCTCCTCTGTTTCGCTCCATGGACGGCGATCCATGCCATCCAGGATTTCTTCCCACGTCCAGGACCCTTTACCGTCCAAAAGCTCCTCCCATGTCCAGACCTTTGGAGCTGGGTATAAATCCTGTGTAGGTGGATCCTGTTGCCGCTTGACACGCCGCTTGGTCCTTTTATGGTGGGTTTTTCTGTCACGATCGTCTAAATCAGGAGACCAATGCGCAGCGTTGCGAGTGAACATGATGACTTTAATAAGAAACGCACGTCAATACAAAACAAAAGACGAAAGTGAAGTCCAACAGAAACAATGCCTGAACTTGGAACAAAAACCCACAACCCACATGCGAACACAGACAGTTTAAATATGGCTCCCAATCAGAGATAACGAGCCGACAGCTGACACTCGTTACCTCCGATTGGGAGTCACACACTACAACAATCAACAACCTAGAAATAGACACACAGAACTCCCAACCTAGAAATAAACGTGACAGACATGCAAACATAAAAAATCACCCAAAACCCAACAAAACAACATACACCCTAGCTCAAATACACAAGTCCTGGAGCCAGAGTGTGACAGTTTTGGCAAGTCGGTTAGGACATCTACTTTGTGCATGACACAAGTAATTTTTCCAACAATTGTTTACAGACAGATTATTTCACTTATAATTCAGAAGTTTACATACACTAAGTTGACTGTGCCTTTAAACAGCTTGGAAAATTCCAGAAAATGATGTCATGGCTTTAGAAGCTTCTGATAGGCTAATTGACATCATTTGAGTAAATTGGAGGTGTACCAGTGGATGTATTTCAAGGCCTACCTTCAAACTCAGTGCCTCTTTGCTTGACATCATGGGAAAATCAAAAGAAATCAGCCAAAACCTAAAAACATAATTGTAGACCTCCACAAGTCTGGTTCATCCTTGGGAGCAATTTCCAAACGCCTGAAGGTACCACGTTCATCTGCACAAACAATAGTACGCAAGTATAAACACCATGGGACCACGCAGCCGTCATACCGCTCAAGAAGGAGACACGTTCTGTCTGCTAGAGATGAACGCACTTTGGTGCGAAAAGTGCAAATAAATCCCAGAACAACAGCAAAGGACCTTGTGAAGATGCTGGAGAAAACAGGTACAAAAGTATCTATATCCACAGTAAAACGAGTCCGATATCGACTTAACCTGAAAGGCCGCTCAGCAAGGAAGAAGCCACTGCTCCAAAGCTGCCATAAAAAAAGCCAGACTACGGTTTGCAACTGCACATGGGGACAAAGATCGTACTTTTTGGAGAAATGTCCTCTGGTCTGATGAAACAAAAATAGAACTGTTTGGCCATAATGACCATCGTTATGTTTGGAGGAAAAGGGGGGTTGCTTGCAAGCCGAAGAACACCATCCCAACCATGAAGCACGGGGGTGGCAGCATCATGCTGTGGGAGTGCTTTGCTGCAGGAGGGACTGGTGCACTTCACAAAATAGATTGCATCATGAGGAAGGAAAATTCTGTGGATATATTGAAGCAACATCTCAAGACATCAGTCAGGAAGTTAAAGCTTGGTCGCAACTGGGTCTTCCAAATGGACAATGACCCCAAGCATACTTCCAAAGTTGTGGCAAAATGGCTTAAGGACAACAAAGTCAAGGTATCGGAGTGGCCATTACAAAACCCTGACATCAATCCTATAGAAAATGTGTGAGCAGAACTGAAAAAGTGTGTGCGAGCAAGGAGGCCTACAAACCTGACTCAGTTACACCAGCTCTGTCAGGAGGAATGGGCCAAAATTCACCCAACTTATTGTGGGAAGCTTTTGGAAGGCTACCCGAAACGTTTGACCTAAGTTAAACAATTTAAAGGTAATGCTACCAAATACTAATTGAGTGTATGTAAACTTCTGACCCACTGGGAATTTGATGAAAGAAATAAAAGCTGAAATAAATCATTCTCTCTACTATTATTCTGACATTTCACATTCTTAAAATAAAGTGGTGATCCTAACTGACCTAAAACAGGGAATTTTTACTAGGATTAAATGTCAAGAATTGTGAAAAACTGAGTTTAAATGTATTTGGTTAAGTTGTATGTGAACTTCCGACTTCAACTGTACATACAGTCCCCATTGAATGTTGTGTTGTTCAGATTTTTGGGAAATCAAATAATGTTTTTCTATATATATATATACAGTGGGGAGAACAAGTATTTGATACACTGCCGATTTTGCAGGTTTTACTACTTACAAAGCATGTAGAGGTCTGTAATTTTTATCATACGTACACTTCAACTGTGAGAGACGGAATCTAAAACAAAAATCCAGAAAATCACTTTGTATGATTTTTAAAGTAATTAATTTGCATTTTATTGCATGACATAAGTATTTGATACATCAGAAAAGCAGAACTTAATATTTGGTACAGAAACCTTTGTTTGCAATTACAGAGATCATATGTTTCCTGTAGGTCTTGACCAGGTTTGCACACACTGCAGCAGGGATTTTGGCCCACTCCTCCATATAGACCTTCTCCAGATCCTTCAGGTTTCGGGGCTGTCGCTGGGCAATACGGACTTTCAGCTCCCTCCAAAGATGTTCTATTGGGTTCAGGTCTGGAGACTGGCTAGGCCACTCCAGGACCTTGAGATGCTTCTTACGGAGCCACTCCTTAGTTGCCCTGGCTGTGTGTTTCGGGTCGTTGTCATGCTGGAAGACCCAGCCACGACCCATCTTCAATGCTCTTACTGAGGGAAGGAGGTTGTTGGCCAAGATCTCGCGATACATGGCCCCATCCATCCTCCCCTCAATATGGTGCAGTCGTCCTGTCCCCTTTGCAGAAAAGCATCCCCAAAGAATGATGTTTCCACCTCCATGCTTCATGGTTGGGATGGTGTTCTTGGGGTTGTACTCATCCTTCTTCTTCCTCCAAACACGGCGAGTGGAGTTTAGACCAAAAAGCTCTATTTTTGTCTCATCAGACCACATGACCTTCTCCCATTCCTCCTCTGGATCATCCAGATGGTCATTGGCAAACTTCAGACGGGCCTGGACATGCGCTGGCTTGAGCAGGGGGACCTTGCGTGCGCTGCAGGATTTTAATCCTTGACGGCGTAGTGTGTTACTAATGGTTTTCTTTGAGACTGTGGTCCCAGCTCTCTTCAGGTCATTGACCAGGTCCTGCCGCGTAGTTCTGGGCTGATCCCTCACCTTCCTCATGATCATTGATGCCCCACGAGGTGAGATCTTGCATGGAGCCCCAGACCGAGGCTGATTGACCGTCATCTTGAACTTCTTCCATTTTCTAATAATTGCACCAACAGTTGTTGCCTTCTCACCAAGCTGCTTGCCTATTGTCCTGTAGCCCATCCCAGCCTTGTGCAGGTCTACAATTTTATCCCTGATGTCCTTACACAGCTCTCTGGTCTTGGCCATTGTGGAGAGGTTGGAGTTTGTTTGACTGAGTGTGTGGACAGGTGTCTTTTATACAGGTAACGAGTTCAAACAGGTGCAGTTAATACAGGTAATGAGTGGAGAATAGGAGGGCTGTGAGAGCCGGAATTCTTACTGGTTGGTAGGTGATCAAATACTTATGTCATGCAATAAAATGCAAATGTATTACTTAAAATCATACAATGTGATTTTCTGGATTTTTCTGTCTCTCACAGTTGAAGTGTACCTATGATAAAAATTACAGACCTCTACATGCTTTGTAAGTAGGAAAACCTGCAAAATCGGCAGTGTATCAAATACTTGTTCTCCCCACTGTATATACACTGCTCAAAAAAAATAAAGGGAACACTTAAACAACACAATGTAACTCCAAGTCAATCACACTTCTGTGAAATCAAACTGTCCACTTAGGAAGCAACACTGATTGACAATAAATGTAACATGCTGTTGTGCAAATGGAATAGACAACAGGTGGAAATTATAGGCAATTAGCAAGACACCCCCAATAAAGGACTGGTTTTGCAGGTGGTGACCACAGACCACTTCTCAGTTCCTATGCTTCCTGGCTGATGTTTTGGTCACTTTTGAATGCTGGCGGTGCTTTCACTCTAGTGGTAGCATGAGACGGAGTCTACAACCCACACAAGTGGCTCAGGTAGTGCAGCTCATCCAGGATGGCACATCAATGCGAGCTGTGGCAAGAAGGTTTGCTGTGTCTGTCAGCATAGTGTCCATAGCATGGAGGCGCTACCAGGAGATAGGCCAGTACATCAGGAGACGTGGAGGAGGCCGTAGGAGGGCAACAACCCAGCAGCAGGACTGCTACCTCCGCCTTTGTGCAAGGAGGAGCAGGAGGAGCACTGCAAAATGACCTCCAGCAGGCCACAAATGTGCATGTGTCTGCTCAAACGGTCAGAAACAGACTCCATGAGGGTGGTATGAGGGCCCGACGTCCACAGGTGGGGGTTGTGCTTACAGCCCAACACCATGCAGGACGTTTGGCATTTGCCAGAGAACACAAAGATTGGCAAATTCGCCACTGGCGCCCTGTGCTCTTCACAGATGAAAGCAGGTTCACACTGAGCACATGTGACAGACGTGACAGAGACTGGAGACGCCGTGGAGAACGTTCTGCTGCCTGCAACATCCTCCAGCATGACCGGTTTGGCGGTGGGCCAGTCATGGTGTGGGGTGACATTTCTTTGGGGGGGCCGCACAGCCCTCCATGTGCTCGCCAGAGGTAGCCTGACTGCCATTAGGTACCGAGATGAGATCCTCAGACCCCTTGTGAGACCATATGCTGGTGCGGTTGGCCCTGGGTTCCTCCTAATGCTAGACCTCATGCGGCTGGAGTGTGTCAGCAGTTCCTGCAAGAGGAAGGCATTGATGCTATGGACTGGCCCGACCGTTCCCCAGACCTGAATCCAATTGAGCACATCTGGGACATCATGTCTCGCTCCATCCACCAACGCCACGTTGCACCACAGACTGTCCAGGAGTTGGCGGATGCTTTAGTCCAGGTCTGGGAGGAGATCCCTCAGGAGACCATCCGCCACCTCATCAGGAGCATGTCCAGGCGTTGTAGGGAGGTCATACAGGCACGTGGAGGCCACACACACTACTGAGCCTCATTTTGACTTGTTTTAAGGACATTACATCAAAGTTGGATCAGCCTGTAGTGTGGTTTTCCACTTTAATTTTGAGGGTGACTCCAAATCCAGACCTCCATGGGTTGATAAATTTGATTTCCATTGATCATTTTTGTGTGATTTTGTTGTCAGCACATTCAACTATGTAAAGAAAAAAGTATTTAATAAGATTATTTCATTCATTCAGATCTAGGATGTGTTATTTTAGTGTTCCCTTTATTTTTTTGAGCAGTGTATATATTTTAATGGGAGTGAAATCCAGCCAAAGTCATTTAGATGAAGTTTGACTGAAGTTAAAATGGGAAGTTCGGGCCAAATAAAAGGTCAAAACGTCAGCTCTTTTTACCATGATCTTGATAAAATAAATAAAGGCTTCTTTTGGGTGGCCAGTGGACAGTGTCCCAGTGTGTGTAGGCTGCTAGTGCCAGCACACTCTCTCTCTGTGCCAGACCTCTGTCTGTAGACTTCCACAGGAAATGAGGTCAGAACTGAATGCACTCCACAGGTTATGATGTCATTGGGAGGGGATCAGAGAAATTGTAAAGGACAGAAGGTTACCAGAGGGTCAACAACTCTTAGAACAGAGCTCCAGTTGGCATTTTTATGTGACAGTCCTTCTCATATCCCTTATTTGACAGCAATTTTTCTTCTTCCTTTATTTATTTGGAATAGACGTCTTGTGCTGACATCTTAAGGCTGCTTTATTCTTTGCATTGCAAGGATGGAGGATAGCTTCTTGCCCAGGCTTGCCCTGGCTGTTTGAACTGGAGCTACGTAGGTGTAGATGACGGAGAAGAGATTTAGAGGATTCACTAAGCCCAGCAGACTCATCAGACTCCTGCCATGCCTGCCCCCAGGGCCCCCTTTTTCTATGTGGTCCTCTGTAGCTCAGCTGGTAGAGCACGGCGCTTGTAACGCCAAGGTAGTGGGTTCGATCCCCGGGACCACCCATACACAAAAAAAAAATTATGCACGCATGACTGTAAGTCGCTTTGGATAAAAGCGTCTGCTAAATGGCATATTATTATTATTATTATTATGTGTGGGTCACTCCTGCAGGCTTCCAGACTTAACCGCAAGGCTGCGCCACATGCAGGAAGGAGGGGGAGGTCGACAAAACATGAACCAGTGATGGAGATTGGAAGATGGGGGTGGGAAAGAAGGGGATGGGGGGTCTTGAGCCATCCTTAACCACAAGGCTGCCCACATGGAGGATGGAGGGAGGTTAACAAAACATGGAGATGGAGAAGGGGGTGGGAGGAGGAGAAGGGGGTGGGAGGAGGAGAGTTTAAGGTGGGGTTATAGCCATGGATCCCCCAGGATGTGGGAGAGGATGTGTGGATTATCCCCAGCAACAAAAGCCATTAGTCCCTGGAAGGACTTCAGAGGCTGCAGCTATTTAATCTGCAGATTGGGAAGTATGTGGGCCTGAGTCCTTGGGGCCAGGCCAACCGCTGCTTTTCTAGCATGCCCCCGTATAAAGAACAACAGGGGTGGCTGAGGAGAGTAGGGGGAGGCAGGCAGGGAAGCATTAAGTTATTGTGCTGGGATACGGAGAAAGGAGGCAAGGGGGAGGTAAGGGAGGGGCGTGAAGTTTTTGTACCCAGATACGGGGAGGGAGGGAGGGCAGGAAACCAAAGATTAAGAAGTCAAGTAAGGGCAGGTCTGGACTGACGGCCTGTGCCATGTACACTGTGTGCCCACAAATCTGTGTGACTCTGTGTAGAGTATAATTGGGCTCCCGAGTGGCGCAGTGGTCTAAGGCACTGCATCTCAGTGCTTGAGGCGTCACTACAGACCCCCTGGTTCGATTCCAGGCTGTATCACAACCGGCCGTGATTGGGAGTCCCATAGGGCGGCACACAATTGGCCCAGCGTCGTCCGGGTTTGGCCGGTGTAGGCCGTCATTGTAAATAAGAATTTGTTCTTAACTGACTTGCCTAATTAAATAAAGGTTAAATAATAACAATTAATACTTGCAAAGAGACAGAACACAGTTTACACTTGCAAACAGTCAGGGACCTGCAAAACTTTACACCAGCCTCTGTCAAGGCAGATGGCAAATTAGTTGAATAGCCTATAAAGTTTGTTTTGTTATATATTTTATATTTTGTGGTTTCTGTCTGTTTATACACACCATCCATACAAAAAGACACCCCTTACCTGGGCCTAATCAGTAGAGAGCCATGGTTCCCCTCTGTCTGCCTGCCTTTCTGTCTGTCTGTCTTGTCTGTCTGTCGCTGTCTGCAGAATCACCATGGTCAAGCTGTTAAAGGCTCTGGTATGTGGAGGCACTGTGTGTGTCCTCTCCTGGTGCTGAGACAAGAGGAGGAGAAGGAAGAGGAGGAGAAAGCAAGGAGAATGGAGGGGAAAGAGGGGGCTGAGGAGGAAGAGGAGGAGGGGAGAGAAGAAAGAGGAGTAACAGGAGGAACAGTAAATGGGAAACATCAATGGGGACAGCAGGGAAGCTATTTAGCTCAGAAACACTTCCACACTTTGGTTAAAAACAACTCATTGTCTACAGTGGATGGAATGACATGAGAAAGCTGTAAAACTGAAACCTTGAAAACACTGAAGTGACTGTCAGTGGCTGCTGCGGATAGAAGTCCTTCAGCACAAATCATTTAAATGTAGGGGTGGAACGTTCACCAAACCCACAGTTCGGTGCATATTGCGGTTTCGGGGTCACAGTTCGATTCGGTTTCGGTACAGCAGGAAAATGAAATGCCAACCATTACTGTAGTACATTTTTGTTTATTTAAGAAAATACAAAGTGTTGGTATTCCTGATTCCATATATGATCATGATTCATATAATGCCTGATAAGAGCACCATCAGGAATAACAACACTTTGTAATTTCTTAAATGAAAACACACAATTACTCATCAACAACAACACTACAATAAAGTACAATATGCGTGTGAAATCAATATGTAAACATGGCTCAGACATCATATAGGCCTATCCCAGTGGGCATACGACGTGATAAAGATGTATTTTACTGGTTGAAACCAGATCACAACCAGATTAAAATGTAGTTTTCATATTTTGGTTGATATCTCTTTTTGGTTGAAATCTGTTTCAACTACTGACCAGTTATCTAAATGCTACTCAATTAATAGACACCAATCTATATAAACATGTGCATAGTGTTTGTGAGCCATGCACCCATTGCATACAGTGCATTCGGAAAGTATTCAGACCCCTTGACTTTTTCCACATTTTGTTACGTTACAGCCTTGTTCTAAAATTGATTAAATTACTTTTTTTTCCTCATCAACACACAATACCCCATAATGACAAAGCAAAAACATAAAAAACATAAATACCTTATTTACATAAGTATTCAGACCCTTTGCTATGAGACTCATAATTGAGTTCAGGTGCATCCTATTTCCATTGATCATCCTTGAGATGTTTCTACAACTTGATTGGAGTCCACTTGTGGTAAATTCAATTGATCAGAGCAAAAACCAAGCCATGAGGTCGAAGGAGTTCCGAGACAGGATTGTGTGAAGGCACAGATCTGGGGTAGGGTAGCAAAACATTTCTGCAGCATTGAAGGTCCCCAAGAACACAGTGGCCTACCACCAAGACTCTGCCTAGAGCTGGCCACCTGGCCAAACTGAGCAATCGGGGGAGAAGGGCCTTGGTCAGGGAGGTGACCAAGAACCCGATGGTCACTCTGACATAGCTCCAGAGTTCCTTTGTGGAGATGGGAGAACCTTCCAGAAGGACAACCATCTCTGCAGCTCTCCACCAATCAGGCCTTTATGGTAGAGTGGCCAGACGGAAGCCACTCCTTAGTAAAAAGCACATGACAGCCCTCTTGGAGTTTGCCAAAACAACATTCTCTGGTCTGATGAAACCAAGATTGAGCTCTTTGGCCTGAATGCCAAGCGTCACGTCTGGAGGAAACCTGGCACCATCCCTACGGTGAAGCATGGTGGTGGCAGCATCATGCTGTGGGGATGTTTTTCAGGGGCAGGGACTGGGAGACTAGTCAGGATCGAGGAAAAGATGAACAGAGCAAAGTAGAGAGAGATCCTTGATGAAAACCTGCTCCAGAGCGCTCAGGACCTTAGACTGGGGTGAAGGTTCACCTTCCAACAGGAAAACAACCCTAAGCACACAGCCAAGACAACGCAGGAGTGGCTTCGGGACAAGTCTCTGAATGTCCTTGAGTTGCCCATCCAGAGCCCGGACTTGAACCCGATCTAACATCTCTGGAGAGACTTGAAAATAGCTGTGCAGCGAAGCTCCCCATCCAACCTGACAGAGCTTGAGAGGATCTGCAGAGAAGAATGGGAGAAACTCCACAAATACAGGTGTACCAAGCCTGTAGCGTCATACACAAGAAGACTCGAGGCTGTAATCGCTGCCAAAAGTGCTTCAACGAAGTACTGAGTATGTAAATGTCATATTATTTATTTATTTGTTTATTTGCAAAAAAATCTAAAGACCTGTTTTGTGGGGTATTGTGTGTAGATTGATGAGGGAAAAAAACAATGAAGGGGTCTGAATATTTGGATGAATGGGTCTGAATAATGAGGAAAAAAGTGAAGGGGTCTGAATACTTTCCGAATGCACTGTATAGGACACTAGAACCATTACAGTTATTACAATTTGAGTAATGTTCAGCAAGGTTTGCATGATTCAGCTTAGCACACTTGGCAAACAACAGCTGGCAGAGTGCACCAAAGCAGGTTAGGGTCTCGGGCCATACTGTACCCAGTCAACACGCTGGGCTCGGGCCTATTCCATTTGAGACGCGGAGGACTCGGCATGGACTCAGACTTGGGGGGCTTCATGCGGGCCAAGCTTTACCCGAGTCAGGCAGAATCATATTACTCTGGGTTCCAGCTAATGGTACACGGGCTGAGTCCACTTCAGCTTATCCGGCCCGATTAACTTTTTCAGGAGTAGGGCCATTTTGAGGAATTTCATTTGGCAGGTAATGAAATACCAATTTAAAAAAACAAAGAATTCTGATATTTCACCTCCAAGTCATCGAATTTGCTAGGTCATAAAAATTTACAATTTGTAACAGTCTCTGCGGTCATATACTGTAGCTATCATAGATGGTCCCTAATTGAGAGATTCTCCAATGCTATGAATGCTTTTGCTTTTACTACAGGCTATGGCAGTGTTTTTTGTAGTTGCAGTCCACCCAATTGAAAAGTGCACAGTCACTTCTATAACATTTGTTCTAGGCTACCAGCATGTAAGATGAACATGCACAATAATACAGCATACTGCCGTTTAAATGCAGTAAAACTGCAGTACAATTAAATAATGGTTGTTTAATTAATGATATCTGGTAGCTTGCTGTGTGTGTTGGCTTCTAATGATAATATTTTGTTGATGTTAATTGCACTGTTTGTGTTGCACATTTTCTTTTGTTCCACGGAATACAATTTTGATGTTCTATTATGACTAACTACATTTGTTTACACAATTCAACAAATAACACGTAGGCCTATGTCTTTTATTTCAATATCCTACTACAATTCACCAGGATTTACAAAACCCTATTTTTATCCCATTTATTTCCATCAATAATTAGTAAAATATTTTTGCACCTGAATTTGACCCTGAGAATGTGACAGTTATATTTTCCCTTAAAGCTTTTAAGTAATTAACCTAATGTGTGCAGTAATTTTATTTTAATTTCACTAGCTAAATAAGGAGGTAGGCCTTTATGGTAGAGTGGCCAGATGGAAGCCACTCCTTAGTAAAAAGCACATGACAGCCCTCTTGGAGTTTGCCAAAACAACATTCTCTGGTCTGATGAAACCAAGATTGAGCTCTTTGGCCTGAATGCCAAGCATCACGTCTGGAGGAAACCTGGCACCATCCCTACGGTGAAGCATGGTGGTGGCAGCATCATGCTGTGGGGATGTTTTTCAGGGGCAGGGACTGGGAGACTAGTCAGGATCGAGGGAAAGATGAACAGAGCAAAGTAGAGAGAGATCCTTGATGAAAACCTGCTCCAGAGCTCTCAGGACCTTAGACTGGGGTGAAGGTTCACTTTCCAACAGGAAAACGACCCTAAGCACACAGCCAAGACAACGCAGGAGTGGCTTCGGGACAAGTCTCTGAATGTTCTTGAGTTGCCCATCCAGAGCCCGGACTTGAACCCGATCTAACATCTCTGGAGAGACCTGAAAATAGCTGTGCAGCGAAGCTCCCCATCCAACCTGACAGAGCTTGAGAGGATCTGCAGAGAAGAATGGGAGAAACTCCACAAATACAGGTGTACCAAGCCTGTAGCATCATACACAAGAAGACTCAAGGCTGTAATCGCTGCCAAAAGTGCTTCAACGAAGTACTGAGTATGTAAATGTCATATTATTATATACAAAAAAATCAAAAAACCTGTGTTGTGGGGTATTGTGTAATTTTATTTTAATTTCACTAGCTAAATAAGGAGGTAGGCATATCAGTTCCAGCTAAAACTTAGATTGACAAATGTGCCTCAAGCAACAATAGATCTCTGCTAGCAGGCAGCCTGCTTGCTCGAGCGCATTGCTCAAGTGTCATTGGGACATAGGCTACACAACAACACTGCTGGGAAACAATGACAGTTTCTCAAAATGTACACAAAATACTTCTAAAAGATTTGACTGCTATGTGGTCGTCCCTGTTCTCCTGCAGTCTTGTTTTATTTTCCGAAGTAAAGCGGCGGTTTGTTGGGGAGAAGAATGTCAAGGAAAGTTTTGCTAGCTAGCTGGCAAATTTTAGCTAGCTAGCTAACGTTAATCCTCCATGGACATGGTAAGTTAGAATTTTTACCTGTTGTAGCTAGCTAGCTAGCTAACGTTTTGACATTTTTATATATTTTTAGTTTATGACAGTACATGTGTGTATGTGTGTGTGTTCTCTCTCTCTCTGTGTGTGTGTGTGTGTGTGCACGCGTGTGTGAGTGAGAGAGAGAGATGATGATCTCAGTAACTTTAGAAAACATTGTCATGTCAATGTTTTCATGCTAGCTGTGTGTATGTGTGTGTGTGTTCTGTGTGAGAGAGAGGGGGGAGAGAGATGATCACAAAAACGTATAGAAAAGATTGTCATCATGTCAACATTGTGACATGCTAGCTGTGTGTTTGTGAGTGTGTGTGTGAGAGAGAGCGAGCGAGAGAGAGAGAAAGATGGTTGATGAATACACGTTGATTGTGTGTGAGAAAGCGAGAGAGACTAAGCTAGCCTTATTCTTGAAACATGTACCCCCCCAATATGGATGTGAAGTTTTTGATTCATCAGGGATACTATTTTTGTATTTGACAATACAATACATTGTGCCTATCCTTGCTCCCCCTCAACACTCATTCTAACATTACACCTATCAACTGCCTTTTTCAATTCTTGATTCTTTTTTTTTGCAGGAATCTTCTAGAAGAATGGAAGGATGGAGGAGGGAACAAAGGGAAGGAGTACAGAAGTTATCCAGCCGGCTGACTAAGAAATGTAAATAGCCTGTTTTTCTCTCTATCGCTCTCCCTATGTCTGCCTGACTGCCAAATTGCTGAGGGGTATCATAGTCAATGTACTTGCTAGGCTAAGTCTAACTTAGTGAAGACCTTAGGTAATGGTTAATTATGATTCGTCTCTGTCTTTACAGTTCCTGAAACATGTCAATGACCTGATGCATGGCCTCTACAGCAGTGCTTGGCCCCCCACTCAGTTACTAGTCACCTATTCTGCCACATCCCAGGGAAAGGAGAGAGCAGAACCACCACTCCTTAAATCCATAGTCAAGTTTTGTGTGCAAAATGTAGTTTTTTTCTGTTTGATACTTTTATCTTCAATATTTATTGATCCCTACTAGCCAGCTTTGTAAGAGCTAGGTTTGTACTAGCTGTGCAAATGATCATTAACGTTTTTTCTCTGTATCAGGTCTCACTGAGACAGGATTCCCCAAGAGACATGCTATTCAGCTGCCCATGACTGTCTGATCTTACACTCTTAGAAAAAAAGGTGCTATCTAGAACCTAAAAGTGTTAATCGGCTGTCCCCATAGGAGAACCCTTTAAAGAACCTATTTTGGTTCCATGTAGAAACCTTTTGGTTCCAGGTAGATCTCTTTTGGGTTCCATGTAGAACCCTTTCCAAAGAGGGTTCAACATGGAACCCAAAAGGGTTCTACCGGAACCAAAAATAGTTATTTAAAGGGTTCTCCTATGGGGACAGCCGATTAACCCGTTTGGAACCCTTTTTTCTAAGAGTGTAGTGTAAGTAGATCCAATTGAAATGGCTTCTAATAATATACGTTTGTAAAGCAAGTTAAAATCCTATTTTAACTTTGTTTTTCAGGTGCAAAACCCTTGTGTCCTGATTCAACAGACACATCCCTTGATGAGTCATGTAAAGTTTCTCCCATTTCCGTCTAGCCCATTCTCCCTATTGCTGACTCAAACTTACATACGTGCGCAGTTGCAGAGCAGAGGAAGAGATTAGCCAATTACACCCATTTCTAACAATGTTTGTTGCAGGAATGATATGACAGACACATAACTTACAGTAACTGTCATGAAAAATCAGAAAACTCAGGAAGTTGATGTGATGCTGGCCCTCTGGAAAGTCCTAAAATATGCCCCTGACTGCCATGGTGGAGGAGGACGCAAAGTATGTATATGAGCAAGTTGCTCTTTTTTGAAGACATCTCTAAGCTATAACTGCCACAAACTTCTTCAACTAGTACCATGGAAATACTTTGAGCCAGCTGAGTCCACAAAGTTTCTTCAGGAATGTCCTTTTCTAGTTTTCTTTTAAAATCTCAAATTGATAGTTGTAATGCGCTGATTCTCTTCACTACAGATCTGACCCATCACACCACTCTTATTAATCATGAATAAAATAAAACAATCTGCCTTTATATACTCTGTGTCCCAGTCTTTCTATGCATGTAATGTTTGTGGGTGAATTATGAAACAATTACTGTATGCAGATGTGCAACACATTGTGATGTAGATTTGCTTGATCTATTTTAAATGTCAGGTTTAAACTTTTATTGGTGACTATGGAAACAAATAGAAATGTAATGAACAATGTTTTCAATATCCAACGTTTTCCTCTGCAATACTTTTTACAGTAGGTAATAAGCAAAGAAAAATACGTCATATTCTGGTCAGTAAAATACATTTTAAAAAAGCTTTCTTCTTCAACCAGTTTGTGACCAGAATAAGGTTTTTTCCACTGGGTGCTATAATGTTAAAGAGAAAAATATGCGCACTTGTGTGACTCATAAAGTGGGCATGTCTGTAGCACGGTACTTCTCATTTCCCACTCTGGGGTAAGGTGATGGGCTGTCACTGTTAAGTAGCTCTCTGTACACCTGGAGGTCCATCCATCTGTAGTAAGTGCAGCACAGGGTGCATTGGCCAATTCATTGACAACTTCGGCTTTAGCTTGCATATATAGAGAGGGCGAAGTTCGTAAGGTGGCTCGAGCACTTTCACAAGGTGTTGAAACCCCCTATTCTTCTCAACCACTGAGAATAGGCGCATATCCGCGACTATAAACATACCTATCGCTCTTGTAATTTCCTTGGCCCGGTCACAATCAGTTGCAAAACCTGCCATAATTATAAATAAATAAATGCACACATAATTAATCAAATGAGCAAGGAAATGCAAAAATACTGACTAAAATTAATTACATGTATCTACATATCTGTACTGAACAAAAATATAAATGCAACATGCAACAATTTCAACGATTTTACTGAGTTACAATTTAAATAAATAAATTAGGCCCTAATCTAAGGATTTCACATGACTGGGCAGGGGCGCAGCCATGGGTGGGCCTGGGAGGGCATAGACACACCCACTTGGGAGCCAGGCCCACCACTGGGGGGCCCAGCCAATCAGAATGAGTTTTTCCCCGAAAGGGCTTTATTGCAGACAGAAATACTCCTCAGATTCATCAGCTGTCCGGGTGGCTGGTCTCAGACGATCCCGCAGGTAAAGAAGGGCTGGTGTGGTTACACGTGGTTTGCGGTTGTCAAGCCGGTTGGACGTACTGCCAAATTCTCTAAAACAACATTGGAGGTGGCTTATGGTAGAGAAATTAACATTAAATTATCTGGCAACAGTTCTGGTGGATATTCCTGCAGTCAGCATGCCAATTGCACGCTCCCTCAAAACTTGAGACGTCTGTGGCATTGTGTTGTGTGACAAAACTGCACATTTTAGAGTGGCCTTTTATTGTCATGCTTTTTAATCAGCTTCTTGATATTCACAAAGAATCTCAGAGTAAGTACTGATTTTAGGATCAGTTTTGCCTTCACACCGAGTATAATTCCATTGACAAGGGGGAGGTTATTCTAGATCACTATCCCTACTCTGAGACACTTTGTGAATATGGGCCCTGGAAGAAAGCTGTTGCCCAATACTTTGCATAGCAGTTGCTTCACCACAGGACCCTAGAGCAGGGGTAGGCAACCCTGTTCCTGGAGTGCCGCAATTACTGCAGGATTTTGTTCCAACTAGGCCCTAAACCAGGGGTGCGTTCAGTCGCTTGAATGTTTCTACATTGCAGAACAGTTTTTACTGAATGGCACATTTTCCCAAAACGTTCTTGAACATACTTTGAGATACGTTTGCTCCGTTCAGTGGGTGTGCCGGGGTGTGGCTTGAAGCAACGAGTGATGTTTTAAAGGGCAGCGGTGCATTTTGAACCCACAACCCAACCCTTCCTCGTTTTTCTGGGAGCCTTTTACAGGGAGGAGAGAGCATGAGTTTTGGAGTGAGTACAGTCAATCCAATCCAACCAATGGCCCTTGATAATATGCTATGTTGTCACACAGGCAGACTGCCATAGTGAAGGAGGTTTACATGCATCAAATATACTATTATGAGTGTAGCTTACTTCTCTCTGCTCTGGAGAGATAGCAGGCAGTTGGTCAGAAGGCTCTGGAGGACCATTCTGTCTCTGTAGCACCTGGAGAGAGACTGATCGAGGTAGTGAGTGTGCTAGAAAGAGAGCCCTGACCCCTGACCTCCCCCTGGCCCAGGCTAGTATAATGCAATGTAAAGGAAAACAATAATATTATGATATACTGACACAGAGTGCTCCATGTTCCTGCTGGTAGCAAGCCTCAACCTGGATGCAGCGAAATCTCCTGCCTTGTAGTATGGTTGCATACAGTTGAAGTCGGAAGTTTACATACAGTGGGGAAAAAAAGTATTTAGTCAGCCACCAATTGTGCAAGTTCTCCCACTTAAAAAGATGAGAGAGGCCTGTAAAAAAAAAAAAAAACGAGAAAATCACATTGTAGGATTTTTAATGAATTTATTTGCAAATTATGGTGGAAAATAACTATTTGGTCACCTACAAACAAGCAAGATTTCTGGCTCTCACAGACCTGTAACTTCTTCTTTAAGAGGCTCCTCTGTCCTCCACTCGTTACCTGTATTAATGGCACCTGTTTGAAGTTGTTATCAGTATAAAAGACACCTGTCCACAACCTCAAACAGTCACACTCCAAACTCCACTATGGCCAAGACCAAAGAGCTGTCAAAGGACACCAGAAACAAAATTGTAGACCTGCACCAGTCTGGGAAGACTGAATCTGCAATAGGTAAGCAGCTTGGTTTGAAGAAATCAACTGTGGGAGCAATTATTAGGAAATGGAAGACATACAAGACCACTGATAATCACCCTCGATCTGGGGCTCCACGCAAGATCTCACCCCGTGGGGTCAAAATGATCACAAGAACGGTGAGCAAAAATCCCAGAACCACACGGGGGGTTAGTGAATGACCTGCAGAGAGCTGGGACCAAAGTAACAAAGCCTTCCAGGGTCGTACAGGGTAGGGGAGGGAATGGCCGGCAGGGAGGTAGCTCAGTTGGTAGAGCATGGCGTTTGCAACGCCAGGGTTGTGGGTTCGATACCCACGGGGGGCCAGTATGAAAATAAAAAAAGAATAATGTATGCACTAACTGTAAGTCGCTCTGGATAAGAGCGTCTGCTAAATGACGTAAATGTAATGTAAAAAAACGTAAATGATTGGGAGAATGTCATATGGTCAGATGAAACCAAAATATAACTTTTTGGTAAAAACTCAACTCGTTGTGTTTGGAGGACAAAGAATGCTGAGTTGCATCCAAAGAACACATTTACATTTTACATTTTAGTCATTTAGCAGACGCTCTTATCCAGAGCGACTTACAGTTAGTGAATACATTTTTTTTATTTTTTATTTTTCATACTGGCCCCCCATGGGAATCGAACCCATAACCCTGGCGTTGCAAACACCATGCTCTACCAACTGAGCTACATCCCTGCCGGCCATTCCCTCCCCTACCCTGGACGACGCTGGGCCAATTGTGCGCCGCCCCATGGGTCTCCCGGTCGCGGCCGGCTACGACAGAGCCTTGATTCGAACCAGGATCTCTAGTGGCACAGCTAGCACTGCGATGCAGTGCCTTAGACCACTGTGCCACTTGGGAGACGCTACCTACTGTGAAGCATGGGGGTGGAAACATCATGCTTTGGGGCTGTTTTTCTGCAAAGGGACCAGGACGACTGATCCGTGTAAAGGAAAGAATGAATGGGGCCATGTATCGTGAGAATTTGAGTGAAAACCTCCTTCCATCAGCAAGGGCATTGAAGATGAAACGTGGCTGGGTCTTTCAGCATGACAATGATCCCAAACACACCGCCCGGGCAACGAAGGAGTGGCTTCGTAAGAAGCATTTCAAGGTCCTGGAGATGCCTAGCCAGTCTCCAGATCTCAACCCCATAGAAAATCTTTGGAGGGAGTTGAAAGTCTGTGTTGCCCAGCGACAGCCCCAAAACATCACTGCTCTAGAGGAGATCTGCATGGAGGAATGGGCCAAAATACCAGCAACAGTGTGTGAAAACCTTGTGAAGACTTACAGAAAACGTTTGACCTGTGTCATTGCCAACAAAGGGTATATAACGACCAAATACTTATTTTCCACCATAATTTGCAAATAAATTCATAAAAAATCCTACAATGTGATTTTCTGGATTTTTTCTTCTCATTTTGTCTGTCATAGTTGACGTGTACCTATGATGAAAATTACAGGCCTCTCTCATCTTTTTAAGTGGGAGAACTTGCACAATTGGTGGCTGACTAAATACTTTTTTTCCCCACTGTACACTTAGGTTGGAGTCATTAAAACTCGTTTTTCAACCACTCCACAAATTTCTTGTTAACAAACTATCGTTTTGGCAAGTTGGTTAGGACATCTACTATGTGCACTGTGCAAGAGAATCAGTGCAATTTTTTTGAATAAATAAGAATAAAATAAGGGGGTCAATGCAAATAGCCCGGGTAGCCATTTGATTAACAGTTCAGCAGTTTTATGGGTTGGGGGTAGAAGCTATTAAGGAGCCTTTTGGTCCCAGATTTGGCGCTCCGTTACCGCTTGTCATGCAGAGTCTTTGAAAAAATGTTGGTCCTTCCTCTGACACACCGCCTGGTATAGATGTCCTTGATGGCAGGAAGCGCGGCCCCAGTGATGTACTGTGCCGTACACACTACCCTCTGTAGCGCCTTGTGGTCGGATGCCGAGCAGTTGCCATACCAAACGGTGATGCAACCAGTCAGGATGCTCTCGATGGTGCAGCTGTAGAACTTTTTGAGGATCTGAGGACCCATGCCAAATCTTACCAGCCTCCTGAGGGGGAATAGGCGTTGTCGTCGTGGCCTCTTCACGACTGTCTTGGTGTGTTTGGACCATGATTTGGCAGACAGTGTATATGGCGTCGTGTGGGCAAGCGGTTTGCTGATGTCAACGTTGTGAACAGAGTGCCCCATGGTGGCGGTGGGGTTATGGTATGGGCAGGCATAAGCTATGGACAACAGACACAATTGGATTTATCGATGGCAATTTGAATGCACAGAGATACCGTGAAGAAATCCTGAGGCCCATTGTCGTGCCATTAATCCGCCGCCATCACTTCATGTTTCAGCATGATAATGCACGGCCCCATGTTGCAAGGATCTGTACACAATTCCTGGAAACTGAAAACTTCCCAGTTCTTCCATTGCCTGCATACTCACCACACGTCACCCATTGAGCATGTTTGGGATGCTCTGGATCGACTTGTATGACAGCGTGTTCCAGTTCCATCCAATATCCAACAACTTCCCACAATCGACAGCCTGATCAACTCTATGTGAAGGAGATATTTTGCGCTGCATGAGTCAAATGGTGGTCACACCAGATACTGACTGGTTTTCTGATCCACGCCCCTACCTTTTTTTTAAAGGTAT
This sequence comes from Coregonus lavaretus, assembly GCF_964263955.1. Classification (NCBI taxonomy): domain Eukaryota; kingdom Metazoa; phylum Chordata; class Actinopteri; order Salmoniformes; family Salmonidae; genus Coregonus; species Coregonus lavaretus. The sequence continues at coordinate 38,073,040 of NC_140001.1, read as the reverse complement.
CTGTGACCAACAGATGCATAACTGTATTCCCAGTCATGTGAAATCTATAGTTTAGGACCTAATGAATTTATTTCCTTATATGAACTGTAACTCAGAAAAATATTTTTAATTGTTGCATGTTAGGTTTATATTGTTGTTCAGTGTAGGCTCAAAATTATATGGCTGTAGTCCGGTGCCTTATTGTCAAAAGCAACCCACTCGTAACACCGTCACCTGGTGCAGCCAGGCAGTCAATGGCTCAGTGTTCCAAAACTTCACCTGTTTCTACGTCAAGCAAGGACAATGTTCCATTTGTTATTTTTGTGTGTTTTTATGGTGCACAGCAGCACAGCAGCATATCATCTATTTTATCCCCCCCCCCTTTAAAACGGTGACATCATATTGATACAAAGCTGCACATTATTGTTTGTGGGGTGCTAATGTGAAACATGGCCTTTGTTCAACACCGTTCTGTCATACTGAACGCAGCCCAGGCAAATGCAATCGAGCAATGCACCGTGGCTTTGATCAACCAATTGATTGACACGCCCTCATCATATTGGAGGGAGAAATACCGTAATCAATATATGAATAAATAATATAAATGAATACAATGAAAGAAAGGGGGATTCATTATTTAAATAATTATTTATTTATGTGTGCATTCATCCATTTATTTATGTATCTATTTATTAATCTATGTATATGTGCATTTATTAATTTATTAATGTATTTATCTATTTATGTGTGCATTTATTTAATTATTCATTTATTTCTAATTATGGCAGATTTGGTCCTCCCAAAGAGGGGAGAAAAAGTTGTGGCATTTCCTTCTTACTCCAGTGGTAGGAATACTGGGGCGATGTCGGCGTAAATGTGTCAACATGTTTGAGGTGTTGGCAGCTGTATAGGCTATTCTGGTTGAGCAGTGGCAACATACTCTCTCTGTCCATCGCCGTTCTAATCTACTGGGAAACCAAAATGTTATCAAACTGGAGATCTAAACGATGCTGGAGAATCCTCCTGGTTTATCGATCCCACCACTCGCCATCGTACAGAACTAGTTCCCGGCTGCGCCTCACCAAAAGGACAGTTTTGTACGTTTCATTTTAACGTGCGAATTGTATCTAGATACAATACTTTGCAAAAGTATCTTATATTTTATTTTGATACATTGGTCTGTCGGGTATTTTGTATTTGTATTAAGATACATCTAAAAGTATATTTTGCCCATCTCTGCATGCATGTACACACACAGTATATAGAGAGCCAGTCACCCCCCACAGAGAGAGGCCTGAGATCAGGGTCACTTTAATACTTCCTTCTCGTTATGTTCTTCTATCCTCGTGGGGACCTAAAATATAGTTCCATTCAAAATCATATTTTCTCTAACCCCTAACCCCTAACCCTTACTATAACCCTAACCTTAATCCGTAACCCAATCCATAAACCTAACTCCTAACCCTCATCCTAACCACTTACCCTAAACCTAACCACTTACCCTAATTGTAACCCTAACCCTAAACCTAACCCCTAAGCTTAAAATAGCCTTTGTCCTCATGGGGATGAGGGAGAATTTTCCTTGTTTTACATTGTGGGGACATTGGGGGATTTTATGTCCCCCCACACCCACACACACACAAACTCTGCTGCTGCTGCTTCCTGTAGAAAATGTATTATGTCTGTATGACATAGTGTAGATGAGTGTGGAGGAGTTAACTGCTCTGTATCACTTCTCTTCAGTTTATTTATTGATATCTAACAGATGTATCCTAACACACACATGACTCGGCTCTGTCCCTGTTTGACTTTGGAATGACCTAATGCAGGTCTGTGTGTATGTATGCTACTATGCGTGTGCGAGTGCATACACTTTTTGTCTGTGTGTGTATGTATGCCTGTGTGTGTCTCTGTGTGTGTGTGTGTACGCCCATAATCTCCCCATCACGTCGGGCCACGTCACCCTGTTCCAATGGGGAGTTTCAGGAAGGGCACGGCATTTCCCCCGCTCTTTGAAGCGGCTGGCTGTGTGTCCCTCAGCAGCCCTTTCAGACGCAGCAGGACATAGCAGGAATACTCGGCTCGCCACGTGGGCAAATAAGGATATTTCTACCACCAGGAAAATCTGGTGGTTTCCACAGTATTTAGAGGGAAATGACCCAGGAGTTGAAATAGGGTATTATTCTGGACTGGTTCTACCTCACATATTGGAGATGGTATTGATAGTGCATCTGGATGACGCACAGTTTTAAAACAATAGTCTGGTAACGTGCTTAGTAGTGTGCTTGGATGACATCAGAAATATCATAGAGAGATATTGTGTTATTTATTTGACATGATATAATAGATTTCAGAGATGTATTATCCCATTGCGTGGCATAATTACTCATCTATTCATATGAATCTTCTAATAAATCTACTATATAGTGAGTGCTGTCCTATTAATTTTTTATTGAGTACATGTGGAACCAGTGTTCTATTCTGTAGAGAAGCAAAATAACTTTGGAATGAGCACATTGTTTGCTCTTTGTTTTGACTGATATATCAGGATGCGTTCTCACCGGAACAGCCCACCTTTTATCAAACCAACCAGTCTAAATATCATTTGTCATAATTTTCCCCTTAGATTGTGGCTGATCCTCACATACAGGATACATTTGAATGGAGTAGGATTCATTAAAGTGCCATTATATCGTTTGTTCCTTTCCAGTGCTAGATGGTGGGCACTGATACGCTCATTCGCAGCATGTCGTCTCTCTCTCTCTCTCTCTCTCTCTCTCTCTCTCTCTCTCTCTCTCTCTCTCTCTCTCTCTCTCTCTCTCTCTCTCTCTCTCTCTCTCTCTCTCTCGCTCTCTCGCTCTCTCTCTCTCTCTCTCTCTCTCTCTCTCAGCACGTCAGCTCACATAGAGCCCCTGCCAACTCCCTCAATCATAACTATTATTCCAAGCAGAACAACACTAAAATAGCACACAACAAACGGCTTATTGCACAAGCAATTACTTTGTTCTCAAGATGTATTATTTTCTATTCAGAGAGAGTTTGACCTGATATTGCCTCTCCTGCCTCTCCTGCCTCGGTGTGAATGGGACCTAATGGATAGGAAATGAGGAGGTTAACCTATCTGGGAGGGAATCAATGATATAAGCAGAACTACAGTAGAGACGACACCTGGAAGACACCTGGTTGAACAAATATGTAAAGAATTAGCAGGTTGTTAAAATGCCAGTTCCACTCCCCGTATGGCTGAACTAGCTGGTGATATACCTGTCAGACGCACTAGGCCTGAGTTATGTCCACCTCCCGACCTCTGTGAGTGGTCGTAGAGGAAGATTTTCAGCTTGACATCAGACCACTACATAGTTTATGGGCTTCAGGAAGTAAGGTTGGCCATTGGTACCCGTAGGGAGGAAGTGAAGAAGAGTGTATGCGCTATACCCTCCAGGGTATAGCTTCTGTCCTGAAGCAGTTTAGTTCACAAGCTGAGCTGTCAGTCACAGACTGGGGTTAGGCTCCGCTCAACCCACTTAACCCTCTCTGAGAGTACAAAAAGCATCTCAGAATAGTGCTGATCTAGGAGCAGTTTTGCCTTTGAGATCCTAATTATATGGACAGGGGGGACCTGACCCTTGATCAGCACTCCTACTCTGAGGCTTTATAGATTTGGGCCCAGGCCTCTATTCAAGCAAACTGATATCCAGAAGTTTCTGGAGTTAGAATTAAAAAACAAAACTTAACTAATTTCAGTTTCAGAATCCATGTTTGTTCAGTTAATAAAACAATGTGTACGCTGTGTTGTTAGTGGTGGATGGGGAGTTTGTTGGAGGAGTTGTGTTAGCTAAGTCTTCCAGCTGATAACAGACTCTGTTTCTGTCCAAAAACACAACTCCCTCGGTGGAAACACTGATGATATGACAATTTCATGATGTCCTCACTTCAGTTGGTGGGACCTAGGACTCCCCATAGCACCCCCATAGCACCCCCATGGCACCTTAACCTCTCAGTGTGACCAATGTTATGTGTTAATGATGTTTAACTCCACATTGAACATCATGTGACCAGAGCTGACAGGACTGGTTGATGTAGTGAGACTTGAGATTGACCATGAGAGGGGGTGCGAGGCAGGGATAGCATAGAGGGGTTGGTTGTTTAGCAACAAAACCTACGCATGCTCAACTATGGGGAAAAATAGACAGGGTTGGCTTAGATTGTTGACAACATGTAAGCTATATTTCATCTCCAGTGTTTAATTGAAAACATAAATACATTTGCACAATGAGCACTTGTTGTCTCTCAAATACATTGTTGCAGTTGTTGGTTAGCTAGCTAGCAAATTTTAGCCATATTAGCATTGACATGAAATCTGTCAATACACCTCAAAACAAGACATGGTATCAAGAACAAGATGAAACAAGCTAAAACGAGCCACTTCTTGCTAGCAATATGGCCATACAGAATCACAACAACACGCTGACTTCTGCTCCACGGAAGCACGCACATTGTTTTCGTGACGTTGTCAGCTAACCCATCTATAGGGAAAGCGAGAGAGGAGAGGGCGGGGGAGAGACAGGGGGAAGACGAGGAAAGCTCATGGGTTGGTGAGAAAAGGGGAGATATAGAGGGCTGAGGAGGGGGAGACAGAAAGGAATCCCATTTGATGTGGTCACAGTGTGGGATACAGATGTGAGGCATTAGGAATGTGTCCCGACCCTTATAGGCCAAAATAAGGAGAGTTAAGAGATAGAGAGAGAGAGACTTTCTTTGACCTATTATCACTCTGTCTCATGGTCTCATTTATTCTCCCTCCACTCTTTTTGTGCTTGCTCTCTCTCCCTCTTTCTCTTTCTGTCCTTGCCGCCCACTCCCTCTCCCCCTTCTCTCTTTCTCTCAGTGGATTTCCTTCCTTTCTTCTCCCATCTCCAAAGTAAGGTGGTTGGTAACTCTAGAAGTGTGCGACAGAGAGCGTCTCTTTCAGTCCCAGGGACTTTGTCACCAAAGACAGCTGTTAATCAAATAGTCAAGGATGAGCTAGCTCTTTCTCCACGTCTTAAGTGGACCCCTCTCTCCTGTACGCACACAATAGAACCTGACCATTGGAGGAAGGCTCTGCATGCCTGCACCTGGGGATAAAGGCAGGAATGTCCAGACACACTGTAGTAATTGCTAAAAGACTAGATTTCTCTCTCCAGTTCTTTTTCCAAGGGCCTTATTGCACTTTTTAATGCCTTTTCTGCCCTTCCTCTCGCTTCTTCACTTCAAACATATTCTTGGTTGTTTAATGAAGATAGCAGGGTCCAATTTAGAAAGTGTGTTGTTATTACTAGAACATTCCTCCCCTGGTTATCTGGGGCCTCCACTTCCTTGCTCTTTATCTGTTGTATAGGTTACCGTCCGTCCCCACAAGGTTCTCAGCACTCGAGTGCCTGCTTTTAACCCTTACTCTGCCACAACATACAGAGAGCCACACACGTGATAAGTCATAGCAGAGGAGAAAAAGAAGTGAACGCACTGAACAACTGAAAAGGGTGTTTTAAACACTGAACAAAAATATAGTGTAGAAGATAGATTAATGTCCGCTCACTGTTGCTGCTCCCACCATAAGTGATTATTAATAAAGCTTTACTGAGTGTTCACTGACATGCTCTTTGGTCTGAAACAAGGCTTTGTTGGAAGTACACTAGTGGTCAGTAACATAGTGCCAGATTCCAAAGCAATAAAACTGCATCTTCTTTCCCTGATGAATGGTTAACTAACGTTCCCTCTGGCCAGCCACAGAGAGATGGTCAGGGTAGAGTTATTTGTTGTTGTCATGTTCTCGCCAGATGATAGTCAGATATACTGTTGCTTTCTTCAGATTAATACTCTGCCTCTGAACAAAGCTATCCAAACAATGGATGCAGACCGCATGAAAATCACAAGAGCAGATTAAATAAACAGCCTTATAATGAGATGGTCAGGATGGAAAAGAGACAATGTTTTGATTAAATCACTCAACCTTCGGATGAGTAGCTACAGTAGAACCACCAGCTGCAGGCCTATGTTCAGCAGACCCAGTGATATAGTATACATTATCTACACTATTTATGCAATGTATTGTCCCATCTATGGCTGTGGTGTCTGAAGAGTGACATTGTATTGCCTTTTCAACCGTCTATTCGGAGCTTGCAGCAGCTGCCATCTGCCCTGTGTTTAACAGTAACACTGGCACACTGTACCATAACTCTGGATTAACAGCCTTTGCAAGACAGGCCTGTCGCTGCACACCCATTCCACTGACTAATGGATGAGTCCACTGCACCCATTCCATTAGGTGATGGATGGGCTCATTGTTTGGTGAGGGGATGTTTATGCAGTATCTTTTTTATGACAGCCTCTTTGAGACTGAGGATGGTAGGTAATTTCATTAGTCTGGGTAGAGCCAGACATCTTAACGTTGGAACGAGATATTTCAAACCCAGCGCTGTGTAATGTTCAGTACAAATTGTCTCGATGGGTCTGGCTTTGCCTGCAGCCTGAGGGAAAGAAGCAGGGTTTTCAGTTTTATACTGCATAGGTTGTCAAATCTCAGGGTTTGGCTGTTCTGTCTGTATATACATACATTCTTACAATATATCTGTAAGTGGATTATTGATAATCGACACCTTTAAAGCATACTTCTGTATGTGATTTACAATGTTTCATTTTGTTGTTATATTAAGGTTGGTAGCAACATGTGAAAATCGTTGTGGAAATCTGTTACAGCTCAAGTCAACTACAAAACCTACAATGTTCTCAATGGGCTTGCTGGCTAGACACTAATACCAAAGTCACAATAATACCAAAGTCAACATCAGCATGTGAAGTAGCTGTAAGTAGATATAAAATCGCCTAAACAAACTGCACTAGTCATTTAGGAGTCCACAATCGCACTATGTTCAACCTGCAGATCGTGTACTTCGAGTGGAGTCTGACGTTCGCAACGGCACCATTCAATGCACCCTGGACTGAAGAGGCAGAAAAATAGGAGAAATCTGTTAAATTACACATTTCTCGAGGTAGGAATATTGCAAAAATAGGATAAATGGCTCAATCGAGAGAAAACAACTTCCCGCGTTATGACATTGGACAGCATTGAAATCAGACATGAATGATATACGTTTTCGCGATCTAAAAACCATCTTCCTATTAACGTGAACGGCAAGAGCTCAGATACACATGAAAACATGAAATAACTCCGGGAATCGATAGAACATCGCTCAGAGATGCACAAATACGATATAACATTCAAAATGGGGGAATCTTTCGTTTAACACTAATGAATCTATCTGCCCCCTACAGCCAAATGACTTCGATCATTGTCTGTAATGTGTATCTAACTGGCTGTTCACACTAATGCACCAGAGTTGGATTTGAATAGCATTGATAAATGCCCTTGGGTCTTTCTGACCACATGATCTTACAAGGAAAAACTATTGGCCCAAATTGTGGGCTATAATTAAGGCCTTGAGTTTTTCTTGTTCAGGTCAAGTGTGTGTGTGTGTCCAGTGCACTGCAGTGCATGCCTCTTTGTGTGTGTGTGTGCATGCGTGTTCTCTCTAACACCATAGAGCTCTAGTCAGGTGTTTCCTGTATTTTGATGAAATGGAGGTGGGACAGGAGATTCCTCTGTCTGATTACTCCAACATCTCTGACACACTACTAAATGTACATTCCTCAGCCATGACATCATGGTCATAGACCTTTGAGGACTCAACAAAACCCTTGCATACCGTCAACACAGCGGATAGAAGAAACATCTGCTATCGCTTCAGAACCTAGACCAGCCTAGACTCGCTCTGTGTGTGTGTTTGTCTATTCTGTAGTATGTTGAAAGGCAGCTGGCTTCTGAACTGCTAATGCAGAGCAATCAAGTTAACAGGCAGAGAAACGGGGTCACACTGATACATAACACGCAAGGTCTGAGTGGCTTCTCTACTGTTCTCCATAGTGTGTGTTTGTGTGTGTTGTACTTTACTTGTACGGACCAGAAATCCTCACAAGAATAGTAAATCAAGGAGAATTCAGACATTTGGACGGCCCTAAAAAGGAAAAAGGCTGTTTAGGGTTAGAATTAGGGTTAGAGAAAATATGATTATTTAATGGGAATCAATTGTTGTTCCCCAAAAAGTCCTCACAAGTAGTAATACACAACTGTGTGTGTTGTACTTCTGTAGTCCATACAGATCCTATCGCTCTGCTCTGCTATGCTCTGGACATCAGCAGCAGGCAAACATACCAGCTCAGTTAGAACCAGCTGTGTGTGTGCCACTGTGGGTCTGTGTGGGTGGGTGGGTGAGGTAGGATGGGGTGACTCTGAGTGTGTCTGTCTGGTTTTGTTTGTGTGTGTGTGTGTGTGTGTGTGTGTGTGTGTGTGTGTGTCTACACCACAGAATGTGACTGTCTCCTCATTGGTAATGGCGCCTGATATCTGCAGTGATAAGTATTTTCAGGATGTGATGCGGGCCCTGCATGTGATGTGGCCCTACATGGAGTGGCATTTGGCCGGGCCTCTGGGGCCAGCCTGGGAACAGAACACAGCACAGCAGCACACAACTGATCCTCAGCCAGGCTGGAATGCCAGACATTTGAAGTCAGACTTGTTAAAAAAGGACGGAGGGTAGGAGATTGGTCAAATAGGACCCTGTGTCTAAAATAAGCCCACAGAGTCAGAGCAGGGAGAAAAAACAACAGACAATGCTTCCCGCAAGTCAACATTAGTGAGTGCCACTCTGCTATCTGAGTTCTGTCTAATTGAGACGGGGGACCTCAGAGGAGGCTTTGGTGTGTGTGAGTGTGTGTGTGTGTGTGTGTGGCGCTCCACAGGGAGGAGAGAGAGGAAGTCAAACTGCCTCTTGGGACAGTCAGAATTTCAGTCGGACACACACCCATACCCATACACACTCTCTCTGTATCTGTCTCTCTCTTTCTCTCTCTAAGTGGGTGGTGGTGGGATGTCATTACAGAGCCATGGTAGGACCTTCTGCATAATGCATCCAGCTGTCCTGCTGCTGAGGAACAACTGGCCTCTGGTCAGGATGGAGGGATTAATTATGGATGGAGGAGCAGAACAATCTTTCACTGGTTTTGCACTAAATCTGGATCTTCCCCCTAACACCTCTTACTTTTAGCCAGAGTTGTCTTCTGTGGCATAAAGTTACAGTTTACAGACGAAAAGGCTCAGGGTTGTTTTATAACAGTGTATCAAGACTTCTGCTGGCTTACTGACGGTGAAATTTCCCTTTAAGACTATAAACACTGCTTTTATTTACTTGGTGGGCTACAGAAATGTCCCAAAGCATTAGATAGAGTGCAGTAAAATGATGCAACACAGCGTCAAACTAGAGCATCAAATTTAACTAGACAGAATTTCCAGTACCACGCAGGTCACTTTGAGTCAGTAGGTGACGTCCTAGCAGTCACTGACGGACAGTCAGGGTGTGTGTATCACGGGGTATGAAAGTTGCTGTTGTTGCATGCCACCGCCGCTGGTGGGACGACTCGATGTCACCGCTCTGACGGATTCAACCTCCCTCTAAGAACATGTGCGGGCACCATCCCTGAAAGATGTTCTTTGTTGTGCAAACACACATACACTGCAGGAACCAACAACAAAAGGCCCCCTTATCCAATTGTGGGGAAACAAGATTAGGGCATAAATACTCTCATAAAGCTAATCTTAGCAGCTTCTGTCCTACTGCTTCCCTCTGTATCTGCACCAAGGTAAAAAAAAACTGCTAGTTGTTGAATTAGATGTATTTCAGATGTTTGTGAGGATGCTTAACATTGACAGAGTGTAGGTTCAAATGCGTGGGTGTGTGGGTGGGTGGGTGGGTGGGTGGGTGGGTTGTGTATCCTTTTCTCGCCCTCTCCAGTGACAGATTTTCATCTCCTCTTAAATAAGCTGTGTGATATATCCTTTCCACCCTGTGTCTACACACACTCATTTCCCACATAATCCACTTAGCTGCTTCAATAATTGGGTTATGGAAAGGAAAGGAAAATAAGTATTGTGTCTTTCAGTGTTTCTGAGTGCTGGTTCTTCTATCATAGAAAGTAGTCCCTCCTTATGACCCCTCAAAGCAGAGCTCATATTTAACATAGAGACCATAGGTAGGGCCGGGAGGTTTTCCTGCTCCCAAATAGTGCACTTCTTTTGACCTAGGTCCATTGGGGCTCTGGTTAAAGTAGTGTAGTATATAGAGAATAGGGTGTCATTTGGGATGAACACATGGTCCTGACCATAGCACAGAAATAGAATGCTGAATGCTGATGATTGTAGGAGGGCTAGATCAGTGTCATCTATCGTTTTGCCAAATGGTGGGTCACACCTTATAATTGGGTCAGGAAACATTTAGATGTGTCTCAGGAATTACGAATGTAATCTGTCTACCGGTATGTTTGTTTTGAGGAGAACTATGGTTTTCTAGGTTTCCAGCAGGTGAACAGTAGAAGTGTATAGTGTTCTAGAGCGTCTGAATGGAATGCCTGCTCCTGTTATATGAGCAGGGAAAGATAAGCCTATTCATTTGCACCTCTCTGACCCCTCTCCCATTCTTCTGCTGTTCTCTGTGTGAAAAATAGGCTGCCTCTCACGCACACCAGCTTCAGGCCCTCGGGGTAGGGAGGGTAGGGTGTTATTTAAGATGGGAAGAAGTTGGTCCAGGAAAGGTTTGCAGCCGTGACCCTCGTTTTCAGCCATGACAAATTAGACTATTTCTACCTCACTGTTCAAAAGGAGTCACATGGTTTATGTCACAACACTCAGATGAAGCTATTTTGTTGATGTTATATCCTCTGTGTGTGTGTGTGTGTGTGTGTGTGTGACTATTTTAGTCTGAAGGTCTTCCAAATTGTGTAATTTCAAAAGAAAAGATTGAAGAATAGTTGACCTAAACCAGCATAATTTTGGTCTGGACAAGTCACTGCTTTGTGCTTCAGAAAGTGAATTGTGTACCCTGTATGAATTATATTCAAATGCACACAATAACGCTTGTTATTCACCCTTTATTTAAATTGATTATTACATGGACATGAATGTCTGTGGCACTTAATGTTATGTTAATTATCACCTAAGAAATGACATGTCAACATGGTCATTGCACACTAATAACCTATGAACTACTTGCTACCTAAATGTCTTACAAGGGACACCATACATTGGTTTGTTATTATATGGGAAAGGTAGGACTAACAGTAGACACACATATACAGTTTGAAGTCGGAAGTTTAAATACACTTAGGTTGGAGTCATTAAAACTAGTTTTTCAACCACTCCACACATTTCTTGTTAACAAACTATAGTTTTGGCAAGTCGGTTAGGACATCTACTTTGTGCATGACACAAGTAATTTTTCCATCAATTGTTTACAGACAGATTATTTCACTTATAATTCACTGTATCACAATTCCAGTGGGTCAGAAGTTTACATACACTAAGTTGACTGTGCCTTTAAACAGCTTGGAACATTCAAGAAAATTATGTCATGGCTTTAGAAGCTTCTGATAGGCAAATGTACATCATTTGAGTCAATTGGAGGTGTAGCTGTGGATGTATTTCAAGGCATACCTTCAAACTCAGTGCCTCTTCGCTTGACATCATGGGAAAATCAAAAGAAATCATCCAAGACCTCAGAAAAAAAATTGTAGACCTCCACAAGTCTGGTTCATCCTTGGGAGCAATTTCCAAACACCAGAAGGTACCACGTTCATCTGTACAAACAATAGTACGCAAGTATAAACACCATGGGACCACGCAGCCGTCATACCGCTCAGAAAGGAGACGCGTTCTGTCTCCTAGAGATTAACGTACTTTGGTGCGAAAAGTGCAAATCAATCCCAGAACAACAGCAAAGGACCTTGTGAAGATGCTGGAGGAAACAGGTACAAAAGTATCTATATCCACAGTAAAACGAGTCCTATATCGACATAACCTGCAAGGACGCTCAGCAAGGAAGAAGCCACTGCTCCAAAACCGACATAACAAAAGCCAGACTACGGTTTGCAACTGCACATGGGGACAAAGATCGTACTTATTGGAGAAATGTCCTCTGGTCTGATGAAACAAAAATAGAACTGTTTGGCCATAATGACCATCGTTATGTTTGGAGGAAAAAGGGGGTTGCTTGCAAGCCGAAGAACACCATCCCAACCGTGAAGCACGGGGGTGGCAGCATCATGCTGTGGGGGTGCTTTGCTGCAGGAGGGACTGGTGCATTTCACAAAATAGATGGCATCATGAGGAAGGAAAATGATGTGGATATATTGAAGCAACATCTCAAGACATCAGTCAGGAAGTTAAAGCTTGGTCGCAAATGGGTCTTTCAAATGGACAATGACCCCAAGCATACTTCCAAAGTTGTGGTAAAATGGCTTAAGGACAACAAAGTCAAGGTATTGGAGTGGCCATTACAAAACCCTGACCTCAATCCTATAGAAAATGTGTGAGCAGAACTGAAAAAGCGTGTGCGAGAAAGGAGGCCTACAAACCTGACTCAGTTACACCAGCTCTGTCAGGAGGAATGAGCCAAAATTCACCCAACTTATTGTGGGAAGCTTGTGGAAGGCTACCCGAAACGTTTGACCCAAGTTAAACAATTTAAAGGCAATTCTACCAAATACTAATTGAGTGTATGTAAACTTCTGATCCACTGGGAATGTGATTAAATAAATAAAAGCTGAAATAAATAATTCTCTCTACTATTGTTCTGACATTTCACATTCTTAAAATAAAGTGGTGATCCTAACTGACCTAAAACAGGGAATTTTTACTAGGATTAAAAGTCAGGAATTGTGAAAACTGAGTTTAAATGTATTTGGCTAAGGAGTATGTAAACTTCCGACTTCAACTGTATGTCAGATAACAGAACACTACATGAATGGGGGCTTTGCTGCAGCATGACCAAGGCTGTTTACTGTTTGTTTTACTGTCATCGCGTGCAGCCAGAGAAACTTTCCAAACCCTCATCAAACCTAACGTTTACCGCTGATGGGAAAAAAAAAAGAGCTATCTTAATGTGGGTTATTTTATCAGCCACAAATAATGGTCTTAAGGGCAGAACGTCATCTAAATCAGAACTTGGACTACTAACCTTGTCTCACATTTGTCATGCATTACGCTGGAATGCAGGGGAGCGGCCTTCATAGAAACCAGTGTCTGTTCTTCTCCCCTTTCCTCAACTCTGATTGGCTCAGAGCTTTGATAAAAGGTTTGAATTGGTGGAGAGTGTTGATAAGACTGTATCCAGTTTGCTGAGCAGTGTGTACACAGAGCTGTCTATTCCTAAAGGGTCATTTAAGGTATTCCTCTGGTAGAACAAACATTGCTGCGTCCCATTTCACCTGCATGGCTGTATGCATAGCGTATATTAGAGTATGTACAACACACTCACACACACATGGTCTAACCTAAAGGTTTGCGTCAGGTATTACACTGACAGAACATAAACATATCTGCGCCTCATATCATCTATGTGATAAATGTGTATTTAAAGTGCAGAACACAGTATGCCTGAACCTATCTGAGGGTCATACCAGACAAACATTATTTCATCCACAGTCACTTCACCACACTGTAGTCTGGGGGGGAAGAGGAAGGTCTTCTATGAATGCCTCCCAAATCCCAGAGCCCTATGGACCCTGGTAAAAAGTAGTGCACTATAAAGGGAAACGAGTGCCATTTGGGATGCAACCTATAACTGCCTCCAAGCGACTGTAAAATCAAATGAAAAACATTTGACCGGCACCGTTTCCAGCAAAGTTGTTGGATCTAAAGTTTTTTGTTTATTTGCCTATTAACCTTTTATTTTACTAGTTTAGTTGACTGAGAACACATTCTCATTTACAGCAATGACCTGAGAGTTTTAGCTTATGCAGTCAATAAAAGGTCAATGATGTGAAACCTGGACCTAGGCAGACCAGAGTGTTTGGGTTCATGGTACAGTGATGATACAGGCAAATGCTGCTTTAAATTAAAGAAAATTTTACCTACACACTGAAGAAGGCTGTAAAGCCAAAACGTCTGTGTACACTATCCCTGATGCAGTAAAACATTTAAAACATTGAATAATGAAGTAAGCTTTTTGGACATATTTTTGTCGAGTGCGAATCCATTAACCTCTTTGGTTGACCAGACAGACAGGATGATGACTGGAGTTTCTCTGCCAAACATGTTCCTGCAATGTCATTATGGATTATGACACAGGGGTGGAAACAGACAGTGGGGAAAAAAAGTATTTAGTCAGCCACCAATTGTGCAAGTTCTCCCACTTAAAAAGATGAGAGAGGCCTGTAATTTTCATCATAGGTACACGTCAACTATGACAGACAAAATGAGAAAAATAAATCCAGAAAATCACATTGTAGGATTTTTAATGAATTTATTTGCAAATTATGGTGGAAAATAAGTATTTGGTCAATAACAAAAGTTTCTCAATACTTTGTTATATACCCTTTGTTGGCAATGACACAGGTCAAACGTTTTCTGTAAGTCTTCACAAGGTTTTCACACACTTGCTGGTATTTTGGCCCATTCCTCCATGCAGATCTCCTCTAGAGCAGTGATGTTTTGGGGCTGTCGCTGGGCAACACGGACTTTCAACTCCCTCCAAAGATTTTCTATGGGGTTGAGATCTGGAGACTGGCTAGGCCACTCCAGGACCTTGAAATGCTTCTTACGAAGCCACTCCTTCGTTGCCCGGGCGGTGTGTTTGGGATCATTGTCATGCTGAAAGACCCAGCCACGTTTCATCTTCAATGCCCTTGCTGATGGAAGGAGGTTTTCACTCAAAATCTCACGATACATGGCCCCATTCATTCTTTCCTTTACATGGATCAGTCGTCCTGGTCCCTTTGCAGAAAAACAGCCCCAAAGCATGATGTTTCCACCCCCATGCTTCACAGTAGGTATGGTGTTCTTTGGATGCAACTCAGCATTCTTTGTCCTCCAAACACGACGAGTTGAGTTTTTACCAAAAAGTTATATTTTGGTTTCATCTGACCATATGACATTCTCCCAATCCTCTTCTGGATCATCCAAATGCACTCTAGCAAACTTCAGACGGGCCTGGACATGTACTGGCTTAAGCAGGGGGACACGTCTTGCACTGCAGGATTTGAGTCCCTGGCGGCGTAGTGTGTTACTGATGGTAGGCTTTGTTACTTTGGTCCCAGCTCTCTGCAGGTCATTCACTAGGTCCCCCCGTGTGGTTCTGGGATTTTTGCTCACCGTTCTTGTGATCATTTTGACCCCACGTTGTGAGATCTTGCGTGGAGCCCCAGATCGAGGGAGATTATCAGTGGTCTTGTATGTCTTCCATTTCCTAATAATTGCTCCCACAGTTGATTTCTTCAAACCAAGCTGCTTACCTATTGCAGATTCAGTCTTCCCAGCCTGGTGCAGGTCTACAATTTTGTTTCTTGTGTCCTTTGACAGCTCTTTGAGCTCTTTGGTCTTGGCCATAGTGGAGTTTGGAGTGTGACTGTTTGAGGTTGTGGACAGGTGTCTTTTATACTGATAACAAGTTCAAACAGGTGCCATTAATACAGGTAACGAGTGGAGGACAGAGGAGCCTCTTAAAGAAGAAGTTACAGGTCTGTGAGAGCCAGAAATCTTGCTTGTTTGTATGTGACCAAATACTTATTTTCCACCATAATTTGCAAATAAATTCATTAAAAATCCTACAATGTGATTTTCTGGAGAAAAAAATTCTAATTTTGTCTGTCATAGTTGACGTGTACCTATGATGAAAATTACAGGCCTCTCTCATCTTTTTAAGTGGGAGAACTTGCACAATTGGTGGCTGACTAAATACTTTTTTCCCCCACTGTATGCAAGAAAACATACACAGACACACACACACAGTCGTCATGGCGTCGTTAGGGCTACGTCCTCGTCCTCTGTAATCATAGGTTGGGTTAATTCCTACCAATCATTGATCTCTCTCCAGGGTAGCAGAAGTGTGTGTGTGTGTGTATGCGCGGACGTGCAAGCATGAAGCGTCTGTGCATGCATGCTAGGTTAGTGGTATTCAAGCATTCAGTGGGGTTTCATTGTTCTCTCTACATGCATTATGTGTTTGTGCTAATACCTATATTTATATTTTAGTTTCCTGCATGCCCGTGTATATTCATGTTTATTCATTCTTGCCTGTTCTCATCCCCCAAGCCCCCACATCATATTCCTGTCCCAGAGTGTGCTGTGTGGAGAGAGAGAGGGAGACGGAGAGAGAGATGGAGTTGGAGGAGAGCGGGGCCTGTCTCTGTGTGGGTCTCGTCTGTGCCATGAGCTGTCCCACTCGTGGTTTGGCCTGGCCATCGGGGCCCGGGACTGGACTGAGGAGTGGATCAGTGAGGGCTTCGCCACCTACCTGGAGGACATCATCTGGGCCCGGGCACAGCAGGTACTAGACTTTCAGCTCTCCCTTGTCAAAACAGCTTCTGGACCACACGGATGAGTTTACTCCCAGACACACACACACTGACCTAAGGTCATTTATGCATTTCCCCACCTCATGATTAAGGTTAGGATTGGGGTAAAGTGAACTGATCCTAGATCTGTGGTTAGGGGTAACATCTACCCAGAGCCAGTCAAAAGTCAATAAGTGGAGGGATTGGACAGCTATGCGTTATTATGTTTGTTGCTATGGCAGCCTGCAGCTCAGTGAGGGCTTTGCTACATACTTTCAGGATCAATCTGGCACAGAACACAGCAGGTATACTGGACTATACAGACCACATAGAGGAGAGATGAGTCACAGCAGGATACTGGACAGCACCTTCAGACAGTGTTTGATTACTGATGTTTTGGAACAGGGCTTTGAGAGTTTGAGGGTGGCATTTTCATCACACAAAAGAGCACAGATCTGTGCAAAAAATACCGTAAAACTCATTACAGTCTGAATCACACATTACATTTTAAACCCTTCGTCAAAGATGTGCATTGATAAGGGGAATAATATTTCACCCGGGTTTTGTAACCTGAATGATGAAGGTGATGCACACGCTCATCGCAAGTTGCAGTATTTGGAACTGGCATAGGATAATATGCCTTTTCCACTCATTTGAAGTATTATGGTCATTCTGCTCACTGCCATTTGCTGGTGCAAAATGCCGCCCTGAATCTCAAAGGCGTCACTTGAAAGGATCAATAGATAAAAAGAAAAGAGAGGAAAGAAGACAAAAAGGATTAAGTGGTTTAGGGCTGACCCCATTTAGTCGACTGGTCGATTGTTTGGTCGATAGGCTGTTGGTCGACTGGTCGATTGTTTTGTCGATAGGCTGTTGGTCGACCGAGCTTTCTTTAGTCGAGCAGTAGCAAGAAAATCATTGTGTACAAGATACTTGTCTGATTCTCAGTGGACTAATACATTGTGGAGGCCGTGGGGATGGCACAGTCCATCACTCTAAGGCATGTGCTACTGAAATTGTATATGGTTAAGGACATTATAAAAAAATAAAAAAAGGCTTTTTCTCCCCCTTGATAGCGGTCGCTGTCCGCGGTTCTGAAACATCAGTGTGCTGTTGAATTGGCGACTTTTCCTAGATCATGTTGCTATGTGCATAATAGCAAAGTTAACCAGCATATTGGTGTTGAGAACAATGCGGCGGAGGCAGCAGCGGAGTTAGGAGACGAGAAAACAGCCCTTGCCTTAACTGTCTAAGAAAATTGAGGAGAGCGGAAACCCCAACTTAATTAGGTCTATAATCAATGGCCTAACTGTTAAATGTGCCTGGCTTTATAAATCATCCAGTGCCTTCGGAAAGTTTTCAGAACCCTTGACTTTTTCCACCTTTTGTTACGTTACAGCCTTATTCTAAAATTGATTAAATTGTTTTTTTCCCTCATCAATCTACACACAATAAAAATTTAATCAAATCAAATCAAATTTTATTGGCCACATGCGTCGAATACAACAGGTGCAGACATTACAGTGAAATGCTTACTTACAGCCCTTAACCAACAGTGCATTTATTTTAATAAAAAAGTAGAATAAAACAAAAACTGTTGAGAAAAAAAGAGCAGAAGTAAAATAAAATAACAGTAGGGAGGCTATATATACAGGGGGGTACCGGTGCAGAGTCAATGTGCGGGGGCACCGGCTAGTTGAGGTAGTTGAAGTAATATGTACATGTGGGTAGAGTTAAAGTGACTATGCATAAATAATTAACAGAGTAGCAGCAGCGTAAAAAGATGGGGGTGGGGGGGCAGTGCAAATAGTCCGGGTAGCCATGATTAGCTGTTCAGGAGTCTTATGGCTTGGGGGTAGAAGCTGTTGAGAAGTATTTTGGACCTAGACTTGGCACTCCGGTACCGCTTGCCGTGCGGTAGCAGAGAGAACAGTCTATGACTAGGGTGGCTGGAGTCTTTGACAATTTTGAAGGCCTTCCTCTGACACCGCCTGGTATAGAGGTCCTGGATGGCAGGAAGCTTGGCCCCAGTGATGTACTGGGCCATACGCACTACCCTCTGTAGTGCCTTGCGGTCAGAGGCCAAGCAGTTGCCATAACAGGCGGTGATGCAACCAGTCAGGATGCTCTCGATGGTGCAGCTGTAGAATTTTTTGAGGATCTGAGGACCCATGCCAAATCTTTTCAGTCTCCTGAGGGGGAATAGGCTTTGTCGTGCCCTCTTCACGGCTGTCTTGGTGTGTTTGGACCATGATAGTTCGTTGGTGATGTGGACACCAAGGAACATGAAGCTCTCAACCTGTTCCACTACAGCTCCGTCAATGAGAATGGAGGCGTGCTCAGTCCTCTTTTTTTTCCTGTAGTCCACAATCATCTCCTTTGTCTTGGTCACGTTGAGGGAGAGGTTGTTATCCTGGCACCACACGGCCAGGTCTCTGACCTCCTCCCTATAGGCTGTCTCATCATTGTCGGTGATCAGGCCTACCACTGTTGTGTCGTCGGCAAACTTAATGATGGTGTTGGAGTCGTGCCTGGCCATGCAGTCATGGGTGAACAGGGAGTACAGGAGGGGACTGAGCACGCACCCCTGAGGGGCCCCCGTGTCGAGGATCAGTGTGGCAGATGTGTTGTTACCTACCCTTACCACCTGGGGGCGGCCCGTCAAGAAGTCCAGGATCCAGTTGCAGAGGGAGGTGTTTAGTCCCAGGATCCTTAGCTTAGTGATGAGCTTTGAGGGAACTATGGTGTTGGTCTTGGTGGTTCCAATACCCCATAATGACAAAGCAGAAACAGGTTTTTAGTAATGCAATATCACATTTACATAAGTATTCAGACCCTTTACTCAGTACTTTGTTTACAGTACGATTACAGCTTCGAGTCTTATTGGGTATGACACTACAAGCTTGGCACACCTGTATTTGGGGAGTTTCTCCCATTCTTCTCTGCAGATCCTCTCAAGCTCTCAGGTTGGATGGGGAGCGTTGCTGCACAGCTATTTTCAGGTCTCTCCAGAGATGTTAGATCGGGTTCAAGTCCAGGCTCTAGCTGGGCCACTCAAGAACATTCAGAGACTTGTCCTGAAGCCACTCCTGCTTTGTGTTGGCTGTGTGCTTAGGGTCGTTGTCCTATTGGAAGGTGAACCTTCGCCCTCTGGAGCAGGTTTTCATCAAGGATCTCTCTGTACTTTGCTCTGTTCATCTTTCCCTCGATCCTGACTAGTCTCCCAGTCCCTGCCGCTGAAAAATATGCCCACAGCATGATGCTGCCACCACCATGCTTCACTGTAGGGATGGTGCCAGGTTTCCTTCAGACGTGACGCTTGGCATTCAGGCCAAAGAGTTCAATCTTGGTTTCATCAGACCAGAGAATCTTGTTTCTCATGGTCTGAGAGTCTTTAGGTGCCTTTTGGCAAACTCCAAGCA
The DNA here is from genome assembly GCF_964263955.1 of Coregonus lavaretus. Classification (NCBI taxonomy): domain Eukaryota; kingdom Metazoa; phylum Chordata; class Actinopteri; order Salmoniformes; family Salmonidae; genus Coregonus; species Coregonus lavaretus. The sequence continues at coordinate 38,053,220 of NC_140001.1, read as the reverse complement.
AGCTTTCATGTGCCTTTTACTGAGGAGTTTCTTCCATCTGGCAACTCTACCATAAAGTTCTGATTGGTGGAGTGCTGCAGAGAAGGTTCTCCCATCTCCACAGAGGAACTCTGTAGCTCTGTCAGAGTGACCATCGGGTTCTTGGTCACCTCCCTGACCAAGGCCCTTCTCCCCCGATTGCTCAGTTTGGCCGGGCGGCCAGCTCTAGGAAGAGTCTTGGTGGTTCCAAACTTCTTCCATAAATGAATGATGGAGTCCACTGTGTTCTTGGGGACCTTCAATGCTGCATACATTTTTTGGTACCCTTCCCCAGATCTGAGCCTCGACACAATCCTGTCTCGGAGCTCTACGGACAATTCCTTCGACCTCATGGCTTGGTTTTTGCTCTGACATGCACTGTAAACTGTGGGACCTTATACAGTGAGGGAAAAAAGTATTTGATCCCCTGCTGATTTTGTACGTTTGCCCACTGACAAAGACATGATCAGTCTATAATTTTAATGGTAGGTTTATTTGAAAAGTTGGAGACAGAATAACAACAAACAAATCCAGAAAAACGCATGTCAAGAATGTAATAAATTGATTTGCATTTTAATGGGGGAAATAAGTATTTGACCCCTCTGCAAAACATGACTTAGTACTTGGTGGTAAAACCCTTGTTGGCAATCACAGAGGTCAGACGTTTCTTGTAGTTGGCCACCAGGTTTGCACACATCTCAGGAGGGATTTTGTCCCACTCTTCTTTGCAGATCTTCTCCAAGTCATTAAGGTTTCGAGGCTGACGTTTGGCAACTCGAACCTTCCGCTCCCTCCACAGATTTTCTATGGGATTAAGGTCTGGAGACTGGCTAGGCCACTCCAGGACCTTAATGTGCTTCTTCTTGAGCCACTCCTTTGTTGCCTTGGCCGTATGTTTTGGGTCATTGTCATGCTGGAATACCCATCCACGACCCATTTTCAATGCCCTGGCTGAGGGAAGGAGGTTTCTCACCCAAGATTTGACAGTACATGGCCCCGTCCATCGTCCCTTTGATGCGGTGAAGTTGTCCTGTCCCCTTAGCAGAAAAACACCCCCAAAGCATAATGTTTCCACCTCCATGTTTGACGGTGGGGATGGTGTTCTTGGGGTCATAGGCAGCATTCCTCCTCCTCCAAACACGGCGAGTTGAGTTGATGCAACTTTCACCCAGTTGCACAACACTTTCACCCAGTTCTCCTCTGAATCATTCAAATGTTCATTGGCAAACTTCAGACGGGCCTGTATATGTGCTTTCTTGAGCAGGGGGACCTTGCGGGCACTGCAGGATTTCAGTCCTTCACGGCGTAGTGTGTTACCAATTGTTTTCTTGGTGACTATGGTCCCAGCTGCCTTGACATCATTGACAAGATCCTCCCGTGTAGTTCTGGGCTGATTCCACACTGTTCTCATGATCATTGCAACTCCACGAGGTGAGATCTTGCATGGAGCCCCAGGCCGAGGGAGATTGACCGTTCATTTGTGTTTCTTCCATTTGCGAATAATCACACCAACTGTTGTCACCTTCTCACCAAGCTGCTTGGCGATGGTCTTGTAGCCCATTCCAGCCTTGAGTAGGTCTACAATCTTGTCCCGGACATCCTTGGAGAGCTCTTTGGTCTTGGCCACGGTGGAGAGTTTGGAATCTGATTGATTGATTGCTTCTGTGGACAGGTGTCTTTTATACAGGTAACAAACTGAGATTAGGAGCACCTGTATAAAAGACACCAGGGAGCCAGAAATCTTTCTGATTGAGAGGTGGTCAAATACTTATTTCCCTCATTAAAATGCAAATCAATTTATAACATTTTTGACAAGCGTTTTTCTGGATTTTTGTTGTTGTTATTCTGTCTCTCACAGTTCAAATAAACCTAACATTAAAATTATACACTGATCATTTCTTTGTCAGTGGGCAAATGTACAAAATCAGCAGGGGATCAAATACTTTTTTCCCTCACTGTATAGACAGGTTTGTTCCTTTCCAAATCATGTCCAATCAACTTAATATACAGGTGGACTCCAATCAAGTTGTAGAAACATCTCAAGGATGATCAATGGAAACAGGATGCACCTGAGCTCAATTTCGAGTCTCATAGCAAAGGGTCTGAATACTTATGTAATTAAGGTATTTCTGTTTTTTATTTGTAATGAATGTGCAAACATTTCTAAAAACCTGTTTTTGGTTTGTCATTATGGGTTATTGTGTGTAGATTGCTGAGGAAATTTGTTTTTATAATCCATTTTAGAATAAGGCTGTAACGTAACAAAATGTGGAAAAAGTAAAGGGGTCTGAGTACTTTCCGAAGGCACTGTATATCTACAGAAATAAGACAGATCCTGCTTGTGTTGCCTGTTTGAGTGTTTGTTTATAGCCTACTGATTCCGTGAGCACCAAGCCTCACGCAGCCACAACATGTCGGATAAACTATTTCACAAATTCGGCTGTTTTTAATCTTTGCTATGATGTAATAAAAGCTTCACCCTTTTTTGTCGTTAGAACAGCCTCTCTGGTATTACTTATAATGTATTTAGTGTTGTTTACACTCTTCCAAATTGTCTGAAAAATTTATTATTATAATAATAACGCTCATTTTTCTTGATCTCCTTCTTATTGTTATTATTACTATTATTATTATTATTACTATTATTATGATCATCATTATAATAATAAGTAATGTCATTATCATTAGTAGGCTTAGTAGTCTGTAGCAGCCTTGTATAACTATTGTACCATAGATCTGTAGCCTAAGAGCGCATCCTGTTTAGTCTTACTTAGGCCTGTATTTCAGTACTTATATAAGCTACTGTATCAATCAATCATTCATTCGTTCATGTCATCACACAGCTTAGAGTCATTCATGATTTGAAATCCAATCAAGCGTTTTAGTTTTAAAATAAAACAACAAAGCATCCCTTGAATAATTAGCGTAAACAATAAATAAACCGTTCCATTTCGGCACAATCAAATCAATTGCGGTCGGACTCTCTTTAGTCATTTGTGTGTCTTAATTATTTAATCAAACAGAGCGCTTAAAGCATCAGACAAGCTCAGTGCATGTAGCTGCATATAGGATGTTTCTATATATGGAAAAATACACAGAACATTTTTTGCCGAAAGAACAGATGACTCTCGGTCGACCAAGATGTTTTTTAGTCAGGGACAGCCCTAAAGTGGATTGTTTTCATGTACACACTCTTTTTTCCTCGCCATCTACAATTACCCAACGTTGTTCTTCTCATGTTTGTATCACCCAGAGCCATATACTATATACAGAGCAGTTTGGTAAAGTGACTAAACTCAGCTTTACATTTCAAATTGTAACGAGTCTCATGTTGAACCCAAAACTCCCAAGCCGATTGAATCCAATGCAAATTAGACTTATTGTCATGGAACGTTTGGTGCCAACATAGAGTAAAACTCTTGGTCCCATCATAAAGACAGTGGAAAGAAGGAGAAAAAGGAGGGTGAAGTTGTTTTTCATGTCTATATAGTTGCAATCCTCCCACACTCTTCCCCTTGGCATCTAGAATTACCCAGAAATGTTCTTCTTTTGTCTATGCTCTTTAATCATGTCACTTTTATGACATGGGTTTGGCTCAGTTCAAACAGTTAAACCCTGACATGGTCTGCATCCCAAATAGCACCCTATTCCCTATAAAGTGCTACTTTAGACCAGGGCCCATAGGGTAGTATTGCACTATAGTGAATAGGATGTCCTTTGGGAAGCAGACGTTCTTTTTACTCACAGTAGAACTATAGGCAGAAACAGTGGGAAACTCAACTACTGGTATTATTCCACATGTATCCTTTCTTTTTATCACCCTCTCTGTCGCTCTCGCTCTCTTTGTCTCGCTCTGGTCTCTCTGTCTTTCTCTGCCCCTCGTCCCTCCATCTTTCTCTCACCGTCTTTCTGTCTCTCTCTCTCTCCTTCCTGTCCATCTCTCTCCTTCCCCTCCTCTATCTCTCCCTCTCCTCTTTCTCTCTGTGTAGTTGTCCAGCAAAGAGACAGAGGGACAGTCTAAACTCAAGGCTCTGCTGAGGTGGAGAAGACTCTCAGACGAACTACAGAACTCTGTGGAGCAGCTGCAGATCCTCAGGTCCATTTCTCATTGGTTAACTGGCCTGTCAGTCTATCTGACTGACTATTCAAATAAAATAAAATAAAATAAAATTGTATTGGTCACATGCGCCGAATACAACAGGTGCAGACATTACAGTGAAATGCTTACTTACAGCCCTTAACCAACAGTGCATTTATTTTTAAAAATAAAACAACAACAAAAAAAGTGTTGAGAAAAAAAAGAGCAGAAGTAAAATAAAGTGACAGTAGGGAGGCTATATATACAGGGGGGTACCGTTGCAGAGTCAATGTGCGGGGGCACCGGCTAGTTGAGGTAGTTGAGGTAATATGTACATGTGGGTAGAGTTAAAGTGACTATGCATAAATAATTAACAGAGTAGCAGCAGCGTAAAAAGGATGGGGTGGGGGGGCAGTGCAAATAGTCCGGGTAGCCATGATTAGCTGTTCAGGAGTCTTATGGCTTGGGGGTAGAAGCTGTTGAGAAGTCTTTTGGACCTAGACTTGGCACTCCGGTACCGCTTGCCGTGCGGTAGCAGAGAGAACAGTCTATGACTAGGGTGGCTGGAGTCTTTGACAATTTTGAGGGCCTTCCTCTGATTCATTAGTGGTTTGTCTGTTATCCGGCCCTCACCATTTGTCTCTCAGCACAATTGTAAATTCAATCCATTGCTTTGTAGCTGTGGAGTCTGTGGCAATGGTTATCATCCATTATAATCTCTGAACATTGACGATAACTTGTGGGTAGAGCTATAAGTGTACGTGTACAGTGGGGAAAAAAAGTATTTAGTCAGCCACCAATTGTGCAAGTTCTCCCACTTAAAAAGATGAGAGAGGCCTGTAATTTTCATCATAGGTACACGTCAACTATGACAGACAAATGAGTAAAAATTCCAGAAAATCACATTGTAGGATTTTTTATGAATTTATTTGCAAATTATGGTGGAAAATAAGTATTTGGTCAATAACAAAAGTTTCTCAATACTTTGTTATATACCCTTTGTTGGCAATGACACAGGTCAAACGTTTTCTGTAAGTCTTCACAAGGTTTTCACACACTGTTGCTGGTATTTTGGCCCATTCCTCCATGCAGATCTCCTCTAGAGCAGTGATGTTTTGGGGCTGTCGCTGGGCAACACGGACTTTCAACTCCCTCCAAAGATTTTCTATGGGGTTGAGATCTGGAGACTGGCTAGGCCACTCCAGGACCTTGAAATGCTTCTTACGAAGCCACTCCTTCGTTGCCCGGGCGGTGTGTTTGGGATCATTGTCATGCTGAAAGACCCAGCCACGTTTCATCTTCAATGCCCTTGCTGATGGAAGGAGGTTTTCACTCAAAATCTCACGATACATGGCCCCATTCATTCTTTCCTTTACACGGATCAGTCGTCCTGGTCCCTTTGCAGAAAAACAGCCCCAAAGCATGATGTTTCCACCCCCATGCTTCACAGTAGGTATGGTGTTCTTTGGATGCAACTCAGCATTCTTTGTCCTCCAAACACGACCAGTTTCATCTGACCATATGACATTCTCCCAATCCTCTTCTGGATCATCCAAATGCACTCTAGCAAACTTCAGACGGGCCTGGACATGTACTGGCTTAAGCAGGGGGACACGTCTGGCACTGCAGGATTTGAGTCCCTGGCTGCGTAGTGTGTTACTGATGGTAGGCTTTGTTACTTTGGTCCCAGCTCTCTGCAGGTCAATCACTAGGTCCCCCCGTATGGTTCTGGGATTTTTGCTCACCGTTCTTGTGATCATTTTGACCCCACAGGGTGAGATCTTGCGTGGAGCCCCAGATCGAGGGAGATTATCAGTGGTCTTGTATGTCTTCCATTTCCTAATAATTGCTCCCACAGTTGATTTCTTCAAACCAAGCTGCTTACCTATTGCAGATTCAGTCTTCCCAGCCTGGTGCAGGTCTACAATTTTGTTTCTGGTGTCCTTTGACAGCTCTTTGGTCTTGGCCATAGTGGAGTTTGGAGTGTGACTGTTTTGAGGTTGTGGACAGGTGTCTTTTATACTGATAACAAGTTCAAACAGGTGCCATTAATACAGGTAACGAGTGGAGGACAGAGGAGCCTCTTAAAGAAGTTACAGGTCTGTGAGAGGCAGAAATCTTGCTTGTTTCTAGGTGACCAAATACTTATTTTCCACCATAATTTGCAAATAAATTCATAAAAAATCCTACAATGTGATTTTCTGGATTTTCTTTTCTCAATTTGTCTGTCATAGTTGACGTGTACCTATGATGAAAATTACAGGCCTCTCTCATCTTTTTAAGTGGGAGAACTTGCACAATTGGTGGCTGACTAAATACTTTTTTCCCCCACTGTGTGTGTGTGTGTGTGTGTGTGTGTGTGTGTGTGTGTGTCTGTGTGTGTGTGGAGATAACATCACAGTGCATTCCTGAGATTCAGGTGGAGCAGTTGTGGCCATACATAAGGTGTGCCGGTTTATTGGCACCTGACAGGGCTAGATAAATAAAAAAAATAAAAAACTCAAGAATCATGCTAACAGAATTCACACCCCCATACATTCTGATTGCTTAGGTCTTTTGTGAAAGCACCCTAATAATAATAATAATAATATGCCATTTAGCAGACGCTTTTATCCAAAGCGACTTTCAGTCATGCGTGCATACATTTTAGTTCTGACAACGATAACTCGTTTGCCTAGTGCAGTCCCTGGAAAGTTACTAGCAATGAATCCCAAACACCCTGTAGAAATCTCAAAGCATATGAAGAAACAATTAATTTGCAACACAGTCCAAGTTTGGCCAAAATACAGAGTAATCCCCTTCGATTAACCCTTGACTACCCTAGCCTAGCGATGGCTGTTTTATAGACTTAGCAAGCCATGTCTCTATGAGTTTTTCTAGTCATATTACCAGTGTAAATGTGTGGAATAACATTGGGAGCAAGGTCAGAAGATCCTAGTCAGTCAGGCTGTTCCGGTGTTGGGTACAGGCCAGTGACAGACTCCCTAGACTTCCTCCCTATACAAAGCTGATGTGGCTCTATTGCCAGACATGAATTGTGGTGAAATATATTATAAATAACACATAGTTTTGTTGTCAGTGCTCTGAACATTCTAGAAGGCGTGATGAGATGGAACAACCCAAAACAGTACTCCCTGTCCAAAGCAGCAGATTACTCATCTGAAGGCTGGTTTTGTTGTTCAAGTTCACTCGGTCACTGCTCAAACCCACATTTGAACACATACACAGTTTTGCATGCAAGCAGCATTCACTTACACGTTCATTCACTTACAAGCATGCACACACGCACACACACACACACACACACACACACACAAATACTGGTGTATAAAGCCTGGCCCAGGAGGGCCCCGTAGTTTATCTGTCCCTTTGAGAATAGTTATATTTAGAGACTGAGGCTGAGAGGTGATTCTTCCTGCTGATTTATCAGTGTAGTTGCTAGTGTTTTTATACCTTATCCAGTTTCCACAGTGAAACCTGTGTAATCTGTAGACGTAAGGATATACCCTAAGGAGCTATAAACCTGTGTGTGTGACATAAAGTGCTGTCTACTCTGGTAATAGCCTCTGAGTTCCTCTGATACGCACACACCCATAAAGGCACACATACACACACCCTTGCCTAGAAACAGATTCACCCTCCCACCCATCCATCCAGGGCATTGTAATGGTTGGGTATCCTTTGTCTAATAGGTCTATGATGAATCTGTGTCCACGCTTTCTCTCTCCCCACACATCTGTTGCTGTTTCTAACACACACACCTACATACAGTACTCTCTCTCTCTCTCTCTCTCTCTCTCTCTCTCTCTTTCTCTCTCACACACATACAGTACTCTTTCTCTCTCTCACTCTTTCTCTCTCTCTCTCTCTCACACACACATACAGTACTCTTTCTCTCTCTCTCTCTTTCTCTCTCGCTCTCTCTCTCGCACTCACACTCTCGCTCTCTCACGCTCTCTCTCTCTCTCTCTAATTTAATTCAATTCAGTATACTTTATTAATATGGAAAGTAAACACTTACATTGTCAAAGTAAACATGTAGCGACGATGGTCAAAGACAGGAATGTACTAGACTGTTTGTAATTAAGGAATAATAATGATAGTGATATTATTATATGTCTCTCGCTCTCTCTGATTGTATATCTCTCTCACTCACTCACACACTTACACATACACACACAGACTGCTCTGGGGAGATATGCTCCGGTCTAAAAAGGGGTCTGTCTTATCACCTGTGGACAGAAAGACAGAGAGAAATGGGGAGGGAAGGGGATCAGGAGAGAGCTCACAGAGAAATCAACACATCAGAAGACATGAGAGATAGAAGAGATCTCTGGGTAGAACTGTGGTGAACAAAGAGTCATCTACAGCAGTGGTTCTCAACTGGTTTTGCCTCTTCACCCAAATTGAACCAGGTTCTCAGTGGCGATCCAATATTCGCATCACAATTTCTTTGTTGTTGCCAAAATGCAATCTGGAAAACAATTTTGAATGCTATGTTGATAGTAAATGTACCAATTATTTGACAAGGGAACAGCCATACCTTTTTTATGGTCAATAATTCAATTTTACCGATTTTCTTGATGAAGAATGTTAAGCTCACTAAAATCAACAAAATCCGCTAAATAGTGCTGCTAATAATGTGATTGAAGAAAAATAGTTCAGAGTTTAAATTATTAATTATATTATTATTATATTATATTATATAATTTCTACACACTTTCTACCTGGTTTTAGTCGTTTAAGTTCAGACTGGGGTATTTTTCATAAAAATGTAATTAAACATGTAAATAAACAAACAGCAGTTGACAATCGCTGATCTACAGTATACAGTCATTTATTTCACTGCTAGTACGCACATTAGCCGACTAAAGTCAACTCCACGATTTACGATGTAGTTGAGCGGCGACTAGTGTGGGCAGACTGGAGCTACTGATTTCAGCGTACACACACATGATCTGAACAACCTATAGGGTTGTTATGACTTGTTCTAACCAATCTTTGCTCATTTGACTATGTTTTACCTGGCTAATAGGGGATTCCAGGAGACAGTAGTAACTTAGAGTATTCAGTTATGTCAACCATGTCTACTGTATGTCTGGCTATGAGAAATCTCTCATGGTTAAACCAACCTTTGCTAGTTTTAGTTATCTTTTACAAAGAGATTCTTCCAGGTAGTGCAATCACATATAGCGATGTCATTGTTCGATGTGATTAATATAATTACTGTAATGTTGACGTTATTAAATTAGTGGTTAACTGTGTCCTGAGCAGACCTGAGTCATGTACTGGATCTGAAATCGATTTCTTCAGCTTCTACCAGCTCCACAGGAAATTTCAAGAGAGGACAGAACACAGGAGGTTCAAGTGAACACACACACATACAGAGTGTACTAAAAAGAGGTTTCCGGTGAATTCCAGGAAGCTGAGGATTTTCCTCTGTAGTCCACGCTGAGCAGACCAAACACTAGTGTAATTTCCTCTCCTCCAATCTCATCCCCCCCATCCCCTCCCATCACGCTTGCCCTAATGCAGTTTATACTCCATTAGCTGCTGGTGGAAGAAGGCAAATCAGGTAGCCGACCAGGCCTGTATAACCGGAAACAATCACAAACAATCGGCCAGATGGCTGAGAGGAGACACAGCCTCAGTAGATAAATTGCACAGATACCCAGTGTTGTCATGACGAGTGCTGTGTGTGTGTGTGTTTCACCTCTTTGTAATTTGCAGAGATATACAATGTGTTGTCATGAGGAATGTGTGTGAGTGTGTGTGTGTGAGTGTGAGTGTGTGTGTCTCACCCTGTCTGTAGCCGTGCCTCGTGTTCCCTCAGTCAGAGGGAGCTGAGAGAAATGGGCAGTGATGAGGAGTGTATTGATCAGCTAGCCAGGCGCCTGCCCTGCCTATGTATCGACGGGAGCAGACTGTTCTTTCAAGGGCTCAGTATTGGCAGCCTGAGTTAATCTTCTCTAAATCATCAATACATTTAACTGAAACTATCATTACATCCAGAGCCAGACAGAGCACAGGAATCACTTTGTTTGTTGTATTGTTTTTGTGTGTGTATTCCCACATGAAAAAATACTATAGTTTACTATAGTAGAATTACTGTAGTATTACTATAGATAAATTGAAGTGTTTTTGCGGACTGTAGTGGTTTTGCGGACTGTAGTATACTGTAGTATTTACTAGAGTGTTTTTGAATATATTACTGTAGTATACTATAGTGTTTTAGTTTTATTATCTTTGAGGAAACCTACTGGAGAAATACTAAAAGAGCACATTTTCTATAAGCTGTAGGAGGTATAGAACTGGGGTCTGACCGGATAGTTCAGAGTTTCTGCTCTTTCTATAACCTGTAGGAACACAATATATGGTCTATACTTGGCATGTATGTTTCTCACTTATGGGTGGCACAAATTGGGATATGGGGGAGGGGAATGGGCAGGATATATGCAAATTTAAATGCTGTAGTATTACTATAGTTAAAAATCTGTAGTGTTTTTACGGACATAACTGTGCCATTTACTGTAGTGTTTTTGCAGACTGTAGTATACCGTAGGATTTATTATAGTATTCTACAGTATCTTACAAGATTCTACAGTAAGGACTGCACATGATCGAGGGATACTTCAATGTGTAGTATTGTATTCTACAGTATACTACAGTTTGCTATAGAATTCTATAGTAAGTACTGTAGGATTCTATAGTAAACTGTAGTATTTTTTCATGTGAGCTGTCTGTGTGTGTGTGTGTGTTTCATTGTTTTGTGTGTGTGTGTCTTCTGTGTGCGTGCATGTGCATGCGAGCGTGTGGGTGTGCGTGTGTGTTCTCATGAAGGCAGAGCTCAGTGAGTCTTGAGCAGTAAAGTCCAAGCGTAGCGGGGTGAGGTCGTATAAACACTATAGAATGCCATTATAAATCTGGATGTGATTTGTGGCCTGCCTTTAGCACAATGGCAGCCTGTTTAATGTACAGGACCAATGAGAGGGGTTACACTGCTGGACTATTCCTTTTAACTTCCTCATCTATTGGAAAAGGAGCCCACTTTACATTTCAAAACGGTCATACCATAGTAATGTCTATTGAAAGAAAGAAATAGGAGCAGGGAAAGTAGTACACCACTGACTGTCCTGTCTGGTTGTCTGTGTGACTGTCTGTCTGGCTGTCTGTGTGTCTGTCTGTCTGACTGTTCCGTCTGGCTGTCTGTGTGTGTGTCTGTTTGTCTGGCTGTCAGTGTGTCTGTCTCGCTGTCTAGCTGTCAGTGTCTGTCTGACTGTCTGTCTGACTGTCTGTGTGCAGGCCCAACATGGAGAGAACAGGCCAGGTCAGTGAGTCTGGGTCGTCCCTGGTCAAACATGCCCTCAACCCTGAGAAAACCTTCATGCAAGTCCACTACCTCAAGGTAAAGAGAAAGAACACACAATAGGACCAGTGTGACAGTAGCTGGCAGTAGCTTATCAGATACTGTAGGTGTCTGTCTCCCATCTCTTTAGGTTTGTATTTGTTTGGTGTTTGATGTCCCCTCCTGCTCTGATGGATACTGTGTGTGTTTTCTGTTCCAGGGCTACTTCCTCCTCAGGTTCCTGGCCAGTAAAGTAGGACAAGAACGCTTCCTCAACTTCTTTAGACTCTTTGTGAAGAAATATCATGGACAACTCATTCTCTCTCAGGTAGGTGCTACTGTGTTACTACAAACACAAAGTCCATTTCAGATGGAAAACTGTTATACCACTAAGAGAAATGCTGTTAACCTCACCTTGGAGTCAACTCTGTCTCACACAAGTTGTTAGTGGTCACTCATGAATGCAGACAGGCATTCTGCTGCACTGAAACCATTAAGGTGTCGGTTGAGGTGGTACTGAAAGGGTTAAAGCAGTCAGCATTTGAAACTCTCTCTCTATGTAAATGTTGATCCGCATGCATTACGAGTCAAGAGCTGTTGGTCCTGCTAGAACCTTATGACTGTGAGCGATCACACCTGGTCATGTGTGTGTTTTTGAGTGTGTGTCTGCACGTCTGTGTGTGTTGTTGTGTCCGTGTGTGTATGTGAGCCACCACACCTGGCCCTTGGTGCCTGCAGTAGAGGCCCCGGGGCCCCATTCATTAATGAATGTTTCATAAACACGTTCAGACCCAAAGCAGTGACCTAGGTTCACAGGCACAGAGTTATTTTAAGAACACTAATCATTATACATATACACACACACACACACATTCTATACATGCATACATACTGTACATACATACATACATACATACATACACTACCAGTCAAAAGTTTGGATACACCTACTCATTCAAGGGTTTTTCTTTATTTTTTACATTGTAGAATAATAGTGAAGACATGAAAACTATGAAATAACACATATGGAATCATGTAGTAACCAAAAAAGTGTTAAACTAATCAAAATATATTTTATATTTGAGATTCTTCAAATAGCCACCCTTTGTCTTGATGACAGTTTTGCACACTCTTGGCATTCTCTCAACCAGCTTCACCTGGAATACTTTTCCAACAGTCTTGAAGGAGTTCCCACATATGCTGAGCACTTGTTGGCTGATTTTCCTTCACTCTACGGTCCGACTCATCCCAAACCATCTCAATTGGGTTGAGGTCAGGGGATTGTGGAGGCCAGGTCATCTGAGGCAGCACTCCATCACTCTGCTTCTTGGTAAAATAGCCCTTACACAGCTGCAATTTCTGAGGCTGGTAACTCTAATGAACTTGTCCTCTGCAGCAGAGGTTACTCTGGGTCTTCCATTCCTGTGGTGGTCCTCATGAGAGCCAGTTTCATCCTAGCACTTGATGGTTTTTGCGACTCCACTTGAAGAAACTTTCAAAGTACTTGAAATGTTCTGTATTGACTGACCTTCATGTCTTAAAGTAATGATGGACTGTCATTTCTCTTTGCTTATTTGAGCTGTTCTTGCCATAATATGAACTTGGTCTTTTACCAAATAGGGCTATCTTCTGTATACCCCCCCCCCCCCCATACTACCTCATGTGAAGCTGGTTGAGAGAATGCCAAGACTGTACAAAGTATGAAAATGTATGCACTGGATAAAAGCGTCTGCTAAATGACTTAAATGTAAAGCTGTCATCAAGGCAATTTGAAGAATTTGATTTGTTTAACACTTTTTTGGTTACTACATGATTCCATATGTGTTATTTCATAGCTTTGATGTCTTCACTATTATTCTACAATGTAAAAATAAAGAAAAACCCTTGAATGAGTAGGTGTGTCCAAACTTTTGACTGGTACTGTACATACATACAGTGAGGGAAAAAAGTATTTGATCCCCTGCTGATTTTGTACGTTTGCCCACTGACAAAGACATGATCAGTCTATAATTTTAATGGTAGGTTTATTTGAACAGTGAGAGACAGAATAACAACAACAAAAATCCAGAAAAACGCATGTCAAAAATGTTAAAAATTAATTTGCATTTTAATGAGGGAAATAAGTATTTGACCCCTCTGCAAAACATGACTTAGTACTTGGTGGCAAAACCCTTGTTGGCAATCACAGAGGTCAGCCGTTTCTTGTAGTTGGCCACCAGGTTTGCACACATCTCAGGAGGGATTTTGTCCCACTCCTCTTTGCAGATCTTCTCCAAGTCATTAAGGTTTCGAGGCTGACGTTTGGCAACTCGAACCTTCAGCTCCCTCCACAGATTTTCTATGGGATTAAGGTCTGGAGACTGGCTAGGCCACTCCAGGACCTTAATGTGCTTCTTCTTGAGCCACTCCTTTGTTGCCTTGGCCGTGTGTTTTGGGTCATTGTCATGCTGGAATACCCATCCACGACCCATTTTCAATGCCCTGGCTGAGGGAAGGAGGTTCTCACCCAAGATTTGACGGTACATGGCCCCGTCCATCGTCCCTTTGATGCGGTGAAGTTGTCCTGTCCCCTTAGCAGAAAAACACCCCCAAAGCATAATGTTTCCACCTCCATGTTTGACGGTGGGGATGGTGTTCTTGCGGTCATAGGCAGCATTCCTCCTCCTCCAAACACGGCGAGTTGAGTTGATGCCAAAGAGCTCGATTTTGGTCTCATCTGACCACAACACTTTCACCCAGTTCTCCTCTGAATCATTTAGATGTTCATTGGCAAACTTCAGACGGCCCTGTATATGTGCTTTCTTGAGCAGGGGGACCTTGTGGGTGCTGCAGGATTTCAGTCCTTCACGGCGTAGTGTGTTACCAATTGTTTTCTTGGTGACTATGGTCCCAGCTGCCTTGAGATCATTGACAAGATCCTCCTGTGTAGTTCTGGGCTGATTCCTCACCGTTCTCATGATGATTGCAACTCCACGAGGTGAGATCTTGCATGGAGCCCCAGGCCGAGGGAGATTGACAGTCCTTTTGTGTTTCTTCCATTTGCGAATAATCGCACCAACTGTTGTCACCTTCTCACCAAGCTGCTTGGCGATGGTCTTGTAGCCCATTCCAGCCTTGTGTAGGTCTACAATCTTGTCCCTGACATCCTTGGAGAGCTCTTTGGTCTTGGCCATGGTGGACAGTTTGGAATCTGATTGATTGATTGCTTCTGTGGACAGATGTCTTTTATACAGGTAACAAGCTGAGATTAGGAGCACTCCCTTTAAGAGTGTGCTCCTAATCTCAGTTTATTACCTGTATAAAAGACACCTGGGAGCCAGAAATCTTTCTGATTGAGAGGGGGTCAAATACTTATTTCCCTCATTAAAATCAAATCAATTTATATATAACATTTTTGACATGCGTTTTTCTGGATTTTTGTTGTTGTTATTCTGTCTCTCACTGTTCAAATAAACCTACCATTAAAATTATAGACTGATCATTTCTTTGTCAGTGGGCAAACGTACAAAATCAGCAGGGGATAAAATACTTTTTTCCCTCACTGTACATGCATACATACAGTTGAAGTTGGAAGTTTACATACACCTTAGCCAAATACATTTAAACTCAGTTTTTCACAATTCCTGACATTTAATCCTAGTAAAAATGCCCTGTCTTAGGTCAGTTAGGATCACCACTTTATTATAAGAATGTGAAATGTCAGAATAATAGTAGAGAGAATGATTTTTTTCAGCTTTTATTTTTTTCATCACATTCCCAGTGGGTCAGAAGTTTGCATACACTCAATTAGTATTTGGTAGAATTGCCTTTAAATTGTTTAACTTGGGTCAAACGTTTCCCACAATAAGATTGGGTGAATTTTGGCCCATTCCTCCTGACAGAGCTGGTGTAACTGAGTCAGGTTTGTAGGCCTCCTTGCTCGCCCATGCTTTTACAGTTCTGCCCACACATTTTCTATATGATTGAGGTCAGGGCTTTGTGATGGCTTTGTGATGGCTACCTTGACTTTGATGTCCTTAAGCCATTTTGCCACAACTTTGGAAGTATGCTTGGGGTCATTGTCCATTTGCGACCAAGCTTTAACTTCCTGACTGATGTCTTGAGATGTTGCTTCAATATATCCACATCATTTTCCTTCCTCATGATGCCATCTATTCTGTGTAGTGCACCAGTCCCTCCTGCAGCAAAGCACCCCCACAGCATGATGCTGCCACCCCCGTGCTTCACGGTTGGGATGGTGTTCTTCGGCTTGCAAGCGTTCCCCTTTTTCCTCCAAACATAACGATGGTCATTATGGCCAAACAGTTATATTTTTGTTTCATCAGACCAGAGGACATTTCTCAACAAAGTATGATCTTTGTCCCCATGTGCAGTTGCAAACCGTAGTCTGGCTTTTTTATGGCGGTTTTGGAGCATTGGCTTCTTCCTTGCTGAGCGGCCTTTCAGGTTATGTCGATATAGGACTCATTTTGCTGTGGATATAGATACTTTTGTACCTGTTTCCTTCAGCATCTTCACAAGGTCCTTTGCTGTTGTTCTAGGATTGATTTGCACTTTTCACACCAAAGTGCGTTCATCTCTGGGAGACAGAATGCGTCTCCTTCCTGACGGTATGACGGCTGCGTGGTCCCATTGTGTTTATACTTGCGTATTATTGTTTGTACTGATGAACTTGGTACCTTCAGGCGTTTGGAAATTGCTCCCAAGGATGAACCAGACTTGTGGAGGTCAATTTTTTTTTTGTCTGAGGTCTTGGCTGATTTCTTTTGATTTTCTCATGATGTCAAGCAAAGAGGCACTGAGTTTGATGGTAGGCCTTGAAATACATCCACAGGTACACCTCCAATTGACTCAAATGATGTCAATTAGCCTATCAGAAGCTTCTAAAGCCATGACATCATTTTCTGGAATTTTCCAAGCTGTTTAAAGGCACAGTCAACTTAGTGTATGTAAACTTCTGACCCACTGGAATTGTGATAATAGTGAATTATAAGTGAAATAATCTGTCTGTAAACAATTGGTGGAAAAATTACTTGTGGAAGTAAGTAAACCGATTTGCCAAAACTATAGTTTGTTAAAAAGAAATTTGTGGATTGGTTGAAAAACGACTTGCCAAAACTATAGTTTGTTAACAAGAAATTTGTGGAGTGGTTGAAAAACAAGTTTTAATGTATGTAAACTTCCGACTTCAACTGTACATACATACAGTGGGGAAAAAAGTATTTAGTCAGCCACCAATTGTGCATGTTCTCCCACTTAAAAAGATGAGAGAGGCCTGTAATTTTCATCATGGGTACACGTCAACTATGACAGACAAAATGAGATTTTTTTTCTTCAGAAAATCACATTGTAGGATTTTTTATGAATTTATTTGCAAATTATGGTGGAAAATAAGTATTTGGTCACCTACAAACAAGCAAGATTTCTGGCTCTCACAGACCTGTAACTTCTTCTTTAAGAGGCTCCTCTGTCCTCCACTCGTTACCTGTATTAATGGCACCTGTTTGAACTTGTTATCAGTATAAAAGACACCTGTCCACAACCTCAAACAGTCACACTCCAAACTCCACTATGGCCAAGACCAAAGAGCTGTCAAAGGACACCAGAAACAAAATTGTAGACCTGCACCAGGCTGGGAAGACTGAATATGCAATAGGTAAGCAGCTTGGTTTGAAGAAATCAACTGTGGGAGCAATTATTAGGAAATGGAAGACATACAAGACCACTGATAATCTCCCTCGATCTGGGGCTCCACGCAAGATCTCACCCTGTGGGGTCAAAATGATCACAAGAACTGTGAGCAAAAATCCCAGAACCACACGGGGGGACCTAGTGAATGACCTGCAGAGAGCTGGGATCAAAGTAACAAAGGCTACCATCAGTAACACACTACGCCACCAGGGACTCAAATCCTGCAGTGCCAGACGTGTCCCCCTGTTTAAGCCAGTACAAGTCCAGGCCCGTCTGAAGTTTGCTAGAGTGCATTTGGATGATCCAGAAGAGGATTGGGAGAATATCATATGGTCAGATGAAACCAAAATAGAACTTTTTGGTAAAAACTCAACTCGTCGTGTTTGGAGGACAAAGAATGCTGAGTTGCATCCAAAGAACACCATACCTACTGTGAAGCATGGGGGTGTAAACATCATGCTTTGGGGCTGTTTTTCCGCAAAGGGACCAGGACGACTGATCCGTGTAAAGGAAAGAATGAATGGGGCCATGTATCGTGAGATTTTGAGTGAAAACCTCCTTCCATCAGCAAGGGCATTGAAGATGAAACGTGGCTGGGTCTTTCAGCATGACAATGATCCCAAACACACCGGCCGGGCAACAAAGGAGTGGCTTCGTAAGAAGCATTTCAAGGTCCTGGAGTGGCCTAGCCAGTCTCCAGATCTCAACCCCATAGAAAATCTTTGGAGGGAGTTGAAAGTCCGTGTTGCCCAGCGACAGCCCCAAAACATCACTGCTCTAGAGGAGATCTGCATGGAGGAATGGGCCAAAATACCAGCAACAGTGTGTGAAAACCTTGTGAAGACTTACAGAAAACATTTGACCTGTGTCATTGCCAACAAAGGGTATATAACAAAGTATTGAGAAACTTTTGTTATTGACCAAATACTTATTTTCCACCATAATTTGCAAATAAATTCATAAAAAATCCTACAATGTGATTTTCTGGAAAAAAAATTCTCATTTTGTCTGTCATAGTTGACGTGTACCTATGATGAAAATTACAGGCCTCTCTCATCTTTTTAAGTGGGAGAACATGCACAATTGGTGGCTGACTAAATACTTTTTTCCCCCACTGTACATACTGTTAAATACATACACTGAACTACATGCAATTAATCATTCATGTTTTGGTTCAGGATTTCTTGCAAATGCTTCTGGAGACCTTTCCTGACATGGAGAGGTAAGTGGATATTAGTAATTCATAAACTGACAACTGTAAACCCAGATCCACTAATGTTTACTGAGCGGTGAAAAGAGAACTGCTCTCTCTTGCTCTGCTATCTCTTTCCTCTCTTCTCATCTCACTCCCTCTCTTTCTCTCCTCCTTCGTTTATTGTCTCTCTCCTCTCTATTCAATCTTTCTCTCGTTGCCTCTCCCTCACTACAAATTAGCTGTCCCTCCCTTTATTTCACTCTCTTTCTATCTTCTCACTCCCTTTCTCCCCCTCCTCCCTCCCCCCTCCTTCCTCCTCCCTCCCCCCTCCTCCCTCCTCTCAGAGCGTGTCTTCTCCCTGCCTGTGCTGTAGCCTATGTCCAGAGCAGATTGATTAAATTAAAGTGAGAGTTGGAGGGAGAGTTAGGGACGGTCAATATTTGTGTCTGCTACTTCTGACTGTAAACACCACGGACTGAAAGAGACTGAGACAGGCTTAGGAGACTTGTGTGTGCTTGCATGTGTGCGTGCATATGCATGCATACGTGTGTATTTGCGTGCGTCTGTGTGTGTGTGCATAAATGTGCCTGAATTTCCCCTTTTGTACTACAGATGTGGGATCTTAATTTGAGCCAGTTTGCTACAGTAGGAAACGAATCCTGCAGCAACAGGACATTTGAATTATTTTGTGGATTATAATTAATGGACGTTTTTGTAGGGGTCAAATTAAGATCCTACATCTGTATTTGAAGGTGTTGCCCTAAATATTTTGGACATTACGATAACTATTTTCCCAGGATGATGTTCTATCATTGTGTCTTAGGTAATAACAGTGGTTACATTAACAATAATAATTATGTTCTGCCATTGTGTTCCAGACAAGGCCTCACCCTTGAAGCTATTTATGCAGACTGGCTGGATCGACCAGGAATTCCTAAGGTAAGCTGCATGGTTGGAACGTACTGAATGCAGTTAGACTGGCCAGAAAATGCCTAGTATATTGATGTGTAGGTTGGACTGTAAACCTATTCCTTTTTTGGTTCAAGTTTTTTTATTATTACAAGACAGAGAGTTGGCAGACAGAAACACCAGGCAGACACCAACCAGTTCAAGCTTAACAACTATGTGTTTTTCATTACAATAAAAACATTGTGGAATACCAATACATTATTGAAAATGTGATGCACAAGGTTTGAATTTGAGAGCACACACACACTACCCTCTCTCTCTCTCTCTCTCTCTCTCTCTCTCTCTCTCTCTCTCTCTCTCTCTCTCTCTCTCTCTCTCTCTTTCTCTCTCTCTCCCTCCCTCCCTCTCTTTCTATTTCTCTCTCTCTCTCTACTTCTTGGTGTTCAAATAAAGTATTTTGCTCTATCAGCAGAGTCACATGACTAATTTCTCTTGCATTAACACAAGTGGATATGAATGGTGCTATGTTTCTCTCTTCATTAGGAGGTCCTAGTGCACAGATACCATTTAAAACTTGAAAACTCTCAGCTGTCTGCTAGCCACAGCCCTCCCACTCCCCCGACTACCTCACAATCTATCAACGACTACTCCTACTGTAATCACCATGGTAACTGATTTTAATTACCTTGTGGTGTTCCGCTGTCTGGCAACCTTCACCTCCTGGAATATTCACTGGGATGATGTCATCATCCCAACCTCGGAATGAGTGACGGTTTGATGTGTCGGTAACAATGGCAGCACTTGGATCAATCGAACCCTTTTAGATAGTCCTTTTTCGTTCCTTGACTTGGTCCATTACTGTTAAGGTTAATAATACATTGAACTTGAACATGGCTGGAAATAGAAAATGGCAGGAAACTGTTTAGAGACCTAATAATAAACAATGACATCCACACACATCCCAGAAAGGCCAAATGGAATGGGAACTGAACAGCTTTCTATTTTAGACCACTGTTAGTTTGAGAAAGCAGGCAGTTTGGGGATGATGAATCTAGGGTGGGTCATGTCACTTCAAATCAAATTTCAAATCAAATTTCAATAAGGGCCCTCCAGTCACCAGAGCATTGAAATGACTGTTCTTATCTGATGCATTGTGTTTATATTTCCCCTATCTAGGGTTGCAAAATTGCAGCAACTTTCCCAAAATTCACGTTTCTCGGAAATTCCAGTTGGAATATGCCTGGAATCAGGAGGAAATAAACAGGAAGTCCTTAAATCCTCCGTCAAGGATCATTTTGGGAAAGTTTCAGACATTTTGCAACCCTACAACTTTGATCAGATGTGAAAGCTGTTAGCAGTGTGTTTGTGAAGGGAAAGGGAACTCACCTCATCCAATGTGTAGTATTGTGTTTTCCATGAGCGCTAACTAACCCTTATGTGGCCGGCTACTTAGTTTACATTTTACATTTTAGTCATTTAGCAGACGCTCTTATCCAGAGCGACTTACAGTTAGTGAGTGCATACATTTTCATACTGGCCCCCCGTGGGAATCGAACCCACAACCCTGGCGTTGCAAGCGCCATGCTCTACCAACTGAGCTACATGGGACTGTAGTTGATATTAATGGGGTGCAAATCAAATGCCGCCAAATGCGATTTTGTATGACAAAACCATTGTGGGTGGCAAGTCATAGCACCTCCATAAATGGCTACTTTTTCATTACACTGGCTATTTCAGATTTTCGGGAACACACGATTCTACCTGATTTATGCACAGCAGCCATTTTGTACCATAAGGCTCACTACACAGCGCTTAAATGTCTAGTATGTATGTGTTTGAGCTTGTACCGTGCATCTCTACAACCTCAAAGAGTGTGTTTCTTTGAGCACTTGGAGTGCTTTTACAAGTGGGGCCTATAATGCAATG
The DNA here is from genome assembly GCF_964263955.1 of Coregonus lavaretus. Taxonomy (NCBI): domain Eukaryota; kingdom Metazoa; phylum Chordata; class Actinopteri; order Salmoniformes; family Salmonidae; genus Coregonus; species Coregonus lavaretus. Next base: position 38,032,058 of record NC_140001.1, on the reverse strand, counting down.
AAGGGATTGAGGGCCAATTCCTTTCCCTGTGTAACTCAGTTCCTTTCCCTGTGTGTCTGGGTGTGTGTGTGTGTGTGTGTGTGTGTGTGTGTGTGTGTGTGTGTGTGTGTGTGTGTGTGTGTGTGTGTGTGTGTGTGTGTGTGTGTGTGTGTGTGTGTGTGTGTGTGTGTGTGTGTGTGTGTGTGTGTGTGTGTGTGTGTGTGTGTGTGTGTGTGTGTGTGTGTGTGTGTGTGTGTGTGTGTGTGTGTGTGTGTGTGTGTGTGTGTGTGTGTGTGTGTGTGTGTGTGTGTGTGTGTGTGTGTGTGTGTGTGTGTGTGTGTGTGTGTGTGTGTGTGTGTGTGTGTGTGTGTGTGTGTGTGTGTGTGTGTGTGTGTGTGTGTGTGGGTGTGTGTGTGTGTGTGTGGGTGTGTGTGTGTGTGTGTGTGTGTGTGGGTGCGTGCGTGTGGGTGCGTGCGTGCATGTGTGCGTGTGTGGGTGTGTGCATGCGTGCGTAGAAGCCTTGCTATGCAGGGAATGGCAGCAGTGATCTAGGCTGTTAAACAGCTATGTCTGGTATCCTTCAACACAATGGCACTTTACTGCCTCAACGCTCACTACATTCTACACTATTCTGTTCAATTCAAATGGGCTTTATTGGCATTGGAAACATATTTGCATTGCCAAAGCAAGTGAAAAAACTACACAACAACGACAAAAAACAACAAAGTGACTTAAACTAAACAAACATTACACACACAAAAAGTTTCAAGAGAAACAATGTTTAAAATATAATATTATTAGCGGTTAAAAATGTATTATAAACTGGATGGTTCGAGCCCTGAATGCTGATTGGCTGACAGCCGTGGTATATCAGACAATTTTGTTATTTTTATAATAGCAATAAGGCACCTCTGGGGTTCATGATATACAGTGGGGGAAAAAAGTATTTAGTCAGCCACCAATTGTGCAAGTTCTCCCACTTAAAAAGATGAGAGAGGCCTGTAATTTTCATCATAGGTACACGTCAACTATGACAGACAAAATGAGAAAAAGAAATCCAGAAAATCACATTGTAGGATTTTTAATGAATTTATTTGCAAATTATGGTGGAAAATAAGTATTTGGTCAATAACAAAAGTTTCTCAATACTTTGTTATATACCCTTTGTTGGCAATGAAACAGGTCAAATGTTTTCTGTAAGTCTTCACAAGGTTTTCACACACTGTTGCTGGTATTTTGGCCCATTCCTCCATGCAGATCTCCTCTAGAGCAGTGATGTTTTGGGGCTGTCGCTGGGCAACACGGACTTTCAACTCCCTCCAAAGATTTTCTATGGGGTTGAGATCTGGAGACTGGCTAGGCCACTCCAGGACCTTGAAATGCTTCTTACGAAGCCACTCCTTCGTTGCCCGGGCGGTGTGTTTGGGATCATTGTCATGCTGAAAGACCCAGCCACGTTTCATCTTCAATGCCCTTGCTGATGGAAGGAGGTTTTCACTCAAAATCTCACGATACATGGCCCCATTCATTCTTTCCTTTACACGGATCAGTCGTCCTGGTCCCTTTGCAGAAAAACAGCCCCAAAGCATGATGTTTCCACCCCCATTCTTCACAGTAGGTATGGTGTTCTTTGGATGCAACTCACCATTCTTTGTCCTCCAAACACGACGAGTTTAGTTTTTACCAAAAAGTTCTATTTTGGTTTCATCTGACCATATGATATTCTCCCAATCCTCTTCTGGATCATCCAAATGCACTCTAGCAATCTTCAGACAGGCCTGGACATGTACTGGCTTAAGAAGGGGGACACGTCTGGCACTGCAGGATTTGAGTCCCTGGCGGCGTAGTGTGTTACTGATGGTAGGCTTTGTTACTTTGGTCCCAGCTCTCTGCAGGTCATTCACTAGGTCCCCCTGTGTGGTTCTGGGATTTTTGCTCACCGTTCTTGTGATCATTTTGACCCCACGGGGTGAGATCTTGCGTGGAGCCCCAGATCGAGGGAGATTATCAGTGGTCTTGTATGTCTTCCATTTCCTAATAATTGCTCCCACAGTTGATTTCTTCAAACCAAGCTGCTTACCTATTGCAGATTCAGTCTTCCCAGCCTGGTGCAGGTCTACAATTTTGTTTCTGGTGTCCTTTGACAGCTCTTTGGTCTTGGCCATAGTGGAGTTTGGAGTGTGACTGTTTGAGGTTGTGGACAGGTGTCTTTTATACTGATAACAAGTTCAAACAGGTGCCATTAATACAGGTAACGAGTTGAGGACAGAGGAGCCTCTTAAAGAAGAAGTTACAGGTCTGTGAGAGCCAGAAATCTTGCTTGTTTGTAGGTGACCAAATACTTTTTTCCCCCACTGTATGGCCAATATACCACGACTGTCTGTCTCTCGTTCTGTCTCTCTCTGTTTCTCTCTCTGTTTCTCTCTCTAGCTCTCTCTCTCTCTCTCTCTCTCTCTCACTCTCTCTCCCCAAACATGCATAAAAACACACACAAGGGCAAAACACACTAACACATAAGACCAGATTCATTCATATACACCCACATAAACACACAAACACACTCACAGACAACTTTAGTATTGAACCAACTCTCACCAGAATCTGAGGGAATGTTGACAGCTGCATCGCTGCTAGAGCATACCGCTGTGTGTGTGTGTGTGTGTTTGTTTTTGTGTGTCTGCATGTGTGTGTGTGTTTTTGTAAATATGATCCTATAGATGCTAGCATCACCACCTAGTTATTACCCTTTTAGCTTGTGTTTACCTAGGCTATGTGTTTGTCTGTGTTGCTAGCCCCTCCTCTTTCTCTCTCTCTCTCTCTCTCTCTCTCTCTCTCTCTCTCTCTCTCTCTCTCTCTCTCTCTCTCTCTCAATTCAATTCAAAGGGCCAGTGAAATAGATAATAAACAAAAGTGAAATAAACAATAAAAAATGTACAGTAAACAGTACACTCACATAGCCAGTCTTCTCTTGAGAGCCTGGTCTGCCTACGGCAACCTCTCTCAATAGCAAGGCGATGCTCACTGAGTCTGTACATAGTCAAAGCTTTCCTTAATTTTGGGTCAGTCACGGTGGTCAGTTATTCTGCCATTGTGTACTCTCTGTTTAGAGCCAAATAGCATTCTAGTTTTCTGTTTTTTTGTTAATCCTTTCCAATGTGTCAAGTAATTATCTTTTTATTTTCTCATGATTTGGTTGTGTTGAATTGTGTTGCTGTCCTCGGGCTATGTGGGGTCTGTTTGTGTTTGTGAGCAGAGCCCCAGGATCAGCTTGCTTAGGGAACTCTTCTCCAGGTGATGGCTTTGTTATGGAAGGTTTGGGAATCGCTTCCTTTTAGGTGGTTGTAGAATTTAACTGCACTTTTTTGGATTTTGATCATTAGAGGGTATCGGCCTAATTCTGCTCTGCATGCATTATTTGGTGTTTAACTGAGGATGTTTTTGCAGAATTCTGCATGCAGAGTCTCAATTTGGTATTTGTCCCATTTTGTGAATTCTTGGTTGGTGAATGGACCCCAGACCTCACAACTATAAAGGGCAATGGATTCTATGACTGATTCAAGTATTTTTATCCAGATCCTAATTGGTATGTTGAATGTTATGTTCCTTTTGATGGCATAGATGGCCCTTCTGGCCTTGTCTCTCAGATCGTTCACAGCTTTTTGGCGGTTACCTGTGGCGCTGATGTTTAGGTCGAGGTATGTATAGTTTTTTAATGTGCTCTAGGGCAATGGTGTCTAGATGGAATTTGTATTTGTGGTCCTGGCAATTGGACCTTTTTTGGAACACTATTGTTTTTATCTTGCTGATTTACTGTCAGGGCCTAGAAGATCTAGGTGCTGCGGTAGGCCGTCCTTGGTTGGGTACAGAAGCACCAGATCATCAGCAAACAGTAGACATTTGACTTCAGATTCTAGCAGGGTGAGGCCAGGTGCTGCAGACTGTTCTAGTGCCCTCACCAATTAGTTGATATACAGTGAGGGAAAAAAGTATTTGATCCCCTGCTGATTTTGTACGTTTGCCCACTGACAAAGAAATGATCAGTCTATAATTTTAATGGTAGGTTTATTTGAACAGTGAGAGACAGAATAACAACAAAAAAATCCAGAAAAACGCATGTCAAAAATGTTATAAATTGTTTTGCATTTTAATGAGGGAAATAAGTATTTGACCCCCTCTCAATCAGAAAGATTTCTGGCTCCCAGGTGTCTTTTATACAGGTAACAAGCTGAGATTAGGAGCACACTCTTAAAGGGAGTGCTCCTAATCTCAGTTTGTTACCTGTATAAAAGACACCTGTCCACAGAAGCAATCAATCAATCAGATTCCAAACTCTCCACCATGGCCAAGACCAAAGAGCTCTCCAAGGATGTCAGGGACAAGATTGTAGACCTACACAAGGCTGGAATGGGCTACAAGACCATCGCCAAGCAGCTTCGTGAGAAGGTGACAACAGTTGGTGCAATTATTCGCAAATGGAAGAAACACAAAATAACTGTCATTCTCCCTCGGCCTGGGGCTCCATGCAAGATCTCACCTCGTGAAGTTGCAATGATGATGAGAACGGTGAGGAATCAGCCCAGAACTACACGGGAGGATCTTGTCAATGATCTCAAGCCAGCTGGGACCATAGTCACCAAAAAACAATTGGTAACACACTACGCCGTGAAGGACTGAAATCCTGCAGCGCCCGCAAGGTCCCCCTGCTCAAGAAAGCACATATACAGGGCCGTCTGAAGTTTGCCAATGAACATCTGAATGATTCAGAGGAGAACTGGGTGAAAGTGTTGTGGTCAGATGAAACCAAAATGGAGCTCTTTGGCATCAACTCAACTCGCCGTGTTTGGAGGAGGAGGAATGCTGCCTATGACCCCAAGAACACCATCCCCACCGTCAAACATGGAGGTGGAAACATTATGCTTTGGGGGTGTTTTTCTGCTAAGGGCACAGGACAACTTCACCGCATCAAAGGGACGATGGACGGGGCCATGTACCGTCAAATCTTGGGTGAGAACCTCCTTCCCTCAGCCAGGGCATTGAAAATGGGTCAGGGATGGGTATTCCAGCATGACAATGACCCAAAACACACGGCCAAGAAGCACATTAAGGTCCTGGAGTAGCCTAGCCAGTCTCCAGACCTTAATCCCATAGAAAATCTGTGGAGGGAGCTGAAGGTTTGAGTTGCCAAACGTCAGCCTCGAAACCATAATGACTTGGAGAAGATCTGCAAAGAGGTGTGGAACAAAATCCCTCCTGAGATGTGTGCAAACCTGGTGGCCAACTACAAGAAACGTCTGACCTCTGTGATTGCCAACAAGGGTTTTGCCACCAAGTACTAAGTCATGTTTTGCAGAGGGGTCAAATACTTATTTCCCTCATTAAAATGCAAATCAATTTATAACATTTTTGACATGCGTTTTTCTGGATATTATTGTTGTTATTCTGTCTCTCACTGTTCAAATAAACCTACCATTAAAATTATAGACTGATCATGTCTTTGTCAGTGGGCAAATGTACAAAATCAGCAGGGGATCAAATACTTTTTTCCCTCACTGTATATGTTGAAAAGGGTGGGGCTCAAGCTGCATCCCTGTCTCACCCCACGGCCCTGTGGAAAGAAATGTGTGTATTTTTCCCAATTTTAACTGCACACTTGTTGTTTCTGTACATGGATTTTATAATGTATGTTTTTCCCCCAACACCGCTTTCCTTCAATTTGTATAGCAGACCCTCATGCCAAATTGAGTCAAAAGCTTTTTTTAAATCAACAAAGCATGAGACAACTTTGCCTTTGTTTTGGTTTATTTTTTGTCAATTAGGGGGTGCAGGGTGAATACGTGGTCTGTCGTATGGTAATTTGGTTTAAAAAAAACAATTTGACATTTTCTCACTACATTGTTTTCACTGAGGAAATGTATGAGTCTACTGTTAATGATAATGCAGAGGATTTTCCCAAGGTTTCTGTTTGACGCATATCCCACGATAGTTATTGGGGTCAAATTTGTCTCCACTTTTGTGGATTGGGGTGATCAGTCCTTGGTTCCAAATATTGGGGAAGATGCCAGAGCTGAGGATGATGTTAAAGAGTTTAAGCATAGCCAATTGGAATTTGTGGTCTGTATATTTTATCATTTCATTGAGGATACCATCAACACCACAGGCCTTTTTGGGTTGGAGGGTTTGTATTTTGTGCTGTAGTTCATTCAATGTAATTGGAGAATCCAGTGTGTTCTGGTAGTCTTTAATAGTTTATTCTAAGATTTGTATTTGATCATGTATATGTTTTTGCTGTTTGTTCTTTGTTCTTTGTTAAAGAGCCAAAAAGATTGGAGAAGTGGTTTATCCATACCTCTCTGTTTTGGATAGATAGCTTTTCGTGTTGTTGTTGGTTTAGTGTTCCAATTTTCCCAGAAGTGGTTAGATTCTATGTATTCCTCAATTACATTGAGCTGATTTCTGACGTGCTGTTCCTTCTTTTTCCGTAGTGTATTTCTGTATTGTTTTAGTGATTCACCATAGAGAAGGCGTAGGCTCAGGTTTTCTGGGTTTCTATGTTTTTGGTTGGATAGGTTTCTCAATTTCTTTCTTGCGTTTTTGCATTCTTCATCAAACCATTTGTCATTGTTGTTCATTTTCTTAGGTTGTCTGCTTGACATTTTTAGATTTGATAGGACTCTCTCACTCTCTCTCTGTACACACTGTAGTGTTTGATTATACACTTCTCTCTCAGATCTGTTAGTCACACACATAGCCTCTCTCTTCTCTCTTTACCCCCTCCCTCTCTCTCTCGCTCTACTCTCATCTTTCTCCTTCCTCATCTCTCTCCACATTATCATTCTCACCGTTTCTCTCTCCCTTGTCATTGCTCTGATGTTGTTGTGTTTCAAAGTTGAACAGTGGCTTGGGTCAAAGCTTTAATAAGGTTAAGTGCTGTGTTTGTGTGTATGTGTGTGTGTGTGTGTGTGTATGTGTGTATGTGTGTATGTGTGTGTGTGTGTGTGTGTGTTTGTGTGTGCGTGCATGCATATGTGCCTTCATGCATGCGTCTGTTTGTGTGCGCGCTTTACCTGCACACTTTGCGTGTGTGTGGGCGTACAAGAGATTGTGACTTAGTCCTGTGTGACGCTCTAAACGCTGCTTTTGTTAATGAGGGGATTTTTCCTCTCCTCCACCTTCTGTTCTTCTTCTTCCCCCCTCTTTCTCTTTCTTCCTCTTATTCTCCACCCCCTCCAAGCTCTCACTCCTTTCTAACATCCTTCAAAGTCAAGCAGTGAGTTTCCGTCAGAAAGAAACAAGTGATCTTGCTCTCTCCCTCCCCTTCCCTCTCTCTCTCCCCCTCCCCTTCTCTCTCCTCCCTCCCCTTCTCTCTCCTCCCTCCCCTTCCCCTTCTCTCTCCTCCCTCCCCTTCCCCTTCCCTCTCTCTCTCCTCCCTCCCCTTCTCTCTCCTCCCTCCCCTTCCCTCTCTCTCTCTCCTCCCTCCCCTTCCCTCTCTCTCTCCCTCTCTCTCTTGCCCTCTGCTCAACATTCCTTTTTCTCCTGTTCGATCTCTCTCTCTCTCTCTCTCTCTCCCTCTCTCTCTCTCTCTTTCTTTCTCTCTCTGGTTCACTCACTCTTCTCTTTCGTTCAGTGGCTGTGTGAAAGGAGTGCCGTATGGACACAGACTCGGCTGGTGGAAGAAGTCAAAGCAGAGGTAAGGACACATCTCCCTCTCTCTCTCTCTCTCTCTCTCTCTCTCTCTCTCTCTCTCTCTCTCTCTCTCTCTCTCGCTCTCTCTCTCTTTCTCTCTCACTCTCTTTCCCTCTGTCTATTGCTCTCTTTCATTCCTTCTTTCTTTCGTGTGCTTTTGAGAAGCTCACAGATATTAGGAGTTGTTTCCTCAGCTGTTTGAAATACATTCTCACTCTCTCTATTACAGCCTTTTCTCACTCTCCTTTTCTCTCTCCCACTCTCTCACTCTCTATCTCCGTCTCTCTCTCCGTGCATACATCTGTTGCGAAAGTAGGGAAGCACTGTCTGTTTATTCGTCTGTATCTTACAGACAGAGCATTCCTTACTGACAGAAAGACAAAATAACAGATATGACAAAAAAAAAGGTCTGCGTGTGTGTGCGTGTGCGCATGCAATATGAGCTATTGATAGATAAAGCTGTATTTAGGGTGATTGTCTACGGCATTGTGGTAGTATAGCCATGGCCACACTCTTTAGGGACTGTTATTGTCGTGGCAAGGACATCTCGCTGTCTGTCTCTACCTTCACCGCTGACTCGCTGTTGGGGCTTGCGTGCGAGCAGCCGTGTGTGTGTGTCTATGCAGGGTTCCAGACTAACATATTCCTCTGGTGGCACTGGTGCGACTAACTTTTTCAGTTGGTGGCACCAGCCCATGATTTGGTGGCACACATATTTCTTTTTTTCACAGCGTGACACAATAAAATACATTTCAATCATCATCTTATAAGTAATTGTAAAGTATACAATTAAGAAGTGTAATAGACTACTGAGGTGGTATTCAATAAATAAGTTGTTACTCCAACATGTCCAAGAAGGAATGGATGATTCCAAATATTTTGATATGCAACCTAATCCAAATCCAAAAATCAAATCAAATCAAATTTTATTTGCCACATGCGCCGAATACAACAGGTGTAGACCTTACAGTGAAATGCTTACTTACAGCCCTCAACCAACAATGCAGTTTTAGAAAAGGGAAAAAAAGTGTTAAGTAAAAAATAGATAAGTAAAAATTGAAAAATAGCAAATAGCAAATAACAGTGATTGTCATGAATTTTTGGTTTACAACTTTTGTTATATTTTACTGTCAAAATAGGGCTCCAGAATTGTCGGATTGTTTTGTTCGATAGAGATTCATTTGCTTTCATCTTTACGTGCACTAATATTATATATAGGCCTAATTCAATTGGTGCTAATTCACCACGAGGAAGTGGAAACTCAAAACACATTAGCTAGATCGCTAACTCAAAATATAACACCTACTGCTAGTAGACATGTATTAATCTAACAGTAAATGTAATGTCCCCAAAAAATATTGCAATGAGACCTAGTGCTCGCGATGGCGATGCCCAATTTCGCACACTCCATATTTCAAAGCCATATCAGATATCTTGATTGTAAAACAGTGTGCTTTGAGCTCAATGAGAAATAAAAATTATACCTACAGAAAGCTGAGACCCTCCTCTCTTTAATATGGACAACTAGTTGCTTCCAAAGTTGTTTTGTTTTTGCAATTGCATTTTGAAATGTTATACAATCACGGGGGGCTACACGAGGGGGGAGAGAGAGTGTGAGAGACTTTCTCATTACAGCAGCCGGCCCCAACGAAACAGGTGGGCACCACGGCAGGGCAGACAGTTTTAATACAGGAATCATGTCCTGAGGATAATGCACTTTACTGTTAAACAAAATCCTGTCTTTTTCTGCCCATAAAATCTGACGTTTTAATTGAGGTGACCAGGTAGAATGTGCAGCTCGCACAGCCAAGTTCAAGGGTCGCAAAATGCGGCTAAATGGTCGCAGTTTGGAGCCCTGCAATGAGTGTGTTTGTGCGAGACAGTGTAACCAATGAGAAGTGTGCCTAAAGTATGTTTATACTGTAGTTACTTACTCATATTAGATGTGTGCTGTTTTTGCCCTAACCTCTCTCTCTGCGTTTCTCTCCTTCCATCCCTCTCTGTCGTTCCCTCCCTCCCTCTCTCCCTCTCTCTTTTTGCTCTATCTCGTTCTCTCCCTCCCCCTCGCCATCTCTCTTTATTTCTCCCTCTCTCCTTCTCTCCTCTCTCATCCCTTCCTCTCTCCCTCGCTCTCCCTGGGCAGGTAGTAAAATGGATTGGTCTCAGTCCGAGCGTTGGAAAAGGCAGAAAGCGGAAGAAAGCAGGACTGAAGGTGAACTTCAAAGAGGTAAGAGCCCTCTTGGCCGAGCGACGCTTTAAATAGACCTCTATCTCACGCTCTCATGGTCTCAGTGTGTCTTTCACTGACTCAGAGCCTCCAAGTGCACTCTAGGACTCTCTGCTCTCTCTCGCTCTCTTTCTCTCTCTCTCTCTCTCTCTCTCGCTCTCTCTCTCTCTCTCTCTCTCTCTCTCTCTCTCTCTCTCTCTCTCTCTCTCTCTCTCTCTCTCTCTCTTTCTCTCTAGGTCTCCCTATGCTTTTCCTTCACTCTCTAGTATGTTTAGAGCCATGGTAAGGTGTAGAATTATGCAGCACTTCACTTCTCTGTGTCATTTCCATTTAGTCCCAGTGTAGAGCATTAACATGTCATGTTCCAAACTTTGCCTCTCTCTGTTTGCATTTCATACACGCACATACAGACACACACACACACACCTGCATCACTAATGAGCAAGCACCAACAGTATAAACCACAGAGGTCTAGGAACCTTTTGCCTATATAATACGGCCTGGGATAATGAACCTCCTGGCATAGCTGCTACTGAGCTTTTTAACTGGAGGCTTTAGCATGTACTTATCACTCACAAAGTTTTTCGCAACCATTCATGCATTAACAGGATCTAACCTACAATGAATGTAAGTGAAAAGGTATTATGGCACCTGTTTCGTTCTTCAGTGTGGAATATATGTTGTTTTGTCTATTAGAATCTGGGACCTTCTCATGTTAGATATTTCACATTAACTAAACTTGAGTGAAACTCCTAAACCTTGTAAGAGTCTTGTTTCTGTGAAACAGCCTTCCAGTAACAGCCTGTGTAGCAGCTTCCCCACCACCTCATCCTGCAGGTTGGCATATTTATGGCCTCTGAGGGGGCAGACACACACACACACACACACACAAAGGGGCAGCGAAAGGGCCTCTTCCTGTGGGAGGGAGAGCACGGAAATCAGACCCATGAAAGAATAGCCAATTACTGTCCGCTTGGCCACGCACAATAGCCTGGGAGAGAGGGAGGGAAGAGAGGTGGGGGGTGTTCAGTGTTTGAAGTTACGCCATAAAAGCCATCCTGAAAGGAAACACGAGGTGACCCAATCCACCTCAGCCCACCCTACCCCTCACCACCTCCCCCCCTATGCCTCTCCCCTACTGCCCGTCATCCCATCATCCCTCTCTCTTTGTTTCTGTGTACAGAGGGAGGCCCTGGATGGGCCAGGTGTATTTTATATTACTCCTTCAAACGCGCCGGCCGCATCCTTCCCCCTCCTCCTCCTCTCCTCCCCCATCTGTCTGTCACAGGTCTATAAATCACCAAGCAGACCGGCTCTGAAAACCGAGGAGGAGAGGGGGAGAGGGATAGAAGGGGGGAGGAAAGGTAGAAGAAAAAGCAGGAGTGAAGAGCAGACAGGGGAAGAGAAGGGATGAAAGATGGGGGAGAGGGTGGACAAGAGCGAAGAGAGAGGTGAAGGGAGAAAGAGGAGAGGAGAGGTGAAGACAGAGAGGAGAAGACAGAGGGGAGAAGACAGAGAGGAGAAGACAGAGGGGAGAAGACAGAGAGGAGAAGACAGAGGGGAGAAGACAGAGAGGAGAAGACAGAGGGGAGAAGACAGAGAGGAGAAGACAGAGAGGTGAAGACAGAGAGGAGAAGACAGAGGGGAGAAGACAGAGGGGAGAAGACAGAGAGGAGAAGACAGAGAGGAGAAGACAGAGAGGAGAAGACAGAGGGGAGAAGACAGAGAGGAGAAGACAGAGGGGAGAAGACAGAGAGGAGAAGACAGAGAGGAGAAGACAGAGAGGAGAAGACAGAGAGGAGAAGACAGAGGGGAGAAGACAGAGAGGAGAAGACAGAGGGGAGAAGACAGAGGGGAGAAGACAGAGGGGAGAAGACAGAGAGGAGAAGACAGAGAGGAGAAGACAGAGGGGGGAAGACAGAGAGGAGAAGACAGAGGGGAGAAGACAGAGAGGAGAAGACAGAGGGGAGAAGACAGAGGGGAGAAGACAGAGAGGAGAAGACAGAGGGGAGAAGACAGAGAGGAGAAGACAGAGGGGAGAAGACAGAGAGGAGAAGACAGAGAGGAGAAGACAGAGGGGAGAAGACAGAGGGGAGAAGACAGAGAGGAGAAGACAGAGGGGAGAAGACAGAGAGGAGAAGACAGAGGGGAGAAGACAGAGAGGAGAAGACAGAGGGGAGAAGACAGAGAGGAGAAGACAGAGAGGTGAAGACAGAGAGGAGAAGACAGAGGGGAGAAGACAGAGGGGAGAAGACAGAGAGGAGAAGACAGAGAGGAGAAGACAGAGGGGAGAAGACAGAGAGGAGAAGACAGAGGGGAGAAGACAGAGGGGAGAAGACAGAGAGGAGAAGACAGAGAGGAGAAGACAGAGAGGAGAAGACAGAGAGGAGAAGACAGAGGGGAGAAGACAGAGAGGAGAAGACAGAGGGGAGAAGACAGAGGGGAGAAGACAGAGAGGAGAAGACAGAGAGGAGAAGACAGAGGGGGGAAGACAGAGAGGAGAAGACAGAGGGGAGAAGACAGAGAGGAGAAGACAGAGGGGAGAAGACAGAGGGGAGAAGACAGAGAGGAGAAGACAGAGGGGAGAAGACAGAGAGGAGAAGACAGAGGGGAGAAGACAGAGAGGAGAAGACAGAGAGGAGAAGACAGAGAGGAGAAGACAGAGGGGAGAAGACAGAGGGGAGAAGACAGAGGGGAGAAGACAGAGGGGGGAAGACAGAGAGGAGAAGACAGAGGGGAGAAGACAGAGGGGAGAAGGGGTGAGAGTAGGGTTGCAAAATTCCACTAACTTTCCCCAAATTCCTAGGTTTTCCAGAATTCCTAGTTGGCAGATTACCAAAATCAGGAGGGAATAAGCAGGAAATCAGGAATCCTCCAACCAGGATTTCTGTAAAATCTGGGAATTTGGGGAAAGTTAGTGGAATCTTGCAACCCAGAGAGATGTGCCTGGAGAGAGTAGAGTAGGAGGAGAAAATATTTGACTATAAGAGAGAAGAGAAGAGATGACGCCAAATACGAAAAAGGATGAGACAAGAGAATCGACAGAACAAGATGAGACGAGAAGAATGGAGAGAGGAAGAGAAGAGATGAAAAGAGTGCAGTTGACTGGATCCTAGTCCAGACTGGCCAAAGGCATCAGGCATTGGACTGGGCCAATGTAGCATTTAGCACTAATGACATCATAGATGATTAGAGGTCTAGAGACACACACACACACACACACACACATGCACACACACACACACAGTCACAGTGTATAGAGAGCCAGACACCCCCCACAGAGAGAGGCCTGAGATCAGGGTCACTTTAATAGAGCCAGACTTTATTACCTCCTTCCCTCCTTCCTCGCTTTTATGTACCGTGTGTATAGGTGTGTGTGCGTGCATGTGTGTGTGTACGTATATGTGGTTGTGTGTCTTTGTATGTGTGGGTGTGCACATTATTTTATGGATATGGCTGTGGCTGTGCGCGTACGTATACGGTATGTGTGTATGTGTGTATGTATGTGTGTGTATCAAGGGTCTACTGAAGGATATTAGTCATGCTCTCGTGGTAATGGGCCTCATTTTACTCTCATTTTCATCTGTGGTTGGCGTAATGAGAGGGGGCCTCTCTTCCCCTGCTAATCAGCTCAGGAAACCCTGTAGGGGAAGGCAGTCTGGGACCGGCGGGCAACAGCTTCTTTGGCCGACATCCCAGTCACTAACCAGGTTTCCTTCCAGCCTTTTTATGGGAGTAAATATGGCTAGATTATAATCACCAAGCCCTTGATTAGTAAAATTGGGCTGTTCTGTTTTGCTTGTCGGTGGAGTATCTTCTTGCTGTACACTGCTTGGGAAAAAGGGTGAAATTAGTCTCCAAGCAACACAGTATCAACTCATTCATATAACTCACACCACCGTTTACAGATTGCCATAGCAACAGGCGCTATGCATATCGGCCCCCTCTCTCTGCTGCCTCCTGAAGTCAAGTCAACAGTGACTGTACCACTTTTTAAATTTTAGTCATTTAGCAGATGCTCTTATCCAGAGCGACTTATAGAAGCAATTATGGTTAAGTGCCTTGCTCAAGGGCACATCGACAGATTTTTCACACAGTCATCTAGGGGATTCGATATAAGCCTACCTCACACTCTGATAGTGTTGCTGGAATTGACGCCATATTGCTTACATCTATCCAGGGGAGTTATCCGGTTAGGTTTGCCAGGCTTTTTAAAAATGTTAATAAAAAACTGTGAGCAAAGTACTAATAAAGCATGGTGACCTCTATGTAAACTGTGACATCACCATAGTTGAGTTGAGTAAGACTAGACAGTGTTTCTCTGCAGTGGTTGTGACGTGTTTATAATGGGACTGATATGTGTTAACACTATTAGAGCCGAGAGCATCATGTTGACTCAAAACAAATTTACTTTTTTAAAGCCATGTCCCCCCTGTCCTTGACTTATACTAAATAAGTCTATATAACACACTATCATTGTTAGAATCTTAATATCACGAACTGAATTTGTGTTGTAAGCAGTTTTAAGAGGACATCACATTTGTTTCCCCTGCCCCTCATTCACCGCAAATCCCTCACTGGCAGTCAGCCTGCACAGCTGATGATGGCCCATCAAAATGGGAAATGTGTAGAATAGCAGGAAATTAGCTTTAAAACTGCACAATTATCGCACAGCCGCATGACAAAATGTATAGAATAGTATTATAAAACTGTAAATTTTTCTCTCTGCCCCATGGCAAAATGTGTTGAAATGCAGGAAGTTAGCTGTTTTCCTTTTAGTCCGATGGGTGAGAATATGATCAATTGTTAAATTGTATATGAAGAATCTGATGAACAGCGCAGCTTGAAAGTGACACAGAGGCAGATAAACATTTTGATGTCTATATAGTATCAGAAAGACTCTTAAACTCTTAAAAATTACCCCTTGAGCTCTTTCAAAATATAACTTTTTGGCAGAATTACCACGATTCCATGCGCTCCCCACGTGAACTCGCAACACTCAAAGCACAGTAATAGATTTAAACTCAAATATGCCGTTCTGTTCTTTTAAAATGCATTTTCAAATGATTATTTTTGCGATAGCAAATACTGTATGAAATGTATTTATTAGACTGTTAAAATGTTGACGTTCAAAAGATGTCATGAAATGGACGGCTTTCCCATAGAATTCTATTCAACATTTTGGGACAAAGTAGCCCCCCTATTTTCACAAATGACAACAAACATGTCACTCAATTCAGAACTTCCTAGTTCCATGTATCAAACAGTTATTTCAGTTATACTAAAATCTGGAGAGTCCCCTGCTGATTATAGACCCATAAGTTTAATCAAATAATAACAAGCTTATAAGCAATAGAATGGCAAAAGTCTTGCCAGACTTGATACATAGCAATCAAACAGGGTTTATTAAAAATAGACACTTACAAACAAATACAAGAACATGTTTCAGTTTAATACAATACGCAAAAAAAACAAGACATATACTACCGTTCAAAAGTTTGGGGTCACTTAGAAATGTCCTTGTTTTCGAAAGAAAAAATAAATAAAATTGTCCATTAAAATAACATCAAATTGATCAGTGTAGACATTGCTAATTTTGTAAATGGCTATCGTAGCTGGAAACGGCTGATTTTTAATGGAATGTCTACGTAGGCGTACAGAGGCCCATTATCAGCAACCATCAGTCCTGTGTTTCAATGGCACGTTGTGTTTGCTAATCCAAGTTTATCATTTTAAAAGGCTAATTGATCATTAGAAAACCCTTTTGCAATTATGTTAGCACAGCTGAAAACTGTTGTGCTGATTAAAGAAGCAATAAAACTGGCCTTCTTGAGACTAGTTGAGTATCTGGAGCATCAGCAATTGTGGGTTCGATTATAGGCTCAAAATGGCCAGAAACAAATAACTTTCTTCTGAAACTCGTCAATCTATTCTTGTTCTGAGAAATGAAGGCTATTCCATGCGAGAAATTGCCAAGAAACTGAAGATCTCATACAACGCTGTGTACTACTCCCTTCACAGAACAGCGCAAACTGGCTCTAACCAGAATAGAAAGAGGAGTGGGAGGCCCCGGTGCACAACTGAGCAAGAGGACAAATACATTAGAGTGTCTAGTTTGAGAAACAGGTGCCTCACAGGTTCTCAACTGGCAGCTTCATTAAATAGTACCCGCAAAACACCAGTCTCAACGTCAACAGTGAAGAGGCGACTCCGGGATGTTGACCTTCTGGGCAGAGTTGCAAAGAAAAATCACTAGTGTGTGTATGCTCCATTAGTCTAACAGTGCTGTCTGGTCCTGATTCGTCTCAGCATCAGGCAGTGCGGAAGCCTACTAAAGTATGTGCGGTCTGCTGCTAGGGCCAGCTAGGACCCCTATCCTTGCTAGACTCGTCTGATTAAAGACAATACGACGTCTGCTGGACCTGCAACACTACACACACACGAACAAACTAACAAAGACACACACACACACACACACAAACACACACAAGGCCTGTGGTTGTTGGTGAGATGACGTATGTAATTGCTACTACGGTGATGTTATTGGGTTGTGTTGTCAGGGACTGGTATATATTTACGAAGTTTGGTGGATATCAGTTAAAAGTCTAGTGTGTGACTTGAACAATATAGCTCAGACGTGCATCCTTTAATTCCATACAGTATTAGGGCAGCTCTAACATCTATGTGCATGTATGGAAGACTACAACTAAATCTATTAGTAGACATGTTGACCCCTGCATTACCAGACACTGGGTTATTAGCCTGGTCTCTGATGGCGTGAGGTAAAGAATGAAAGAATTACAACTCTACAGTAATTTAATGGCGTGAGTTATACCCCAACCTGGGCCGGGGTTGGTAGACAGGTCATGGTATATGGTATGTCTACCTCTGTGATCCATGTGCACCCAGTATTCCTCAGACGGTACCGTGACCCACCTGAACAGAGCATTTGAAGGGTTGTGGTTAGGAGGGGTGGAAGAGACACCACCATGGAGTCATGTGCTTTCTATTATACACATACGCACGCACACACACACACACACATCCACACACACACAACCACAGGAGAGTGGATTACTGCATTCCACAAAATACACCAGAGGGAAAGATTCCTCTCAGCTTAGATTCATGTGAGAGAGAGAGAGAGAGAGAGAGAGAGAGAGAGAGAGAGAGAGAGAGAGAGAGAGAGAGAGAGAGAGAGAGAGAGCGAGAGAGAGAGAAACAGAGAGAAACAGAGAGAGAGAGAGAGAGAGAGAGAGAGAGAGAGAGAGAGAGAGAGAGAGTAAAACATCTCCTTCCATTGCAGGTGTAGTGAAAATACCCACCTTATCAAACATATTAGCAGTATGCACAAAGCTGTAGGTAACAGAAGTATCTCCCTCCTCTCCTCTTAGTTCACTCTTTCCATTGTAGCAGTAGCCAGGACAATGGTCCATTGACTAGAGGATACTGTTGCATGGGAAGCAGAGGGTCGACAGGCTTCCCTAATGTTAAAACAACGTCTGTTTCACTCAAACTATCATATATAACACTGCACCCCAATAAGAATCTGTTGATTTAGCATTACACATTTGGCTAGGAATCTCTTGAGCGTGTGTGTGTGTGTCTCAATGGAACACTTGTGTCAGGCCTCGCCCTATAAACCATAAATCAATCCAATGCTGATTTATTAAATCAGTTTACACACACACGCACACACACACACACACACACACACACACACACACACACACACACACACACACACACTAAACTGTAAAGAAGCAGGTTTTATTTGAACTGCATAGACGTATGCTTTATATAAGCTGGTAATTGGTACAGCACCTTCCTCTTTATCACACTCCAGAGTCTGGCCTTTAAAAAACAGGGCCTATCATTCATGTAATGTTATTTGCAGGAAGAGTAAAAGGAATGTGTGCAAAAGGCAAGGCATAATATATATCACTGTATGTGAATTAAAGGTACAGTGTTTTATAGTACGGACAGACTGTCAGAGAGAGTGAAATTGAAAGAAAGTATGGCTCTAGACAGAGAGTTGAAAAGATCCAGAGAGAGAAAGAGACGGATAGATGGAGATAGACAGATAGAGGTAGCTACCTGTCTGTGGTGTATTTGTCTCATTTATCACTCAGCAGTAGGTCTGTTTTTGGGGTAATTTGAAGCTCACTACCTGTCTCATCACTCCATAGGAGGTGTGTGTGTGTGTGTGTGTGCGTGTGTGTCTCTGACACCCTGTAGTGATGTGTGCCCATCCTGACATGTAATTTAACGTCTGTCAGTCGCTCAGTATAATGCCACTTTGTGCTTTATGACTCGCCCAGGAATACACACACGCACAATGCTGAAACATTTCACTGTCATTAAAATGCAGCTGTGTTAGTCTTTCTATCAAACATGGAAAAAATATCAAATCAAATCACATTTTATTTGTCACATGCGCCGAATACAACAGGTGTAGACCTTACAGTGAAATGCGTACTTACAAGCACCTAACCAACAATGCAGTTTTAAGAAAAATAAGTGTTAAGTAAAAAATAGATAATGAAAAAAAATAAAAAATAATTAAAGAGCAGCAGTAAAATAACAGTAGCGAGGCTATATACAGGGGGTACCGGTACAGAGTCAATGTGCAGGGGCACAGGTTAGTCGAGGTAATTGAGGTAATATGTAAATGTAGGTAGAGTTAAAGTGATTATGCATAGATAATAAACAGAGAGTAGCAGCAGCGTAAAAGAAGGGGTGGGGTGGGGTGGGGGGGGGGCGGACAATGCAAATAGACCAGGTAGCCATTTGATTAGCTGTTCAGGAGTCTTATGGCTCCGGGGTAGAAGCTGTTAAGAAGCCTTTTGGACCTAGACTTGGCGCTCCGGTACCGCTTGTCGTGCAGTAGCAGAGAGAACAGTCTATGACTAGGGTGGCTGGAGTCTTTGACAATCTTTAGGGCCTTCCTCAGAGGGAAACAGAGGTACACACACACACACACACACACACACACACTGAGGTAACATGTGTGTCTATTCAACAGCTCACTCACAAGAGTTCACATTGGATTTATACCAAACACCAATTGTATAGGAAAGAGAGTGGTTGGGTAAATTACGTTGTGTGTTTTGAGTCATGCTCCCTGTAAAGCAGCCACTCTTCTGTGGGAAACTGAATCAATACTTTCACATAAAACCTAAAGAGGTGATTCAGGCATCACATCATTCATAGGCTTTTATGGAGTACAGTACGCTGTGTGTGTCTGTGTGCGTGTGTGAGTGGGGCGGACTGAGTGCTAAAACATGTCTGTGCTGGTAATGATCGAGGAGCTGACGGGAACCTCAGACTGCCCTGATGCAATTAGCCTCCTCAACCCTCTCTCACACACACACACACACACACACACACACACACACACACACACACACACACACACATACACCAGGGTAGGGCTTAATTCAGAATTGAATTGAGAATTCTTGAATTGAAGTAGTAAACAGGATACAGAATTGCAATTTGAATTTGAATTAAAGGAAATACAATTTAATTAAGTGAAATTAAAATTCAAACGCCTTCAATTCTATATTAGGTGTAGTCTATACAAATAGCGGTCTTGTACAAAAAATATCAAACATGTCATTAAATACATGCATATCAAATATTGTTGAAACAATCTATTTTCAGGACACTGTTAAAGTGAATGATTTTTACACTTTAGTAATTTAGCAGACACCTTTATCAAGAGCGACTTACAGGATCAATTAGGTTTAAGTGCCTTGCTAAAGGGCACATCGACATATTTTTCACCTAGTTGGCTCATGGATTTGAACCAGCGACCTTTCGGTTACTGGCCCAACACTCTTAACCGCAAGTATACCTGCTGCCCCAAGGAAAACAAAACCTGTATACGAATATCCTAAGTTATTATGTTTCATTACTCACTTACATTTTGTTCAATATGGGGAAAATACTTCATTTCCCAGAATACATTAGTTTAACCCTCAGGTGAACCCTGAGCCCTTCAAAATGAAGCCAAACAAATGAAATGGTTGATGGAAATATAATTGGCTATTCTAAGCACTAAGGTCTAAAGAGTATATATGAACATTGTTTCCAAAAAGTTATATATTATTTGGTATCTGGAAGTGTGACCTGTCAGATTTAATGAAATTCATGAGTGGAATTGATTTGAATTGCACTGAATTAAATTCTACTTCCTGTCGCTCAAATTCAAATTCTACATCCTGTGGGGTGTGCCAATTGAATTCTAACTTCAATGGGAGTCCAAAATTCTGAATTGAGCCCAACCCTGACATACACGATGTAGAATTCAGATTTTTAAAAACATTTTTAGTAATTTAGCAGACGCTCTTATCCAGAGCGACTTACAGTTAGTGAGTGCATACATTTTCATACTGGCCCCCCGTGGGAAACGAACCCACAACCCATGCTCTACCAACTAAGTATTCAGACCCCTTGACTTTTTCCACATTTTGTTACATTACATCCTTATTCTAAAATTGATTAAATTGTTTTCCCCCTCATCAATCTACACACAATACCCCATAATGACAAAGCAAAAAAAGGTTTTAGACATTTTTGCAAATTTAAAAGAAATAAAAAACTGAAATATCAGATTTACATAAGTATTCAGACCCTTTACTCAGTACTTTGTTGAAGCACCTTTGGCAGCGATTACAGCCTTGAGTCTTCTTGGGATGACGCTACAAGCTTGGCACACCTGTATTTGGGGAGTTTCTCCCATTCTTCTCTGCAGGTCCTGTCAAGCTCTGTCAGGTTGGATGGGGAGCGTCGCTGCACAGCTATTTTCAGGTCTCTCCAGAGATGTTTGATAGGGTTCAAGTCTGAGCTCTGGCTGGGCTACTCAAGGACATTCAGAGCCACTCCTGCGTTGTCTTGGCTGTGTGCTTAGGGTCATTGTCCTGTTGGAAGGTGAACCTTCACCCCAGTCTGAGGTCCTGAGCGCTCTGGAGCAGGTTTTCATCAAGGATCTCTCTGTTCTGATCTATCTTTCCCTAGATCCAGAATAGTCTCCCAGTCCCTGCCGCTGAAAAACATCCCCACAACATGATGCTGCCACCACCATGCTTCACTGTAGGGATGGTGCCAGGTTTCCTCCAGACGTGATGCTTGGCATTCAGGCCAAATAGTTTAATCTTGGTTTCATCAGACCAGAGAATCTGGTTTCTCATGGTCTGAGAGTCTTTAGGTGCCTTTTGGCAAACTCCAAGCGGGCTGTCATGTGCCTTTTACTGAGGAGTGGCTTCCGTTTGGCCACTCTACCATAAAGGCCTGATTGGTGGAGTGCTGCAGAGATGGTTGTCCTTCTGAAAGGTTCTCCCATCTCCACAGAGGAACTCTGGAGCTCTGTCAGAGTGACCATCGGGTTCTTGGTCACCTCCCTGACCAAGGCCCTTCTCCCCGATTGCTCAGTTTGGCCGGGCGGCCAGCTCTAGGAAGATTCTTGGTGGTTTCAAATCTGTGCCTCGACACAATCCTGTCTCGGAGCTCTACGGACAATTCCTTCGACCTCATGGCTCAGGTATTTAGGTTGTTTTTTTATACATTTGTAAAAAAATCTTATCTCATCTAAAAACCTTTCTTTGCTTCATCATTATGTGGTATTGTGTGTAGATTGATGAGGAACATTTTGAATTTAATCAATTTTAAAATAAGACTGTAACGTAACAAAATGTGGAAAACGTCAAGGGGTTTGAATACTTTCTGAATGCACTGTACACATACATACACATGCACGCACTCGCACACACACACAGAGTAACGAGAGCTTAATGTTACTGGGCCCATAGACGCCAGGGATTATGGAAGCGCCCGCACATGAATCCAATAACTACATGTCTTTGAGATCTGAGTGTGTGTGTCTGTGTGCGCATGTGCTGGCACTCAGGCAGCCTAACGCAGGCAGTCTAACTCAGAGAACTTTGATGGGGGTTTTACAGTTAATTTACTGCAGTTCTACACATTTTGCCATGTGGCATAGAGAAAATGTTGCAGTTTCAAAGCAAGTTTGCTGCAATTCTACTCATTTTGCATGGGACGGAAAGAAAAATGCGCAGTTTACAGCAAATTTCCTGCAATTCTACAGCTTTTTGCCATAGGGTAGAGTGAATTGTTTGCAGTTTTGAATATGATATCTGAGTGAGAGTGACTTCCAAAATCAATGGGGGCCCTCCGGTCGGGGGTTTAGATAGCTGGCCGCAAGACTAACTTACAATCTAAAATGTTTTTGCCGACATGGGCTATTGAATGACTGTCAGTGACTTACATAATACTAGAAAAACTGCTGATGCACGACCAAATGTTGAAATTGTGCCTTGTGTAGTGTTCTACTATTCGGGTGGTGGATGGGCGTAAGCCGCGAGCTCCGGCTCTGCGAGGGTCGCATGTTCAATCCCAGTGCTTTTTTCTCAATTTTTTCTACCCTATCCCAAACCTTAACCCATAACTTAACCATTCCTATTGAATGCCTAAACTTAACTGTCAAGTTGTTTCTGTTGTAATTGTAACCCTATCCCAAACTTAACCGTCGAAATTCGACGTATGGAGAAACTTCCAAATTTGACGTTTGGAGAAACGTGGATAAACTTCGGAATCTGAAGTCAAATAGGTACAACTTTGAGATCTTGTTGATATAGCAGGGCCCATATGGTTCTGGTCAAAAGTAGTGCGCTATATAGGGAATAGAGCGTTGTTTGGTACACAGTCCAGATTGATACATACCACACACAGAGATCAAACATGGACACCCCATTTCCCAGCTTCCTCTGTGGTCAGGTGCTCTCAAGTCAAAGACAGGCTGGAAAACTGGAAGCAAACCACACACACACACACATTCCAAACCACAAACCAATATGCCAGACATGTCACAGAATCCAAGTCTGAATTGAACGCCAGGCTGTGCTTTTCCATCAGAATATCATGTGTTATTTTCCTCTGGTAAATTGGCTGTGGTTGTATGCATTATGATGTTATGCTATGAGAAACGTCTGTCTGTGTGGATCACTTCTCTAATGGATATAGAAGAATAGAGGAAATGGCCTCTCTTCATCCTAATTGAATTGAGCTGATGATGTATCAGAGTCCAGTTCTATCTGGTCTTCTCTCTGTGACTCAGCACGGAGGCATCATGCCCATAGGGGGCACAGGGGAACATGCCCCCCTCAGATTTTTTGTTTCTCTGTAATACTACTAGCCACCTAGCAATTTTATGAAGTTGGCTTTAGCTAGTCCAGATAGGTTCCCAATCTCCTAACCTCATAACTAGCTACCAAGAAGCTATTTCAGGCTACCAATCAAGTTAGAGTAGCTTGGCTAACTATTTTAGCTGGCATGCCTGCTGGCAAGGTTGGTAGACTTTAGAAAAGCAAGCAATAACTAAATCTATTGAATAAGACTCACATTCCTTTCAATCTTTTAACCAGATTTTAGCAAAGACGCATAAAAGCATATTTAGTTTCTTTGAAAAAAGATTATGGCTCTCAATTGCAGGTAAAAGCTGTTTCAGGTGTTTGAAGAATGCTAAATTCTCCATCTTCCGGACTGTGGGGACCTAGCCATCCATCCGGATCACCCCCTAGCCACCCTCACGTACTTTGTTTTTTGGGGTGCATTACACCCCTGACTCGGCATGTTGTGATTGGACCAATTAGACTGGGCTGTGCTCACACTTCCTGGTTGTAATGACCAATTATTGAAGACGATCTCATCCTAGGTTTTTGTCACTGATGACATCATGTAATGATGGCAGGTTTGGAGTAGAATTGTGGATAGGGAGGTTTTAACGGCAGTCAGTATGATCAACAGGGTAGTTTGACAATCTGTACTTTCAGTCTGTAGTGTTGTATGTATTGTGAACTGACAGACTTGTCCTCTTGATCTCCTCTGCTCCTGTCACCCAGTCCTGTGTGTGTGTTTTGAGAATGTCTCTAAGTGGCGCGTGACTTTCTTGCTGTGAGCAGATATCTGGGCTTAGTCTATCTGACATACCTCTGTCTGCCTCTCTCTCGCTCTCTCTCTCTCTCTTACTCTCTCTCTCTCTCGCTCTCTCTCTCTCTCTTACTCTCTCTCTCTCTCTCTCACTCTCACTCTCTCACTCTCATACCTCCGTCAGCTCAGACACATGAGCCCAATTTCTGTTGCTCTTTATTCCTTTCCCTTACTCTCACCTCATTTTTCACTGGGGTCATAGTTTAGAAAACATTGTCAGTTGTTCTCTCTCTTATCCCTGGTTCTCTCTCTCTCTCTCTCTCTCTCTCTCTCTCTCTCTATCTCTCTCTCTCTCTCTCTCTCTCTCTCTCTCTCATACCTCCGTCAGCTCAGACACATGAGCCCAACAGCCAGGGTTCAAACAGGAGGCACACACACCACACACACGCACACACACAAGCATTTCTTACTCTCTCTTTCTCTCGGTCTCTGCCTTTCTTTCAATAGGGACAGATCCTATCTCTACACAGTAGGGGTCATATCAGTGTATGTTTGTCTTTCACCCCTATTATTCCAAACATGTGGCTAACCTCCAGCTTCTTAGCTCATTGAATTCCATTTTCAATTTACAAATGGACTGTTCTTTCTTAGTTTCCATGCCCATGTGTGTTATTGAAACACAACCCTCATATGACAAGGTCGAATTACCTCCAAATTACCAGATACCATGCCAATTTTCTGTTGAGTGACCAAGTTACTGTGTGTGTTTTGTGTGCGTGGGATTCTGCCTGCCTGTATGCATGTGTGTGTGCCCGTGTGTGTGTGTATGTGAGTGAACCGTCACTGAGTATTTGTCTGTCTCCAATTAGCCCAGGTGACTTTTTTAATCAGGAACCGGTTGTAGCTGAGATAATATTTAGTCACGACCCCTCCACAGCCATAGTATCCTGCTGCCGGGCGGTCACTGTATTTCACAGGGATAATGTTTAGACACCACCCTTCCACTGGTCTCTTGCAGCCAGGATTAAGCCAGTACAAATGACTGGAGGAAATTAAACCTTGAAGCTTTGCTATTATTATCCTATATAGCTCACCCGTTCCATACGTTGTGTGTGTGTGTATATGTTTGTGGGTACCTGTGGGGAGGTTCTTTCTGGCACAAGGTCGTGCGTAGCTCTGGAGACCCTCCTGCCTCCTCCCCTCCTCTCTTCCTCCCCTCCTGCCTCCTCCCCTCCTCTCTTCCTCCCCTCCTCTCTTCCTCCCCTCCTGCCTACTCCCCTCCTGCCTCCTCCCCTCCTCTCTTCCTCCCCTCCTCTCTTCAGCCCCTCCTGCTTCTTACCCTCCTGCCTCCTTCCCTCCTGCCTCCTCCCCTCCTCTCTTCATCCCCTCCTGCTTCCTCCCCTCCTGCCTCCTGCCCTCCTCTCTTCCTCCCCTCCTCTCTTCCCTCCTCCTGCCTCCTCCCCTCCTCTCTTCCTCCACTCCTGCCACCTTCCCTCCTGCTTCCTCCCCTCCTGCCTCCTCCCCTCCTCTCTTCCTCCCCTCCTCCTCTTGTCTTCCTCGTCCTTCTCTTTGTCTAAGCTAACCTCCAGCTGTTTGTATTTGTCACCACTGGGCCCGTTCTCCTCTCTCTCACGCACACAGCGGCTCTTTTGTTCCAGTCCATGTCAAAGGCGTCTCTGTAGGCTTGCGTGTATATGTGTGTGTGTATTTGAAGACCGACTGGTTTGTTTCTCCACTGGGAAGAGAGGAGGAGAGATGGAGGAGAGGGAGCCTTTCACAGGGGAGACGTTAATCAGATTGTGGTTTGTGGCGAGGCATTGAGTGGGAGAAATTAATGAAACCTCCACAGCCTAGGAGGCTCTAGCCATTCACAGAGCAGCGTTAGGTCACAGGGGGTTGAGAGGTGAAAGGTTAAGCCTAGAAAACAAAGAATGGGTGGGGCTCTGCTTGTACCTCCTGGAACAGGTTCTGAGGTCACACCAGGGGAGAACGACTGCCCCCTCTGATTGAAGCCACGGAAGTTCAAGGCAGACCGTGGTACTGCAGGCATTGTTTGCAGAAAACAGGATCCCCAATTATAGTGAATGGAAAAATGTTAATCTTTGTGGTCAATCATCGTGTAAATAAGTAAAACATGTGAAGACAATCATGGTACCAACAATTTCTTCTAATACACCAGATGTATGTCCTTGAACAGATGATTAAAAAAATCACATACAAAATAAGTTATAATGATAATTGAGTTGCTAATGGAAGCCTGCAGTACCCCG
This sequence comes from Coregonus lavaretus, assembly GCF_964263955.1. Taxonomy (NCBI): domain Eukaryota; kingdom Metazoa; phylum Chordata; class Actinopteri; order Salmoniformes; family Salmonidae; genus Coregonus; species Coregonus lavaretus. Next base: position 38,005,949 of record NC_140001.1, on the reverse strand, counting down.
GTCGGCCTTCAACTTGAGTTAAGGCATCCGCATGCTTCGGTTCAGCTGGCGCCTACCCGAACTCGGCTAGGTGAACGAGTGTGCTCGCATACTCCCTTAAAAGACCTTCGCTTGAAAAACGAGAAAAAAGCGGCAATAGTACTGTTTGTCCATTTTGAGGCGCTGTAGCCAGTATACACTTCCTCAAAATAATCAGAATTAATTTTAAGATAACTCAAGAAATCTGTCAATAATTGTTTAATTTTTGTCGAAGAGATACATTTTACATCTAACTATGTTTGGTGCAGTATTTCTCAAGTGAAAGAAATTGCATGAAAACGAGTCGTCTATCATTGAATGACAACAAAAACTTGAAGAATCCCTACTGTTGACCAATTACTGGCGAAGGGGCCTAGACTTAGGCTACCGAAATGTGGCTTGCCTGGAGAAAATGTTTTGTGTGCATGAACAGCATAAAAAAAAAACATACAAAAAACGTCACTTCCTGGAGTAGCTCAAACGGCGCATGTTATGTCTCCATGAGACGCCATCTTAACCGACTTCATTTGGTTTCAAAGCACTATTGAGGCTTCACATAGGAATGATGTTGTGACGTGGTCAATGGCTTTGTCCATTCATATATACAGTCATTGGGTCACACTGATGAATACACAGACAAACACGCACACACATGAAACACATTTGATACACACACACACGGTGGTGTGATGCTGTGGTGTGATGTCTATGGAGTGGATTGACAGTGTATAGTATGTGAAGTGGATGTCCCATAGTGATAGCAGGCATCTCTTTGCTAGGCCCTTCTTGTTTGTCCCTCCCTGCTAGATAAATCAACAGCATTGTCTGTGGATGAGACAGTTTGTGTGTGCGTCTCACAATCAGGCTTAGTATACACTGCAAGCTGTTTTGGGGGTTTATCCGTCTAATCAAGATACATGTCAGACACACACACACACACACCACATTAAGCATCTCAATCCCAGAGCATGTTATGATTGTGATAAAAGCAGAACATTCTAGAGGAGAAGAGGGGAACAGAGAGTGATATAACAACAGAGGAACATCACTCTGAGACATCCACTATCTCTGAGGTGACCCAGCTGTGACGTCATCAGTACAGATTGATATCAGACAGACAGTCAGCTGTGTTTCCCAGGCTCAAAGACCAACAGAGGAACATGTGACTGACTGAGAAGAACCTTTCGTCTGGTTGTTCACTGTTGCTCAAACATTCAATGAATTCTATGAATGCGTGAACACACACACACACACACAAACAAACACAAACACAGTGAGAGGCATCCTGCTTACATGTGATCTATAATTCAATAAAGTCACCTCCCCCTATGTGGGAGGAAATCTTGCTGAGAGGGGCCAGAGAAAGGAGAAGGTGGGGAGGGATGGATGGAGGTTGGAGGGGTAGTCAAAGAGATTGACTAACATTAAAGATAGAAATGGGGAAAGGGAGAAAGAGTGTAACCCTAGTACCTGGTGGTGCCAGAGAGCTTTTACGAGTCTGTGGTCAGACAGAAATAAAAGGCAACGGAGCGACTGAATGGTCAGTCACACACAAACACACACACATGGTTGAATGGCCTCTGAGAAATCACTGTTAGGTTTTATAATGTCACAGTGATTCCACGTCTCCATCACCCATAATGCAGTGGGTCTGAACGAGCATTCTGAGACACCGCTGGAAAGGAGGGAGGGAGGGATGGGGGAAGCAGGGGAGAGACACACAGCTCATTGAAATGCCAATGTGACTTAGGACCCATACGGATATTTCGGGAGATGTTGGTAGCAGTAACATTGATAACAACCACATTATTAAACATTGGTACTATGTGGATACCATGATAGCAGTGATTCTCTCTCTCAATGAGCTATTAGAGAAGGGTGTTTTAAGGGGGAGAAAAAGATTGAGAGAGGGGTGGAGAGAGAGAGAAAAGGTCAAAGATAAAGAGGCTCTCAGTGTCCCACACACACACACACACACACACACACACACACACACACACACACACGCACACACACACACACACACACACACACACACACACACACACACACACACACACACACACACACACACAGGTTGCTTAGTGTGGTATCCAGTGTCGTTGACATGGAAGTTATAAACGATCACAGGATTCTGGCTCCCCTGGGGAAAGAGGAGAATGACCTGTCTGTCTCTGTCCGTCCGTCCATTTGTCTGAAATAGCAGGAAGGTTCCCGGAGTGTTATTACACTCAGCTACTGTCATATTACTGTACATGTTTTAGTACTGTGGTCCTGTATGGCTCAGTTGGTAAAGCATGGCGTTTGCAACGCAAGGTTGCGGGTTCCATTCCCGTGCCACCCACACCTGAAAATGTATGCACGCATGACTGTAAGTCGCTTTGGATAAAACTGTCTGCTAAATGTCATATATTACTATTATTATATTATTACTATCTTATATTAATGTAGTTATTACTATGGGGGCGCTCCCATCTGACGTAGTGTCTTCTTACCTGGGGGTTTCAATGTGCCACTGTGTGTGAACACCCCATCTGTATGTTTGATATCAGTGGATATTAAGTGACCTCCAAAACAGCAAATCATCCTACAGCAAGAAGGATAATGATGATTGTTCTCCTAGTCCAGACCAGCCGTTTAGGGCTGATGAGGCTGATGAGGCAGAAACAGACCATTAGACAAGGCTGGGGGGCTACACGAGTAGGCTAACCACTTTGGAGGGGGACGGAAACATGAGCATGAATATACGGGGGAGAAAACAGAGGGTTTCAACCAAGCCTCTCTTAAATGGCCATTACTCTTCATGCCACTCTGAGTAGTGTTTGTAAGTGTTCATCTGTGTATTTCTGAGTAGGAGTTGTGGAGTGTTCTGAGGCTTTGATAGAGAGGATGGATGTGGAGGAGTCGGAAACAGACCAGCAAGACCAAACACATTACCGCACTAAGTGGCGCTCTGTGTGTGTGTGTGTGTTATCGGGAGGGGAAAAGGTGAACTCCCTGCCTGGGAACCCCTTGCCGAGGGTGGCACCACACTGTTTGATCTCATATCTCATGACCGGGTCAGGGCTGAGACCAACAGTAGCCCCAATAGTCCGGTGTTGAGAACATTTTCCCACTAGAGTGGGAAATCTATCCCCTATCTCTGGCCTACACATAAAGCTCACATGAACCGCTCACACAGATTGTGTGTGTGTGTGTGTGTGAGAGAGAGGAGAGAGAGAGAGAGAGAGAGAGAGAGAGAGAGAGAGAGAGAGAGAGAGAGAGAGAGAGAGAGAGAGAGAGAGAGAGAGAGGAGAGAGAGAGAGAGAGAGGGTTTTACGACTGGATCATGCCTCTCAGAGACCCTTTAAGATGGAGGGACATAACGGTCAGCTCTCACAAGATGGAGGAGTAGTGATGTGAGGAGAGCAAGACAGAAACACGGACAGATAGAGAGAGGTACAGTAAGAGAGAGAGAGAGAGAGAGATCTATGTGCAGAGTATCCACATTAATTTACTTTCAGTATGTAGGCTGTAGTTGTTTGACTTGTGGATTTGAATGGGATTTTCTCAGATCAAACAATGGTCAAATACTTCCTGTGTTTGAAATGGAGAGCTTTCTGGTAGGGCAAAGGTTCTCCTGGTATTTCCTTACCAAAAGTTTGTTGTGGATAAGAAAGATTGACAAAGGGAGGAATGCAAAAGAGAAGCAAAAAAAGAATAAAAGAGGATACATTGAATGTAGAAAGGTTGTGTGTCTAGGTGTGTGTGTGTGTGTGTGTGTGTTTGTGCGTGGAGAGAGCCAGTCCCAGATCATAATGTGATAATGGGGTAAGAATAGCAGCTTGGCCTCCACCTATTTATATACAAACACACACACACAGCTCCATTTTCACATCAGTCTCTATGGAGCCTCCTTTAATTCATCCCAGAGAGAGAACCAGAGAGGAGGAATATGTGTCTCGTCTATCCCAGGGAGAGGCAGGCAAGGCTAGGCACAGCTCACAGCACCATTGGGGTGTCTCTCTGGATGACCTCTTTTAGAATACAACATAACACATAATTAATCAGCACTATCCCAACAGAACAAACGTAGAAATGAACGTGTCTAACATATTCTTGCTTTAATCTTCTCTTTACTGTGTCCTCCCCTGTTCTAGAGCATATTCAGTCATGGGAAACCTGCTTTCTTTTTATATCGAATAATATTTAATAGTTGTAAGGCTTTGGGCATCAGCAGAGAAAAACTTTAATCCTTCTTTGTGACTGTGTGCTGTTGAGACGTTCACAAGACTCATCATGTCCCTAAATGGTGGAGTTTAAATAAGAACAAGCTGTTTTCTCTCTCTCTCTCCCTCTTTCTTTCCCCTCTCTCTCTCCCTTTCTTTTCATCTCTGTTTCACTCCGTCTACGGAATAACTAATCTGCCTCTCTCCATCACCGCTCCGCTTCAAACGCTAAACATTCCCCCAACGTTTCCCTTACATTCTCTGAACATTTGCCTTGGCATTATCTTAATATTTTCCAGATTAAAAAACGAGCATCTCTTTATGTCACTCTTCATAACCCATCCAGTGGAGTTTAATTATCATTGACTGTTTGCTGAGTAGAGACTGATATTAATGTGTGTTCAATGTTTTTCATAAAATACCCCTCAAACAAAATGAAATGTTTCACCATATGGGTATGGGACTGAAATTGGAATACTGTATGTTAGTGTTGACTTCATGTGAATGGCACAATTTCCCTTGTATACTTTAGTAGGGATGATGATTCCTACAGGTGGTTACAGTGTGTGTGTGTGTGTATGTGTGTGTGTGTGTGTGTCTATCTGTATGCTCAATGTTTCCCTGTGTGTGTGTGTGTGTGTGTGTATGCATGCGTGCGTGGTCAAGTAAATCATACTGATGTTGTCAATCATGTTGAGACCCACAAATAACCCCTCCTTTCTATTTACGTTGCCTAGGTGACGCCGGAGCAGCTGGTGTTGCTGTTGGAGCTTCTGCTGGAGGAGGCGGAGCTAAGTGTGACATCACTGCGTAGGATCCAGAGAACCTACGATCTACAGAAGCAGGATGCTGAGGTAAGACTGCACACTCAAATGTATATAGTATGTATAAGCTGGACGCAGCAGCCTAAGTATTGTTGTCCATTAGTTTACTCCAATTAGGGGAGGGATGATAGGGTTAGGGGAAAATAATAAAGAAGGAAAATATATTACAAAATATATATATTTAAAATAATATACACTACCAGTCAAAAGTTTGGACACACCAACTTATTCAAGGGTTTTTCTTTATTTGTACTATTTTTTTTACATTGTAGAATAATAGTGAAGACATCAAAACTATGAAATAACACATCATGTAGTAACCAAAAAAGTGTTAAACAAATCAAAATATATTTTATATTTGAGATTCTTCAAATAGCCACCCTTTGCCTTGATGACAGCTTTGCACACTCATGTCCAAGATGGCGTAGCAGTGCGGTCGTGGTTTTATTCATTGTCCTAGTGTAAATATCCCGTTTCTTGTTTTTTGTTGTTGTCTATTTTGTATATATTTCTCAATTTTACTTTTCATTCTTTAACTAAATATACTTTCCTGCAACCCGCCTCACCCAACGTGGAAAGGATTCTATTATTTCTTTATAACTTTCGTCAAGAACCTTAAGCTGAAACTAGTGTAGCTGCAACTGAATGGCTACTTGCTATTAGTCACCGTTAGCATCTTCACCATTGTCCGTGGCCTACACTATCCACCAGCCAGCTCTAGCTCTAGCCTGGACAATTCGTCGGCCAGTCTGCACAGCGTGCTATCGACCCAGAGCTTATCAGACTTTCTGCCGGAATCCCTGGACCCTAGCGCCGGATCATCGCAACCAGCTAGCTAGCTGCAACCTGTTGTTGGCTAATTACCATTGCCCCATAGCAAGCACCAGTTAGCCTTGAGCTAGCCTCAGGCCCATCTCCCAGCTACCTCTCTGTCAACCGGACGGGACCTCCTAGTGTTGACACTGAGCCCCGCCGATCCAACACGACTGGTTTGCCGGCGAAATCGTCTGATGTGGTTTCAACAGGCTTCCCGTTGCGACGACCACGAAGATCCATCTGCTAGCCCCGGCCCGCTAGCACACGCAAACTACAACTGTGCTCCCTGCTAGCTGTGCTGAAGCACCAATTTGAACTGCTCTCGGACTCACATATTGCTGTTCACTGGACCTTAAGATCACTCAGCTGCACAGCTGATGCCTGCTGGACTGTTCCTTTACACGGTACCCTGTCCTGTTTATTCTGTTTAGCCTCAGCCCAAACTTTATCGCTATTACCAGTTGTTGTCTTAGCTCTCTCTAATAACACCTGTGATTGCTTTATGCCTCTCTCCCTTGTCAATATGCCTTGCCTATTGCTGTTTGGGTTAGTTATTATTATACAATTTCACTGTAGAACCCCTAGTCCCTCTCAAACTGCCTCAAATAGTTCCTTTGTTCCACCCCCCATACACGCCGAGACCGACTCAATCGGTGCCTCCAGTGATGCTATCTCTTTCATTGTTACCCAACGCTTAGGTTTACCTCAACTGTACTCATATCCTTCCATATCCTTTTCTGTACATAATGCCCTGAATCTTTTCTACAACGCCCGGAGAACTGCTCCCTTTATTCTATGTACCCAACGCACTAGAAGACCAGTTCTTAAAGCCTTTAGTTGTATCCTTATTCTAGTCCTCCTCTGTTCCTCTGGTGATGTAGAGGCTAACCCAGGCCCTGCAGCCCCCAGTATCACTCCTACTCCCCAGGAGCTATCATTTGTTGACTTCTGTAACTGTAAAAGCCTTGGTTTTCTGCACGTTAACATCAGAAGCCTCCTTCCTAAATTTGAGTTATTCACTGCATTAGCACACTCCGCCAACCCTGATGTTCTAGCAGTGTCTGAATCCTGGTTTAGGAAGGCCACCAAAAATTCTGAAATTTCCATCCCCAACTATAACATTTTCCGTCTAGATAGAACTGCCAAAGGGGGTGGAGTTGCAATCTACTGTAGAGATAGCCTGCAGAGCTCTATCATACTATCCAGGTCTGTGCCCAAACAGTTTGAGCTTCTACTTCTAAAAATCCACCTTTCCAGAAATAAATCTCTCACTGTTGCCGCTTGCTACAGACCCCCCTCAGCCCCCAGCTGTGCCCTGGACACCATATGTGAATTGATTGTCCCCCATCTATCCTCAGAGTTCGTACTGCTTGGTGACCTAAATTGGGATATGCTTAACACCCCGGCCATCCTACAATCTAAACTAGATGCCCTCAATCTCACACAAATTATCAACGAACCTACCAGGTACAACCCTAAATCTGTAAACATGGGTACCCTCATAGATATCATCCTGACTAACTTACCCTCTAAATACACCTCCGCTGTCTTCAACCAGGATCTCAGCGATCACTGCCTTATTGCCTGCGTCCGTAACGGGTCCGCGGTCAAATGACCACCCCTCATCACTGTCAAACGCTCCCAAAAACACTTCAGCGAGCAGGCTTTCCTAATTGACCTGGCCCAGGTATCCTGGATAGATATAGATCTCATTCCGTCAGTAGAGGATGCCTGGTTGTTCTTTAAAAGTAATTTCCTCTCAATCTTAAATAAACATGCCCCATTCAAAAAATACAGAACTAAGAACAGATATAGCCCCTGGTTCTTCTCAGACTTGACTGCCCTTGACCAGCACAAAAACATCCTGTGGCGTACTGCATTAGCATCAAATAGCCCCCGCGATATGCAACTTTTCAGGGAAGTTAGGAACCAATATACACAAGCAGTTAGGAAAGCAAAGGCTAACTTTTTCAAACAGAAATTTGCATCCTGTAGCACTAACTCCAAAACGTTTTGGGACACTGTAAAGTCCATGGAGAATAAGAGCACTTCCTCCCAGCTGCCCACTGCACTGAGGCTAGGAAACGCTATCACCACCGATAAATCTACAATAATCGAGAATTTCAACAAGCATTTTGCTACGGCTGGCCATGCTTTCCATCTGGCTACCACTACCCCGGCCAACAGCTCTGCACCCTCCGCTGCAACTTGCCCATGCCCCCCCCGCTTCTCCTTCACACAAATCCAGACAGCTGATGTTCTGAAAGAGCTGCAAAATCTGGACCCCTACAAATCATCTGGGCTAGACAATCTGGACCCTTTCTTTCTAAAACTAGCCGCCGAAATTTTCGCAACCCCTATTACTAGCCTGTTCAACCTCTCTTTCGTAACGTCTGAGATCCCCAGAGATTGGAAAGCTGCCGCGGTCATCCCCCTCTTCAAAGGGGGTGACACTCTAGATCCAAACTGTTACAGACCCATATCCATCCTGCCCTGCCTTTCAAAAGTTTTTGAAAGCCAAGTTAACAAACAGATCACCGACCATTTCGAATCCCACCGTACCTTCTCCGCTATGCAATCCGGTTTCCGAGCTGGTCATGGGTGCACTTCAGCCACGCTCAAGGTCCTAAACGATATTATAACCGCGATTGATAATAGACAGTACTGTGCAGCCGTTTTCATTGACCTGGCCAAGGCTTTCGTCTCTGTCAACCACCGCATTCTTATTGGTAGACTAAATAGCCTTGGTTTCTCAAATGACTGCCTCGCCTGGTTCACCAACTACTTCTCAGATAGAGTTCAATGTGTCAAATCGGAGGGCCTGTTGTCTGGATCTATGGCAGTCTCTATGGGGGTGCCACATGGTTCAATTCTTGGGCCGACTCTTTTCTCTGTGTATATCAATGATGTCGCTCTTGCTGCTGGTGACTCTCAGATCCACCTCTACGCAGACGACACCATTTTGTATACATCTGGCCCTTCATTGGACACTGTGTTAACAAACCTCCAAACGAGCTTCAATGCCATACAACACTCCTTCAGTAGGCTCCAACTGCTCTTAAACACTAGTAAAACTAAATGCATGCTCTTCAACCGAACGCTGCTTGCACCCGCCCACCCGACTAGAATCACTACTCTCGACGGGTCTGACCTACATTTTTACATTTACATTTTAGTCATTTAGCAGACGCTCTTATCCAGAGCGACTTACAGGAGCAATTAGGGTTAAGTGCCTTGCTCAAGGGCACATTTACGTCATTTAGCAGAGCGACTTACAAATTGGTGCAATCACCCTATAGCCAGTGGGATAACCACTTTACACTTTTTTTTTTTTGGGGGGGGGGGGGGTAGAAGGATTACTTTATCCTATCCCAGGTGTTCCTTAAAGAGGTGGACAACTACAAATACCTAGGTGTCTGGTTAGACTGTAAACTCTCCTTCCAGACTCACATTAAGAATCTCCAATCCAAAGTTAAATCTAGAATCGGTTTCCTATTTCGCAACAAAGCCTCCTTCACTCATGCTGCCAAACATGCCCTCGTAAAACTGACTATCCTACCGATCCTTGACTTCGGCGATGTCATTTACAAAATAGCCTCCAACACTCTACTCAGCAAATTGGATGTAGTCTATCAACAAATTGGATGTAGCCCCATATACTACCCACCACTGTGACCTGTACGCTCTTGTTGGCTGGTCCTCACTACATATTCGTCGCCAAACCCACTGGCTCCAGGCCATCTATAAATCACTGCTAGGCAAATCCCCGCCTTATCTTAGCTCATTGGTCACCATAGCAACACCCACCCGTAGTTTGCGCTCCAGCAGGTATATCTCACTGGTCATCCCCAAAGCCAACACCTCCTTTGGCCGCCATTCCTTCCAGTTCTCTGCTGCCAATGACTGGAACAAATTGCAAAAATCTCTGAAGCTGGAGACACTTTTCTCCCTCACTAACTTTAAGCATTAGTTGTCAGAGCACCTTACCGATCACTGCACCTGTACACAGCCCATCTGAAATTAGCCCGCCCAACTACCTCATCCCTATATTGTTATTTATTTTGCTCATTTGTACCCCAGTATCTCTATTTGCACATCATCTCTTGCACATCTATCATTCCAGTGTTAATACTAATTGTAATTATTTTGCACTATAGCCTATTTATTGCCTTACCTCCATAACTTGCTACATTTGCACACACTGTATATATATATATTTTTTTTTTCTGTTGTATTTTTGACTTTGTTTTGTTTTACCCCATATGTAACTCTGCGTTGTTGTTTTTATCGCACTGCTTTGCTTTATCTTGGCCAGGTCGCAGTTGTAAATGAGAACTTGTTCTCAACTGGCTTACCTGGTTAAATAAAGGAGAATTTAAAAAAAAAATCTTTTTATCTCAACCAGCTTCATGAGATAGTCACCTGGAATGCATTTCAATTAACAGGTGTGCCTTCTTAAAAGTTAATTTGTGGAATTTCTTTCCTTCTTAATGCGTTTGAACCAATCAGTTGTGTTGTGACAAGGTGGGGGGGGGGGGGGGGGTATACAGCAGATAGCCCTATTTGGTAAAAGACCAAGTCCATATTATGGCAAGAACAGCTCAAATAAGCAAAGAGAAACAACAGTCCATCATTACTTTAAGACATGAAGGTCAACAGCTTCACTTGAAGTTTCTTCAAGTGCAGTCGCAAAAACCATCAAGCGCTATGATGAAACTGGCTCTCATGAGGGCCACCACAGGAATTGAAGACCCAGAGTTATCTCTGCTGCAGAGGATACGTTCATTAGAGTTACCAGCCTCAGAAACTGCAGCCCAAATAAATGCTTCATAGAGTTCATGTAACAGACACATCTCAACATCAACTGTTCAGAGGAGACTGTGTGAATCAGGCCTTCATGGTCAAATTGCTGCAAAGAAACCACTACTAAAGGACACCAATAAGAAGAAGAGACTTGCTTGGGCCAAGAAACACGAGCAATGGACATTAGACTGGTGGAAATGTGTCCTTAGGTCTGGAGTCCACATTTGAGATTTTTTGTTACAACCGCCGTGGCTTTGTGAGACGCAGTGTGGGTGAACGGATGATCTCCGCATGTGTATTTCCCACCGTAAAGCATGGAGGAGGAGGTGTTATGGTGTGGGGGTGCTTTGCTGGTGACAATGTCTGGGATTTATTTAGAATTCAAGGGACACTTAACCAGCATGGCTACCACAGCATTCTGCAGTGATACACCATCCCATCTGGTTTGGGCTTAGTTGGACTATCATTTGTTTTTCAACAGGATAATGACCCAACACACCTCCAGGCTGTGTAAGGGCTATTTTACCAAGAAGGAGAGTGATGGAGTGCTGCATCAGATGACCTGGCCTCCACAATCCCCCGACTTCAACCCAATTGAGATGATTTGGGATGAGTCGGACCGCAAAGTGAAGGAAAAGCAGCCAACAAGTACTCAGCATATGTGGGAACTCCTTCAAGATTGTTGGAAAAGCATTCCAGGTGAAGCTGGTTAAGAGAATGCCAAGAGTGTGCAAAGCTGTCATCAAGGCAAAGGGTGGCTATTTGAAGAATCTCATATATAACATATATTTTGATTTGTTTAACAGTTTTTTGGTTACTACATGATTCCATATGTGTTATTTCATAGTTTTGATGTCTTCACTATTATTCTACAATGTAGAAAAGAGTAAAAGTGAAGAAAAACCCTGGAATGAGTAGGTGTGTCCAAACGTTTGACTGGTACTGTATATATGCACAAAAAATATATATATGGGGGATTGGAAATGATGCAGACAATTACATTGATGGAAGCCACAGTCTATCTGCAATATTAAAGTTGATCTACCCCTGCAAACACACACACACACACACACACACAAACAAACCTTAGTTTTAATTAGTTCTTCTCACCTCCCTTTGTGCAAATTCAAAATAGAAGCAGCTCTCCTCTTTATAGGCTTTAGTGTATAAAGGCCAGAAGCATAACCTTCGTGTTGTAGCACAGGGCTCACTTCAATAATAGCAGAATTATAGACTTACAATTTAATAGTGTTTATGCGTAGGATAAGGTATGGGTGGGAGTTATATGTGTGTGTGTGTGTGTGTGTAGGGGCTTTACTGTACTCTAGCATTAAGTGCAGCAGTCAGTGTAAGCACAGCTGCGATAACATTTACATTTTAGTCATTTAGCAGACGCTCTTATCCAGAGCGACTTACAGTTAGTGAGTGCATACATTTTCATACTGGCCCCCCGTGGGAAACGAACTCACAACCCTGGCGTTGCAAGCGCCATGCTCTACCAACTGAGCTGCAGGGGACTATAAGGCTGTAAACTGAGTTAAGCTGTCATTGACACATGCCCTGTCTTGAAAATAATTAGTTGATACATTTTTCTTATATGAAGCCATATGAATTACTGTATATGACCTTTTTGGAAGGAGAAATCATCAATCCTTTATGTGTAGCTCAGATGTTAGTTAATGTCCAGTAGGCATGCAGTAGGCTGTGAAATGATCAGTACAGTATGTAGGCCTACATTATCAACACCATCACATTTTAGTTGAACTGAACTGAGCATATTTTGTTGGGACCTTAAGGCAGGAATTAAATTTTAATTAATTAATTAAATTAATTAATTAATTAATTAATTGGTCATTTAGCAGACGCTCTTATCCAGAGCGACTTACAGGAGCAATTAGGGTTAAGTGCCTTGCTCAAGGGCACATCGACAGATTTTTCACCTAGTCGGCTCGGGGATTAGAACCAGCGACCTTTCGGTTACTGGCACAACGCTCTTAACCACTAAGCTACCTGCCGACCAAATCACATTTTATTTGCTACATGCGCCGAGTACAACAGGTTGTAAACCTTACAGTGAAATGCTTACTTACAAGCCCTTAACCAATAATGCAGTTTTAAGAAAAAAATAGATAAGTAAAAAAAAAGAAAGAGCAGCAGTAAAATAAAAAGTTGCTCCGGCGTCCCCGTGCCATCACTTCTAAGAATCAATTGAGTGTAAGAATAGAAGACTGTAAAGGATGTGAGTGTACAGTATTGTCTGGCCTTCAGTGGTTCAATATGAGAAGGTCTCTGTCTAGGTCTCTATAGTCTGGCTGGGGGTAAGAGGCCAACAGAGATGTTCCTCTACAAATTCCAGGAAAAAAACGAAATGGTCCCTAAAAATAACCTGAGTTGTCACACAGACACATGTGCGTGTGTGTCCAGCCATTCCTCCAATGCTTTTTCTTTCTTTCCCTCCTACCTTTTCCACAAAATAAATGATCAATGTGTTTGAAAAGTTAAATAAATAAAGGCTAAGTGCAGCATCACTTCTCTCCTGATATGTTAGGTTAGCAGTGTTTACTTCATGGAGGTGTAGCTGGTAAAGTGTGGGAATTCATCACGCTTGAGGTTCTGTCTGTTATGGTTAGTGCTCTGTCCTTCCATTTGAATGGTGTAGAATGTGTGTGAGCATTTAATGTGGTGTGAAGGATAGCGTGCGAGCACTGGCTTCAATGCATGTGGGTCATTCCATGTCATTTCAGCAAGCCATGACACCCACCATCTCTGATTGTTCTGAAATCGTTTCTGTAGTTAGAAACAGATAAGATTAGCATTCCTGCAACATAATTTTTTTGAAATACAATTTGATCTTTGAGAAATTAAGCTAATTGATTGCACCCAAATTGGCCATTTTTATTTATAGGATTCTGATAATATTCAATAAATATAGTACCTAACATCCGATTATGACCAAACTTTTTTACTAACAATGAGTAAGACATGAGGAATCCAGAAAATGGTCAAAGCTACCCACGGATGTAGGATGCGACATAAACCTAACAACTTCAATGACTCATTTCTCTGAACAGGGGAAAAAACATCACCAAATACACTGAGAATACATTACATAGTGTGAAGAAACAATACTCAGAGCCGCAGCTCCATACTACTTGTCAAACATAAAGAACTGATACTATATACTCGTTGTTGGGGTGGGATTGGTGTGGGGGGTCCATGGGTGGCTTTTGACCATTTCTTTGAATTTCTTGTAACTCATTGTTACAAAAAAAGCTTGGTCCAAATCAGATGTTAGGTACTATAAACGAAAATGGCCAATTTGGGAGCAATCAATTAGCTTAATTTCTCAGAGATCTAATTATATTTCAACAAAATAATGTTGCAAGAATGCTAATCTTATCTGTTTGTAACTACAGAAACGATTTCAGAACAATCTGAGATGGTGGGTGTCGAAATCCTCTTGTGCTTTTTGAGGTGGAACGACCCATGTGTGTGTGTGACTGCATGTGGAAGTGTACTGTATGTGTGTGCCTACGGATGAGTATGTGTGTGCATGTATGAGAGTGAATGCGTGACTGTGGCTCGCTTCCTTTCATGTGTGTCTCGTGATGTGTGTTGGTGCCTATGCGTGTGTGTGTGTGTGGGCCATCAGTCGGTCAAACATACAGGGCACATTGTACAACAGAAGGCCTTAAAGCCCACGCTAGGTTGAAGGGTCCTATCAGAGAGGAAAGGAGTCTGTTACGCCAAACCACACCAAAGACACTCCTCATGTGTAGAAGGAGAGCAGGGGGAGGATGAGAGAGAGAAAGACAGAGACAGACAGACAGACAGACAGACAGAGAACTGCAGGGTAGGCGTCTGCATTTCATAAAGATGTTTTTCTCTGTTTTAAAAGGATTCAGACATACAGTAACCTTTACCACACTGTAACGGAAAACTGTAATTTCTTAACTAATTTTGGATATTATCAACAGTAAAATACTGTGAAACGTTTTACTACAGTATACTGTAAATGATGGTGCATTGTGCTAAAATTGTGTGGGCGGGGAAATAATTGCTGTATTTTGAATGGTACAGTTATTCCATCCCATAGAATACAGTGCCGTACCGTATTTTTGGAGCGCCAAAAACCTTTTGACCACTAGTGGGTGCATGGTATTGTTGGCGTGCCTTGTAAGAGGCTATACTTGTTGCACCCATTAGTAAGAGTGCTGTACCAATTTAATTCATATGTGGTTCCACATCAATTTAAAATGTATAGGGGACAGACTGGAGTGGCAGCAAGTCTTAAACCTTAATGGTTGAGCATTTTGCCATGTCCTTTTGGTCTGTTTTGTTCTGTAGTTGCTGCCAGTTTGGAAGCCTTTGTTAAGGCCTTTGGGAATGGAGTGATATAAAACATTAAATATTCATTGATATGCTGTGATATGTAAACACATTACCTAGCAGCCAACCTGCTTGCACCAATCCCCTGTAATTACAATAAAAAGACTTTGAAATACAAACCCCACTCCCCTCAATGAATTTATTTAATTAATCCATTCATTAATTCATTACGATTACGGTAGCATTTACTTTTTTACTGTATAATACAGTCAATTCTACTGTATTGTACTGTGTGTCATTACGCAGTACTTGCTTTGATACTGTATTTAGATTACAGTAGATGTACTGCAATATGAAATACAGTAAATTACTTGCCAATTAGCTGCCTGTAAGTTACTGTCAAATTCACAGCAACCCCTTTACAGTGCAGGGAAGGAACATGATCAGCAAATTTAGGCCAACGTATTGTAATTAATGTGTGTATCTGTTTGAATGCCCTCCAGGCCACCCTGCTCTGCTGCCGTGCGTAGCCCCAGCAGCTGCTCTCTGTGCTGGATTGCATTCCTGGGGAGAGCCCTGGGGGCAGCCAGCTGCCTGGTGCCCCTCTCACTCCCTTCTTACCCCCCTCACTGGGCCTCGCTCTCTCTCTGAGGGGAGACGCACCAATTACACCACACACATAGCCAGGATGTCACGAGCAGGACTGATTGATTGCAAAAATGGGAGAGAGAGAGAGAGAACGTCAAGACACGAAAGAGGTTGGGATCTGAAAAAGAGAATGCTGCCGGATCTATTGAAAGAGCATAGTGAAAACAAGAGAGAGAAAATAGCTGAGAGAGGGAAAGAGAGAAATAAAGCACTGAAATGGCAGTAAGTGATGTGGTATTACTAGGGTTGCAAAATTCCTGGAACTTTCAATACATTCCCTGCTTTTCCTAAAATCCTGGTTTATAGGCTGAAGAGGTAAAGGGTGCGTTCAGAGACACTGTTATCAAAGGAGCATTACCCAGCTCTGTTTCTCACGCCCCCACACGCAGGTGGAAGGGAAAACCGAGTGTGTGTGTGTGTGTGTGTCTGTGAATACATCTGTGTATGCAAGACATAAGAAGAAAAATAATCCTCAGTATTGCTGCTTCCATCTAGGTGAATTTATCGTCCAGGAGAGAAAAAACACCCCCTCATAGCATGAAATCACAAATCACTCCCATCACGAGGCTAGTAGAATAACAACATAAGGCTAGAACACACACACACACACACACACACACACACACACACACACACACACACACACACACACACACACACACACACACACACACACACACACACACACACACACACACACACACACACAGGGAGAGGATGAGGAGGGATGATGATGGAGGCATGGACAGAGCCAGTCTCTGATCTCTCCAGTCACCGTGGTAACTGAGCTCCCATTGATCCTCTGGGAGAAAGGCCAGGCACCATCCTACACACATGCAGAGAGAGTGAGTGTGTGTGAATGAGAGAGAGGGAGAGCTTGCTGGCCTAAAATGTTTTGTATGGCTCTTCCATGAGCTCTTCCAATATGTGTGTTTCAGGTGAGGCATCGCTGGTGTGAGCTGGTGGTCAAACACAAATACGCTCAGGCTTATGGAGATGTGGAGCACTTCCTCATACACGACCAGGTAACACTCACACACACTCTGTCTCTCTCTCACACAACACAGACTTGTGCAAAAGCATGTTGTGGGTGTGTATCTGTATGTTAGGCTGATTGTATTTGTTTGTGTGTTGTCTCTCCAGGCCATGGGTGTGTATCTGTACGGGGAGCTGATGGTTCAAGAGGACTCTAGGCAACAGGCTCTGGCCAGGCGTTGCCTCTCATTGGTCCAGAACGAAATGGACCAATCAGCTCGCAGAGTGGTAGAGGAGATGGTCCTATGAGGTTGCACACAACAGGTACTGACCCAACCAGCTGAGCCGTCTCATAATTATAGGTTCCATATGTTTCTGAACATTATTATGTTAAAAGTGATAATGGTCCCTTCTTGATTATGCCCTGCCTAAAGTGAGATCATATTGCTTTGAAACGATTTTGTATTATCTCTAGCCTCAATATAGTAGATAGTGGGCAGACATATACTTCCTCTTCAGTGCTATGTTTTCTCTAGCTCCTCTGCCACGTTTAGATGTGTGTAATGGGTCTTGTTTCGGAGTCCTACTGTAAAAGGACTCTTTGTTTTTGGGTGTAGTGACTTGGCCACCTCTCTCACACATTCCTCCTTGAGCTCTCTCTGTGTGTGTGTGTGTGTGTGTGTGTGTGTGTGTGTGTGTGTGTGTGTGTGTGTGTGTGTGTGTGTGTGTGTGTGTGTGTGTGTGTGTGTGTGTGTGTGTGTGTGTGTGTGTGTGTGTGTGTGTGTGTGTGTGTGTGTGTGTGTGTGCGTGTGTGCGTGTGTGTATGTGTATGAGAGCTCGGAACGCTGCCTTTTCTGTGGTTTCTCAGGAGCGCCGTCAGGATGTGTTTGTCAGGGCAGGAATTTGGGAATGTATTCCTCAAACAAATGGACAGCAGAGGAGGAGAGAGAGAGGACTGTGTCTCCGGTTAGCCCTGTGCAGTTCTTTACAGTGTTTACCCTGAAATTCCTCTGTGTGTATGTGTGTGTTGCGTGTGTGTGTAACCGCACTGTCACCCACTGGGAGGGAAGGTGGTCTCAGGCTTCTCAAAACAGCAAGGGTTTTATTTGTTTCTTCCCTCCCAACGAGGAGAAGAGAGATTTATGATTCAGAGAGAGGGGGAGAAGGAGTGAGGACTGGTCTCTTTAAAGGAGTACAGCAATAACAGGAACACTATAACTTTTCCTAAGAAAGCATGTGCCATTCAGGCTACCTAGCCTACTTCCAAATCATGTCCAATCAATTGAATTTACCACAAGTGGACTCCAATCAAGTTGTAGAAACATCTCTAGGATGATCAATGGAAACAGGATGCACCTGAGCTCAATTTCGAGTGTCATAGCAAAGGGTCTGAATACTTATGTAAATAAGGTATTTCTGCAAACATTTCTTAAAACCTATTTTTGCTTTGTCATTATGGGGTGTTGTGTGTAGATTGATGACGGGAAAAAAAACAATTTAATCCATTTTAGAATAAGGCTGTAACGTAACTAGGGGTCTGAATATTTTCCGAATGCACTGTATATTTGAGAAGGCGGTTATTTTTGGAGGTGCTGCTAAATACTTGTCCAGATCAAGCAGAGAGACATACAGGCCTCACCACACAGATAGATAAATCCTTTATCAAGCAGTCGCCAAGCAAGAGCAAAAAGGGAAGTGTCCACACACACACACACACTGAGGACAGCTTTATGTGTGTGCAGAGGGGAGGAGAAAGGTTTTCCAGGCGAGTGCTCTGTCTGTCTACTCTGACAAATCACTTTACACGCACGTACACACACTCTGCTGGGGCCACAGTCCGTCAGCCTCCTGTCAGAGTGGCTCTCTGTCACTGTCCACAATAACATGTCTCTGTCTGTCAATAACAAGACTGCCAGTTCAAGCTTTCCTTCCTTCCTTCCCTCCCTCCCTTTCTCCTTTCTTCTCTTCCCCCTGTACATGCCTGTGGAATCCCTCCTGATCCGCTTAATGAGGGGCATATCGCCGGTGTAGCAGAGCGTAGCGAATGGTAGAAGAGGATAGAAGGAGAGAGAGAGCGAGAGAGCGAGAGAGCGAGAGAGCGAGAGAGAGAGAGAGAGAGAACGCCACAGGTTTGGCCTTTAATGGTTCCTGGTGTGACGATGCTGGAGAAAAGGGGAAAGACGGAGTGAGAGAAAGAGAGAGGGAGGATGAACAGGTCTCACCTTTAATGTCAGGATTCTGAGGGATCCTGGTACACTGACCTAGGGATATTGAGAAGAAAAGAGAGAGTGAGAGAAAAAGAGAAGAAGAGAGAGGAAAAGAAAGAGAGCGAGAGAGAACAAGAGTGAGAGAAAGCGGGGAAAGAAAGAGAGAGAGAGTATCCTGTCTGCTCTGGGAGGGTTCCTGGCGTGCTGATTTGTGACTTAAGATAAAATCACATTGCCAGGGATTACCACCCAGGCCAGACCCTGCCGGCTGCCATGACAACCAGAGGCTCCACCGCTCAGCCGCCTGCAAGAATAAAGTCAAATAAGACATGATGATCTGACAGGGTGTGTGATGCGAGGCCCCATGTACGGGAGAGGGGCAAACTTTTTGATCACGTGTGTCTATGTGGGTGTCCATGTGCATCCCAGTGCATGGTGTGTCTGTGTGTCCACCAGCCAGTCAGGCAGAGTGACCTCTCTCCCACCAGGTACAGAGCTTAGCTGATTGGTGAACAGTGATTGATCTCCTTTGTTCACAGTGGCTAAGTTCTGCACCTAAGGAGAGAATGACGCACAGAATTAGACAAAGAAAGAGAGAGAAATGGAGAGAGAGGTGGAATGAGAGGATGAGTTGGCACTATGTCCCTCCTCCCCCAATGTGTAAACCATATGAACAGTGTTGCATGCAAGAGAAATTCCTCTCTCCTGTCTCTGAAGATACCCTACACTGGAGTGGAGATGTACAGTAGGGATTCAGTAGTGAGTGAGTGTGTGTCTGTGTGTGCGTGTTCCATGGGAGTTTGATGTGCTGCAGTTACTAATAAGCCTAGCGTTATGCTCTCCTGCCCATTCGGTCTCTCTCTTGTCATCCTCTCTTTCTCACTCCTTCATTGTCTCTGTGATCTCGCTCTCTCTCTCTGGGTAGACTGGTGATGGGGAGGGATGTAGGACACAGGAGACGGTGCTAATGAAAAGGAGGAGACAGGCTTTGCTAATGCTGCTGCTCAGTGCTCAGTGAGCCACTTTGACAATTGGCCCTGGAGGACAGTCTTCTTCCACTTCCTTACCTTCCTCTTCCTCCTCCTTTTCGTTGTCCTCTTATTTTCAAACTCCAGCAGCACTAACAAATATGTTCAAGTCCAATTTGGTACAGCAGTATCTATGGTGGATCTTTGCCATAAGAACTACCTGATCGCTCAATGCCATCTCTTCTTTGAGCGTGCGATCCAGTACAGGGCATTGTATGGAAACGAAAATACATCTGTAGATGTTGAACAAGCTCAGACAGTAACTAATCAATGGCCCCGTATTCAATCAAAGGCTTGTTGTCGTCAAGAGCATTGCACTTGACTTTTAAAGGTAATTATGCTCAAGCTGACATTCGCAGAATGTCAGGAAAATTGTGGCCAATGCTTTGTGCTGCTCTGTAACGCGCTTTTGATTACAACCGGACCAATGGATCGGAATGAACATACTGGACTGGAAAGGTAATTGTGGTGTGGTCGGTGGCAGGATGGGAAGCGGTCGGAGAGCTGGTATAGCACTATGGTCTTTTCTTTCTCTAACAAAATGGCCACTGTAAGCGAGGACAGATGTGTGAATTAGAAATGAGGTCCATGTGGAGCCTGACTGTAAAATACTATATTTAGGGCCTGTTATAAGAGTAATGACTATCAAAGGCCTCTAAAAGAGAGGAATTACCATCGGAGACGATATCTAAAGCCTGATTTATTATAGCCTAATGGAAGGGAAATGGGCTTGCACATCAAAGCACGATGAAAACGTATAGAAAGGACATGTAAACCTAAACTTTTTTCTCTAATGCCAGAAGTCAACCTAATTTTGTTCACTTTAATATCCTAAGGAAACTAAAATATTTTTATAAGCTTATTGTGAGGTGCCATATTCCTGGTGTGGGACTAACTGTTTTCCCAGCTAGGCTCCAGCACCTCTGACTTGCTATTGGTGTTTTAATATGGAGTTGAATGCATTAATGGAGCTCTGAGTAAATCAGAGCCATGTTAGTCTTACAGCCACCTGTTCTTACTTAACCCCTTTTAGTGAGATGTACTGTTGCATTGTTGTTGATAATAGGCCCTCAATTCATATTGGAACATTGTGAAAGAGACTTGCCTCCCAGAGATACAGGTGTGTCTCTGCAACAAAGACCAAAGGCAACATTTAATTACAAAATGTTGAAGAAGAAGAGAGAGAGGACTAGTCTAGGACTGTGCCTCCTGTGCCTACTGAGCTGATAACAGTACAACTGAATGACTGGCTCAGTTCAGCAGGAACAGGAGTCCAGCCCATTCCAACACACCACCAGACATACAGAAAGCCATCGGCATCATCCTCCAGCCCTGAAGAGCTACGAAACAACACACCTGACTGATACCCTCAGTTATACATTTACATTTTAGTCATTTAGCAGACGCTCTTATCCAGAGCGACTTACATGAGCAATTAGGGTTAAGTGCCTTGCTCAGGGATTAGAACCAGCGACCTTTCGGTTACTGGCACAACACTCTTACCCACTAAGCTAACTGCTGCCCCGTTATGCATACCAAATGCCACCCTATTCCCTATTTAGTACACTGCTTTTGACCAGAGCACATTCCCTATATACAGTGCATTCGGGAAGTATTCAGACCCCTTCCTTTCCACATTTTGTTACGTTACAGCCTTATTTTAAAATTGATTAAAAAAACTCAAATCTACACACAATACCCCATAATGACAAACTAAAAACAGGCTTTTAGAATGTTTTGCAAATGTATTAAAAATATACCTTATTTACATAAGTATTCAGACGCTTTGCTATGAGACTCGAAATTGAGCTCAGGTGCATCCTGTTTCCATTGATCATCCTTGAGATGTTTCTACAACTTGATTGGAGTCCACCTGTGGTAAATATAATTGATTGGACATGATTTTGAAGGGCACACACCTGTCTATATAAGGTCCCACAGTTGACAGTGCATGTCAGAGCAAAGACTAAGCCATGAGGTCGAAGGAAGTCCATAGAGGATTGTGTCGAGGCACAGATCTGGGGAAGGGTACCCAAAAAAAATATCCAGCATTGAAGGTCCCCAAGAACACAGTGGCCTCCATCATTCTTAAAATGGAAGAAGTTTGGAACCACCAAGACTTTCTAGAGCTGGCCGCCCGGCCAAACTGAGCAATCGGGGGAGAAGGACCTTGGTCAGGGAGGTGACCAAGAACCCAATGGTCATTCTGACAGAGCTCCAGAGTTCCTCTGTGGAGATGGGAAAACCTTCCAGAAGGACAACCATCTTTGCAGCACTCCACTAATCAGGCCTTTACGGAAGCCACTCCTCAGTAAAAGGCACATGACAGCAAGATTCTCTAGTCTGATGAAACCAAGATTGAACTCTTTGGCCTGAATGCCAAGCGTCACATCTGGAGGAAACCTGGCACCATCCCTACGGTGAAGCATGGTGGTGGCAGCATCATGCTGTGGGGATGTTTTTCAGCGGCAGGGACTAGGAGACTAGTCAGGATCGAGGGAAAGATGAACGGAGCAAAGTACAGAGAGATCCTTGAAGAAGACCTGCTCCAGAGTGCTCAGGACCTCAGACTGGGGCAAAGGTTCACCTTCCAACAGGACAACGACCCTAAGCACACAGCCAAGACAACGCAGGAGTGGCTTCGGGACAAGTCTCTGAATGTCCTTGAGTGGCCCAGCCAGAGCCCGGACTTGAACCCGATCGAACATCTCTGGAGAGACCTGAAAATAGCTGTGCAGCAACGCTCCCCATCCAACCTGACAGAGCTTGAGAGGATCTGCAGAGAAGAATGGGAGAAACTCCCCAAATACAGGTGTGCCAAGCTTGTAGCGTCATACCCAAGAAGACTCGAGACTGTAATCGCTGCCAAAGGTGCTTCAACAAAGTACTGATTAAAGGGTCTGAATACTTATGTAAATGTGATATTTACTTTATTTTTATTTTTATTGATTTGCAAACATTTCAAAACACCTGTTTTTGCTTTGTCATTATGAAGTATTGTGTGTAGATTGATGAGGGAAAAAAATATTTTAATCCATTTTAGAATAAGGCTGTAATGTAACAAAATGTGGAAAAAGTCAACGGGTCTGAATACTTTTCGAATGCACTGTAGTGTGCTATGCCTATGGGCCCTAGTCAAAAGTAGTGCACTATACAGGGAAAAGGGTTCCATTTGGGAAGCAAACTCCCAAGACTGTATTATGAACTGTACACCAGCTGTTATTGTCTGTTCTGATAGCAGCTCTCCTTTCTCCCACTGTTCTCTTTTACAGGCTGCCCAGCTGCCCGCCTTGGGACATGGAAGGGAGAGGAAACACTGAGAACTCACCAGAAAGTAATGCTCTCACTACTTCCTCTCCAGACAGGAAGACAAAACCAGACTCCAACTTGTTTTCTTTCCTGCATGATCAATGAAGTTAAAGCACTGCACTGTACATACTAGTAGTAATAGGTGATGTGTAGATAGATTGCATCCTTAATGGCACCCTATTTCCTATATAGTGCATTACTTTTGACCAGTTCCCTATTAGCCCTTTGACCCTGGGCAAAAGTAGTACACTATATAGGGCATATGGTGTCATTTGGGATGCCCATAGCTATGTTCTCCAGAGTTCTCTAAAATATAGGAATCGAAAAGAAAGACTATTCTTATGGCATTTGTAAAAATGTAATAATGCCTCTTTACTGAACTTCCTGATTTAGCCTCGGTTTCAATTGTCCTCATTAGGAAATGCGACTGAGAATGATATTTGGGTCTTGGAGGTGTGCTTTGATGTGGAGATTTGGGTCTTGGAGGTGTGCTTTGATGTGGGTGTCTCGTATGTGTGTTCGAACGTGGGAAGCGTTTGTACTTTCACTCTGCAAAAACAGTACAGTTACAGTCACTCACCCTTCTAGATAACTTGAAACAGTCTAACCAGGTCTTGTGTCTGGAAGTAGCCTAGACTAGCTAGCAAGCTAGCCAACTTATTTCGCCAATTAGCTTCAGCTGGCCGGTGTGCAACAGTGGCAAAGTTGGTTTGATAGCCTGATCTGTGGAGCTAGTTAGGGACTGTCAATAAATTACACAATGTAAATGGGACAATGTGAACCGTTTCAGGAAGCTAGGCGTATGTCGCACATCACTACTTCACAGGAGAGCCATTTTAACCTCTTTTTTTAATTTATCAAAATGCAGCATGCTTCTGTTTATAACGTGAGCTCAGTATATGTAGATAATCCTTGCTTTCGCAGCGTTTTTTAAAGATCTAACGTTAGCATGGAGAACTGCAAAAATGTTGCTACTGCTCTTTAGCAGACGCTATCGACAAAGATCAGTGGGAAAAAGATGTGATGTGTTATTTTCTGCACACGGTCAGTGTGAACCGGAGTGACTTGACACAATGCGGGCCAAACAAGATGTAGCTACAAACAAAAAGGGTTCCAGTCTGCCGTGAAGCGTTCATCCATGTATACGGGTAAGAGTCTAGCAACATTTTCATATATAATTTTAATTGCAAGTTAAAGCATACTGTTAGCTAACTATTACTGTGTAGTAATATTATTTGTATCAGAAAGCCATTTGCATTGCTAGTTATAGCCTAATGTTAGCTAGCTAGATAACATTGAACCTAGTTGGTTTGCATTAGCTACCTGCAGATTCAGTATACAGCTATAACAATCAGTTTGAATTACTAGTAGTATGGGTTGGGATTATGGTTAATTGTTTAGCTAGCTAGCTACATGTCTAAACAAAAGACTCCACATATGTTTACATGACCCATCAAGTTAGCCAGGTGTGTCTGGGGGTGATTACGGCCATCTACTGTATTTCATGAACATGTGTACATGTCTAGACAATAGTGACCCATCCACTTAGCTAGATGTGGCTGGGGGATGGTTATAGCATTCATTTTACAAGTGTGTCTGGGTAAGCATCATCTAATAATTATAAAATATTAATACAATATTTTTATCTGGACACTTTCTGTTTTTGATATTGCTACAATGCAAATATGCAAGTAACCATTTCACTGTACCTTTTACACCTTCTGTATCCTGTGCATGTGACAAATAAACTTAGATTATATTTGATATAGTGTGTGTTTACCAGAGACGGTAATGTGAAGAACAACATCACCTGCACCAAAGTCAGATTAGGATATAGGCCAAGGACTAGATAAAGTGTATTTTTACCTGGATTTTTCCTTATTGTAGGCTACTACTTTTACCACTTTTAGTCTTGAAATCTTTGGTTGTTTACTACACTACCTTACTCACTCTGTTTAGCACATGGCCTCACATGTGAATCCACTAAGAGATGGGTGGGGCAAAGGCTTAAGATGGTCTGAACAATGCTGAATAGGTGTATGCAAAGAAGAGCTCTCTAGTAGGTGTACCAAAACATTCAAGTGCCATTTTCTCAAAAGTGGGGTTACAAGTGTATCAACTTTGAAAGCAGAATTACTTTCCCATTGTTCCTCAACTGCAGTGTACGATATACCATTTTGTAGCTCTGAGTCTCTACTTTTATCCAATGTAAAAATAATAAATAAAAACATTTCAAATCTTGCTACATACACTACATGACCAAAAGTATGTGGACACCTGCTCGTCAAACATCTCATTCCAAAATCATGGGCATTAATATGGAGTTGGTCCCCCCCTTTGCTGCTATAACAGCCTCCACTCTTCTGGGAAGGCTTTCCACTAGATATTGGAACATTTCTGCAGGGACTTGCTTCCATTCAGCCACGAGAGCATTAGTGAGGTCAGGCACTGATGTTGGGTGATTAGGCAGGGCTCGCAGTCAGCGTTTGAATTCCTCCCAAAGGTGTTCGATGGGGTTGAGGTCAGGGCTTTGTGCAGGCCAGTCAAGTTCTTCCACACTGATCTCGACAAACCATTTCTGTATTGACCTCGCTTTGTGCACGGGAGCATTGTCATGCTGAAACAGGAAAGGGCCTTCCCCAAACTGTTGCCACAAGTTGAAAGCACAGAATCGTCTAGAATGTCATTGTATGCTGTAGCGTTAAGATTTCCCTTCACTGGAACTAAGGGGCCTAGCCCGAACCATAAACCATGAAAAACAGCCCCAGACCATTATTCCTCCTCTACCAAACTTTACACTTGGCACTAAGCATTGGGGCAGGTAGCGTTCTCTTGGCATCCGCCAAACCCAGATTTGTCCGTCGGACTGCCAGATGGTGAAGCGTGATTCATCACTCCAGAGAATGCTTTTCCACTGCTCCAGAGTCCAATGCCGAGCTTTACACCCCTCCAGCCGACGCTTGGAATTGCGCATGGTGATCTTAGGTTTGTGTGTGGCTGCTCGGCCATGGAAACCCATTTCATGAACCTCCCGGCGAACAGTTGTTGTGCTGAAGTTGCTTCCAGAGGCAGTTTGGAACTCGATAGTGAGTATTGCAACCGAGGACAGGCCATTTTTACTCGCTAAGCACTTCAGCAGTCCCGTTCTGTGAGCTTGTGAGGCCTACCACTTCGCGGCTGAGCCGTTGTTGCTCCTAGATGTTTCCACTTCACAATAACAGCACTTACAGTTGACCGTGGCAGCTCTAGCAGGGCAGAAATTTGACGAACTGACTTGTTGGAAATGTGGCATCCTATGATGGTGCCACGTTGAAAGTCACTGAGCTCTTCAGTAAGGCCACTATACCTGTCAGCAATGGGTGTGGCTGAAATAGCTGAATCCACACATTTTAAGGGGTGTCCACATACTTTTGTATATATAGTGTAAGACCGAATCGAGGCGGTCGGTCACATACTGGATGTTGCACATCTTTTAGTTGTCTCATTAAATGCTTTCAATATTTCTGAATTTCTGCAATGTATAGTTGTTTTAGGTTAAATCATTTAAATGTGGAGCTATTTACATTTTTAAATATTGTCCCATGTACATTTTGTAATTTACTGATGGTCCCTAACTAGCCCCATAGGGATATCGAATGTCAAACCAAATTGACCATGGGCATTATAAATCGGATCGCGTGCAGCTGTGTTCCAAATTGATGATTACTTGGGCAGCTGTGGGCAGGATTAAAATAAACCCAAGGAAAATTATTACGGTACCCTTCATTCCGTGACATACAATTTTTTCCTAATTATCTAGCAAATCTCCGTTTTGGACGAGACTGACTTTATGACCAAAATTATCCTATTTACACTTTGTAGTCAATTTTGACACTATAATAAATGTTTCTGATTAATAAAGGTGCCACATAGGCCGTTTTCTATCAGAGAAGTTGTTTATTGCCTTCAGTTTAAATTAATCATGTTTACGAAGTGCTGGCTAAGTTGACAGACACTTCCTTTCCTCAGGAATTTAATATTGTAATTTTCTCCACTTAATCATGTGAACCTGTGTATCTTTCAATAAAACAATTTTTTTAAACGGTGCAATTTTTTTGTGTGGAAATTATAGAAACATGGTGTATTTTCCTTCAAGAGGTAATTATTTCCATTTTTGTTTTGTCCTACATGTGAAATGTACAGAAAAACACGACTCAGATCAGGTTATAGACCATTACTCTGATTGTATTAACAAATTATAAATATTTCCATATTCATAATGAGAGTTGAAGAAGGGTTGACATCACATTTCTTTAGTATAGGTTTGTACTATACAATTCAGTATCATTGGTGTAGAGTCATTCTGTAGAGAAAAACATTGTGTCCGTATCAGGTGTTGTTCCATGTCATTTCCCTTCAAACAAATGGATGTTTCCCCATATGTGTGTAATTAGAGGAATGTGTTCTGAGGCAATTATATGAGTGGGAGGGTTAGGGCACGTTTTATGACTTGTGCTCTTGCACAGCTAAAAGTGTGTCCTGATACGTGTGTGTGTCTAGTTGTGACTGTCGTATCTGTAGCATCTGTGTGTGTGTGTATCCTGTCAGTGTCATAGCGTCTGGTTGGTGGAGCAGCCTGGCACGGCTGTGTGTGTATCCTGTCAGTGTCATAGCGTCTGGTTGGTGGAGCAGCCTGGCACGGCTGTGTGTGTATCCTGTCAGTGTCATAGCGTCTGGTTGGTGGAGCAGCCTGGCACGGCTGTGTGTGTATCCTGTCAGTGTCATAGCGTCTGGTTGGTGGAGCAGCCTGGCACGGCTGTGTGTGTATCCTGTCAGTGTCATAGCGTCTGGTTGGTGGAGCAGCCTGGCACGGCTGTGTGTGTATCCCATCGCTGCCATAGTGGCTGTGTGTCTGTGTGTGTGTCATGTTGTACCATGTGTGTGTGTGTCGTGTTGTGCCATGTGTGTGAGTGTGTCGTGAAGAGCCCTGGTCCTGGGCTTAACTCTGTCAGTGAGGCTGCAGGAAGATCTCTCTCTGTTTAGTCTGAGCTCAACCATGTTGAGAACACACACTGCTTCACGGACCAGCCCTGACTGCTGCACCACCTGCAACACACACCACACACGATATACACAGGTATATTAGAGCCAGAAAATTGTGTTCACATAACAGTGATGCCATCATGAGTATAGAGGGATGGAGAGAAAAAAACAGGTTATTTGCTGTGTGTGTGTGTGTGTGGTGTGAGTGTTAGGGCTGGGCGATGTTCCAGATGCCTGTATCGCGAGAATCAAGTATTTTTCTATTTGGCTTTTTTATGAGCGTCTGTCTTTTTGGTCTAGTCTCCTTCACTTCTTCTGTGCTGTGTGCACTGTGCACCTTCCCACTTGCACACAGACACCAAGTCCCTCACAACAACAAAGATGAAAGATCACTTCATCTCTGACAAGCAGTTTCAACTCGTTATTTGCATCTGAGGTTTGGTCCAACAGAATCGGTGGATTCCCCTTCTAACGATACCCTTTACAGAGCAGACCCTACTAAAACGGGAGTATCAATGAACATGATTGTGGGAAATTAATGCTCAGTTTGTCGTGTGCGGCATTGCAGTACCGCTAGCAGCATTTTTGTCACATACTGTTATGTGCTAGCTGTCTAGTCTGTGTTTTAGAAATGTGCAATGAGCATAAAAAGACGCATTTATATCAGGAATTGGCAACTCGTTCTCATTCTGAGAAATAAGCATATAATTCCTGCTACAAGACGTTAGTCATTATTAGTGGATGTGCATGGTTCTGGTTACATTTGTAAGTGGCGCAGTGGTCTAAGGCACTGCATCGCAGTGCTAGCTGTGCCACTAGAGATCCTGGTTCGAATCCAGGCTCTGTCGTAGCCGGCCGCGACCGGGAGACCCATGCGCACAATTGGCCCAGCGTCATCCAGGGTAGGGGAGGGAATGGCCGGCAGGGATGTAGCTCAGTTGGTAGAGCATGGCGTTTGCAACGCCAGGGTTGTGGATTCGATTCCCACGGGGGGACAGTATAAAAAAAAATGTATGCACTAACTGTAAGTCGCTCTGGATAAGAGCGTCTGCTAAATGACTAAAATGTAAATGTAAAAAGGGCATTTTCATAGACAGACTTGAAAGCCAGATCAGTAATTATTGCAAAAAAGCAGGTTTGACTATTTTGACTACATAATTAAATTATTAGTGGGTCTTATGGTTGTGGATAGCTTATATTTAGCCTAGGTATAACTTCACAAGCCCTGAATTTGTTAGATTACTCCTGACTGTTTGAAATGCAAGGTCTTGACCTTTATTTATGCAACAAAGCTTATTTAGAGAAAAAGTTTTAAAATATTTAGATATACACTGAGTGTACAAAAATATTAAGAACACCTGCTCTTTCCATGACAGACTGACCAGGTGAATCCAGGTGAAATCCCTTATTGATGTCACTGGTTAAATCCACTTTAATCAGTGTAGATTAATGGGGGAGACAGCTTAAATAAGGATTTTTAAGCCTTAAACAAGAGACATTGATTGTGTATGTGTGCCATTCAGAGGGTGAATGGGCAAGACAAAATATTTGTGCCTTTGAACGGGGTATGGTAGTAGGTCCCAGGCGCACCAGTTTGTGTCAAGAACTGCAACGCTGCTGGGTTTTTCACGCTCAACAGTTTCCCGTGTGTATCAAGAGTGGTCCACCACCCAAAGGACATCCAGCCAATTTGACACAACTGTGGGAAGCGTTGGAGTCAACATGGGCCAGCATCCCTGTGGAGTGCTTTCGACACCTTGTAGAGTCCATGCCCTGACGAATTGAGGCTGTTCTGAGGGCAAAAGGGGGGGGTGCAACTCAATATTAGGAAGGTGTTCTTAATGTTTTGTACACTCAGTGTATATCGTGAATCGCCTACAAGTTTGAAAAAAATGAAGATATGATTTTTAGGCCATATCACCCAGCCCTAGAGTGTGTGTGTGTGTGTGTATCAAGAGGGGTAATGTTGTGAGCTCACCATGCGGACTATCTCCCTGGCACCACTCAGGGGGTTGTGGGAGAAAACTGCAAAGTTGACCAGGAGGCTGGCGACCAATAGCGAGTCCAGGGACGGCTGCTGGGGGACGGCTGACATCAGCTCAACCAATAACTGCAGTCGGTCAGCAAGAAGAGGAGGAGCTGAGAGCAGGAAGAGTGACCTCAGGTGATCCCAGACTGCTCTGGCTGCCACCTGGAAACAGAAAGAAGGAACGGGAGGAAACTAGCTTCAGCTGGAAGCCTGTCTTGTCATTTTACATTTACATCATTTAGCAGACGCTCTTATCCAGAGCGACTTACAATTTTTTCAAATGTTGTCATTTTCCATGACAAGGGCTGGATGGATGGGAGTAAAAGAATGCCTTCAAAGTCAACCAAAGGTTATGCCCTCTATATACCTCAACTTCTCTCTGACCACAGTGTGTGTAGGTCCCTCAGGGTAGACAGGAGACAGCCAGGCAGACACACTCAGAGTGGGATCAATACCATATCAGCCTCCCTCACCCTTCTCCCTTTCTCCTCTCTACCCCTCTTTTTCCCTTCTCCTTCTAACCTGGAGAAACAATCTATTATTCATCCCTCAGTCCATTATTCATCTATCTATATATTGGCCGAGCTATTCTGAGACCAGCCAGGACAGGTCAGTAAGGACAACGCCATCTACACTGAGTATACAAAACCTAATATTAGGAAGGTGTTCCTAGTTGACAACAGTAACCCCTTCCATCCAGCCAGCCAGTACATACTAGCTGCTGTGTCCGGTGGTGCCCCTGGTTGGTAGGGTGGTGGTAGAAGGTGAGGAGCCACAGCAGGGGGCCACAGTCCTGGGGTCTGGCTGAGACCAGTAGCTGGCTGGCCACCTCCACCCAGTTAGCACACTGCACCAGCAGGAACCATGCCTCAAACACTCCACACTGACCCCTGGAGGACAGGAAACAACACACACACACAGGAAATTAAACTAGCACCCAACAATTATATGAGAGATAGAGAGATGGCGTGGTCAAGAAAATGCAGAGAGAGAGGGAGATGACAGGGAAAGATAAGGAAGAAGATTAGTAAGAGAGTAAGACGGTGAGAGAATGAAGGGGGAGAGAGAGAGTACAATTTAAAATAGAGAGGGAGAGAGAAAGGGACCCGGGGTTAGACAGAGATTGGTAGACACTAGACAGACAGCTGCACAAGCCTGAGCTTTGGATACGAGTTAGGATAAGAGACTTAAATGTCCTTAATTACATAATTAGATTCCTTCTCTTCCTGCCTCCCGCACTGAAACTTTTAACAGCACCCCTCAGAAGAACCTGGCAGCTGGGTCTCCTTTCCAAATGCTCTTTCCCATCACTGGTTGGGAACAGTTGGGAATTTCGTATGGTGTTCCGGAATGGAGCGGTCGGGATAATGGGCCAAGTTAAAAGCCGCAGCTGGAGGGCAGCAAGTCAGCCGTCCCAATCACTGGGCTGGACCACCATCGCTCGCTCTGTTCTCAGTGCTCCCTTTCTCTCTCTGCTACTGCTTTCCATCAATCCTTGGGCTACTATTCTCTTTCTCTCACACATTCTTCCCTTCTCTCTGCTATTGATTTCTACCACTCTCTCTCACTCACTGCAATCTTCCCCCTCAGTCGGTTAGGACATCTACTTTGTGCATGACACAAGTAATTTTTCCAACAATTGTTTACAGACAGATTATTTCACTTATTATTCACTGTATCACAATTCCAGTGGGTCCGAAGTTTACATACAAGTTGACTGTGCCTTTAAACAGCTTGGAAAATTACAGAAAATAATGTCATGTCTTTAGAAGCTTCTGATAGGTTAATTGACATCATTTGAGTCAATTAGAGGTGTAGCTGTGGATGTATTTCAAGGCCTACCTTCAAACTCAGTGCCTCCTTGCTTGACATCATGGGAAAATCAAAAGAAATCAGCTAATTTTTTTGTAGACCTCCACAAGTCTGGTTCATCCTTGGGAGCAATTTCCAAGGTACCACGTTCATCTGTACAAACAATAGTACGCAAGTATAAACACCATGGGACCATGCAGCCGTCATACCGCTCAGGAAGGAGATGCGTTCTGTCTCCTAGAGATGAACGTACTTTGGTGCGAAAAGTGCAAATCAATCCCAGAACAACAGCAAAGGACCTTGTGAAGATGCTGGAGGAAACAGGTACAAAAGTATCTATATCCACAGTAAAACGAGTCCTATATCGCCATAACCTGAAAGGCCGCTCAGCAAGGAAGAAGCCACTGCTCCAAAACCACCATAAAAAAGCCAGACTACGGTTTGCAACTGCACATGGGGACAAAGATCGTACTTTTTGGAGAAATGTCCTCTGGTCTGATGAAACAAAAATAGAACTGTTTGGCCATAATGACCATTGTTATGTTTGGAGGAAAAAGGGGGTTGTTTGCAAGCCGAACAACACCATCCCAACCATGAAGCATGGGGGTGGCAGCATCATGCTGTGGGGGTGCTTTGCTGCAGGAGGGACTGGTGCACTTCACAAAATAGATGGCATCATGAGGAAGGACAATTATGTGGATAAATTGAAGCAACATCTCAAGACATCAGTCAGGAAGTTAAAGCTTGGTCGCAAATGTGTCTTCCAAATGGACAATGACCCCAAGCATACTTCCAAAGTTGTGGTAAAATGGCTTAAGGACAACAAAGTCAAGGTATTGGAGTGGCCATCACAAAGCCCTGACCTCAATCCTATAGAAAATATATGGGCAGAACTGAAAAAGCGTGTGCGAGCAAGGAGGCCTACAAACCTGACTCAGTTACACCAGATCTGTCAGGAGGAATGGGCCAAAATTCACCCAACTTATTGTGGGAAGCTTGTGGAAGGCTACCCGAAACGTTTGACCCAAGTTAAACAATTTAAAGGCAATGCTACCAAATACTAATTGAGTGTATGTAAACTTCTGACCCACTGGGAATGTGAGGAAATAAAGAAAAGCTGAAATAAATAATTCTCTCTACTATTATTCTGACATTTACATTTGACATTTTAGTCATTTAGCAGACGCTATCCAGAGCGACTTACAGTTAGTGAGTGCATACATTTTTCATACTTTCCTGACATTTCACATTCTTAAAATAAAGTTGTGATCCTAACTGACCTAAAACAGGGAATTTTTACTAGGATTAAATGTCAGGAATTGTGAAAAACTGAGTTTAAATGTATTTGGCTAAGGTGTATGTAAACTTCCGACTTCAACTGTACTTGTTCATATTTATTGCTTGACTGACTGAACCAACTTCAGCACTCTGTGCCTGACTAATGATAAGCCCACGGTATTCCCCTCTCACCTGTTGCCTTCCTCTTCCTCCTCTTCCTCAGTGAGTCTCTGTAATGATGCAGTGACCCAGGCCAGGTGTTCTGGCCACGCCTCCTGGGCCATATCTGGGGGGAAAGGAGATGAGAGAGGGATGCATAACTCAAACCATGCATTGGTGTCAATTGGTCGCACGCAAATACTCAATCACTCACACAAGCAGGCAGGCACGCACACACACACAGTGTGTAATGATTAACTTTGAGTGTTGGCTGGTAGCCAGCATGTTCCTAGACGGCCCTGCTAGATGTCTATAAGCCATGCCTCCAGGTTACTTGAGTTTGGCCACACATTTAAACATACTTCAGAAAAAAAAGATAGGTGCAGTGAAATGAGTTGTTTTACAGGGTTAGCCATAGTAGTACGGCGCCCCTGGAGCAAATTTGTGTTAAGTGCCTTGATTTAGGGCACATCAACAGATTTTTCACCTTGTCAGATCGGGTATTCGAACCAGAGACATTTCGGTTACTGGCCCAAAGCTCTAACCGCTAGGCTACCTGCCACCCTAGAACACTCAACATACCCATAGAGGTATACAGGTATAGCCTAGCCCTAGATTACTCTGGCAGTTTTGGATACCGTTATCATTCTGTGATGAAACATTCCCCTACACAAATAGACTAATATCCAAGCACAGTAGAGATTGATCTTGATAACTTTAAACATTACTGTGATATATTGAGTAAAGGGTAACCAAGGATATAGCTCAGTTACTGATATGATCTTGTGAGTATTGATGATAGAGAGGAATAATTAAAATTAGTAACTACTTTACCTTTCTCAACGTACCATATTAGGTAGCCTAGCGGTTAAGAGCGTTGGGCCAGTAACCGAAAGGTCGCTGGTTTGAATCCCCAACGGACAAAGTGAAAAATCTGCCGATATGCCTTTGAGCAAGGCACTTAACCCGAATTGCTCCTGTAAGTCGCTCTGGATAAGAGCCTCTGCTAAATGAGTAAAATATTAATCACATATTGATTTTAATGTAGTTATAAGTAACAGTCATTGATTGGTGAGACACAGAAAGCCATTCATTCACTCAGAGGGTAAGGTTATTTACCCATTAGAGAGCACACACACACACTACCTGAAGGATGGGTCAGCAGAGGGGCCAGTAAGCTCTGGGGTGTGTGTGGGAAGAAGGCCTTCAAGGACACACACTCCTGAAACGAGATGCACGCACACACAGGTAAGAGGCAACAGACAAAGTTAACCTATAATATAATATAATGCAGAATATTGTCAGTGCCCTCCAGTGGAGTTAGTAAAAAAAACAATGCAATACATCTATAAATCCCACCTGTAAACACCAACATAAAGACTGTCAAATGAACGTTTTGAAAAACATCAAGGCTTTTCCACTGCTAGAATAGAAGATGAGAATAAAGTGTGTGTCCTAGAGAACTGACTACACTGTAGATCGTATGGATGGAGGTCCCCTATAGCTGGGCCTGAAGGTGTTGCTGCCTGTACAGTTCAAATAGGGGTGAGCTCTAGCTCATGATGTGTAGAAGCTAAGGGATAAGGGTGAGAGTGTGTGTGTGTGTGTGTGTTGGGTGGTACAGTATGGGGTGGTATGTAGATTGATGCGTTATTGAGAGGTGAGGTAACACACCCTATAGTCGTGGTTGTAGTCTAGGCTACCTATGACTGTTGTGCCTGCTTATGACCACCAGCTAACCTGTAGCTGTCTTTAGGACCACAGAAACAGAATCACTAGAATGGGTAGCCCTATTCAAGTCAATGATGCCATAATGGGTGGACTGGCGTCTATTTTGAGTGCACACATGACTTTACCAGTCAAATTGCCTAGAGGTTCCAAGGCCATTCTATTAATTATATTTATATGTTTAGGAGCCTCCATACTTGAGGCTGCATGGCTGCCAGTTCCCTGAGGAAGCAGAGAGTGAAGGTGTGGATGAGAGAGAGCACAGTCTGGTTCCCCTCCACCTGCACCAGCATGGACCTACACAGAGCAGAGCAGGACAATGAGCCTTTACCAGGGGAAAAACACACACACACCACTCACTTGATAAACAAGATACCGGTACATATACACATCAGTGAGTAATCAAATTGTTTACAGTAGGAATATTGTATATCTACTTTATTCACTTGTGTGAATGAACCGTCCCAATGGCTCACCTGAAGATGTCGTTCACTATTAAGAATATGGAGCCGTGCTGGGAGCAGGCTTTAGGCTGAAACACATACAAACACAACCATGGTTACATATCAGGAGTCGCCTTTATGGATCAATTCTTCTCATCCACCACTTGGTGTCACTGTTGCATAGTCTACAAAATGCCCTCATCAAAATGACACTTCCCCATTTTCACACGCTGTTCCTTAACATTCTACTACTCTCTCGCTCTCTTTTCTCTCCCTCTCTCCATCCCAATCTCCTAATGCAGCGCGCGATCATGTGTTTTAGATTGAACATGTTTTTTAAACGCCCCTGCGAAAACATTCAACAGCTGCACTGTACATGCATGCCTCTCTCTCTCTCCCCACGTCCCTTCCATACATCTTTTACCCCCAAAACAACCTTAATTATGCTCCCTCCCTCTCTCTTCTCATCTCTCATATGGGCTAGAAGGCAGTAAAAATATGCCCCTTCAGTTCCTCTCATAGCAATAACCCTTCATATAGGAAGACCACATGTCTCCTGGACTGTTATCCTATGAGAGAGAGAGGGAAGGAGGGAGAAAGAAAGAGCGAGAGAGAGGAGAGAGAGATAATCTGTGGAAAATTCCAAACTACCTCCAGAATTTCGTCAACCCAGCCCCCCCCCCCCCCCGGCTCTGGTCAAAAGCAGTGCACTACATAGGGAATAGGGTGCCATTTGGGACATAACCTAAAGCTGCCACTTCACTGCTCCAGTAAAAGGTTGGAGAGACCAATGCTAGACAGCCTAATTGATGCTCTGCTCCAACCCTGGAAGCAGAGAGGCAGGAGTAGTGTGACACTGCCCTAGCCACTGATCTACGGACAGTTTTACCTCCCATTCCACCAATGGTTGAGGAAGATTTAGAGAGGATGAGCTGATACTAGAACTGGGTCTAACTTGTAGCATATACTGAATGGGAGGTGTTCTTTGTAAAAGTAACTAGCCCCCTCTAGTGTTCATCTTGTGTCATTGGACCATCCTACCCCAGACCTAATCCCTACACTGGACTTCTTCCCATCCTCGGACTCCCATAATCAATCATGATACATATTTCTCATGTAGTACGTTGCCTCTTCTCTGCTCAGTTTAACAAATGAGAGATCAAATACGACAATCCTGGAGCCATATAAAAGGTGTGTGAGTGAGTGTGTGTGCATGTGTGTGTGATTGAGGGATGATGGTTTCCCCTAGTGAAAACAGATGGATTTTTAGCGTCCTCTTCCTCCATACCTTCCACTAACACTTTAAGGAGTATCAATTACAGCACGCACCAAACATCCTGTTGTTGGCAGCCCAGCCGGGCCCAGGAAGGCCTTGTGTATTGTTATTGAAGGAGAAAGAGCTCAAAACAGGAATGTGATACTAATTTTAATTTCCCATTTTTGATTGCAGTTTAAACAACTGAGGGAGAGAAGCGAGCCAGTCAGCTCCTACGCCTGTCACACACACACACACACGTACAAACACACGTGGGCGCACGGGGACACACGGGCACACACCACACGGAAACACACACACACCACACGGAAACACACACACACACACACACACCACACGGAAACACACACACACACATACACACACACACACACAGGGGACACACACACCACACGGAAACACACACACACACAACCTCTACACACATACACGTCTCCATGATCCAAACAAACACAAAGGCTAAGTGAAACCCAACCTAAGCTTCCCTCGCTGTTAACGAGTTAGGACAGACGCAGCCAACCAGATGCACTCAAACAAACAAAGCTGAAGACGTGTGTGTGTAAAACAACATCGTGATAATGACAGGCCAATCAGCAGATGGATGAGGTAGGGTAAATAAACAGATCGAGGCAGGATGGAGAGAGAGATGGAGAGAGGGATGGATGAAGGAGAAGTTCATGTAAATAAACACACACACAGCGCAGACAGACAGAAATGTTCACAGAAGTCCCCTCTTTCCAACATACCTGATGAGCAGCTTAGATGAACTCAATATGAGAAGGGGGAGATGGAGAAAGCTGCAGGATCAAAGTACACCAATACTGTAGATGCTGTGCTTTCCTGCGTGTACACTGTAGGGCCCCAATCACTCTCCATCTCGAACCATGTGTTTGATATATTTGATACCATTCCACTCCAGCCATTACCACGAGCCCGTTCTCCTCAATTAAGATGCCACCAACCTCCTGTGCCACAGATCTAGGATCATATTACTCTAACCCTAATCCTCTACTTACCATTGGGGGGGGGGGGGGACATATCTGACCCTGTATCAGTGGTTAGAGGTAACTTCTGCCTACTCCAAAATACGTACCAGTTGTGAGTGAGTGATGGTGTGCTCTAGGTTGTGCGGTATGGAGGCTGGGTTGGAGAGCACAGAGTCCAGTAGAGACATCACTGCCCCCTCTAGGCTGGCCAGGCTATGGCACCACAGAGACACCACCGCCTGGGCCTCCAGAGACACACACTTTCTGCAACACACGCACACATGCACACACACATTCACACTGAAGGTCAGTCAGATGTCAGTCAACAAGATGTACTGAATGAAGCAGTGTGGTTGGCCCGTTGGTGACACTCCTTCAGGCCTCAGGGAGTGTGACATCACTGCATGATTAGTCTCGGATATCCCAGACCTTGGAGCAACGGAAGCTAGGCAACGGCACAAGGTCTGGGGAGAATGTCGGCTTCTCTCTGACATTTTGAACGGGGAAAACATTTGTTCCCAGGAGGTTCCTCTTCAGACAGAACTCTCCCAACAAGTTTGGGTAGGCAGGGCTTAAAATGCGGGCGGGAATTGTGCTCATGTTTAGCTAGGGAAACAAGCGCATTCGGCAGTGACGTTACCGGTGACGCGCTTTCTGTCCCAACTGACGCCGGAACTTCTACAGACGTGTAAGCTGGAGCATTGGTATATTGCTGGAAGCAACCAGTCTGTCTAGAGAGACTACTGCATGATGGGTTTGTGTTCACTAGCAATATTGTTTTCTACACTTACAGCTCTCTGGTTCCTTCAGAGCTCCAAACACTGAGGGGGTAAGCCACTGGAGGATGTTTTCACACCCTATGTCCTTACCTGGAGTAGGCGGAGCTTACAGCATCAAGGAAGTCCTGGCTGAGGGCTGCCTTATCGCAGGTCACCGGCCGCTGCAGCAACGCACCAATGAGAGGAGCAGTCTCAGGACATGTGACCAGGGGGACACATGCCACTGATGCAGCAAGAACACTGTCACACGAACACCTTGGGGAAATGACGTCACATCAGGGGAACAGAACAGAGCTAGAGTTGGGACAGTGCAGGTGGTGGAGAGTAAGAGGAACAGATACAGTACCTCTGGTTAGGGTCAGCCAAACTGCTGCAGCTCTCCCCAACCTCCTCCACTAGCAACCACACCATCTGACCAGCCAGAAGGACAAGTTACAGTACACACTTACACACACAACACAGTCATGTAAATACATGTTATGGAATTTATGACCTTTTAAATAAGATCCTTCATTAGATGTGCAAGAACATCAACAAGCATTCATACCTTTCTTAGAATCTTTAAATTGTATTCCTTTGGTGGCAGGCCCATATGTTTCAGTAACACATATGTTGCACTGTCCTCTTCTTCTGTAGCAAGCTGACATAACAAATTCTGGGAGGAAAG
The DNA here is from genome assembly GCF_964263955.1 of Coregonus lavaretus. NCBI lineage: Eukaryota > Metazoa > Chordata > Actinopteri > Salmoniformes > Salmonidae > Coregonus > Coregonus lavaretus. The sequence goes on along the minus strand of NC_140001.1, from coordinate 37,966,605 downwards.
AAAACAATGTTCAGTAGTATCCCACATGAAAAAAATACTATAGTATACTATGGTATAAATACTAAAGTATTCACTCTAGTGTTTTTAATCGACTTTACTGTAGTATTCACTGTAGTATACTGTAGTATTTACAGTTAACTATAGTATAAATACTATAGTAAAATAAAACAGTATTATATACTATAGTTATTATACTATAGTAGTGTTTTTAGCGGATTGTAGTATACTGTAGTATTTACTGTAGTGCTTTTGCAGATATTACTGTAGTATTTACTATAGTGTTTTTGTTTTATTATCTTTGACATAAAAGTAAAGACTTTATCCTTCAGGAAACCTACTAAATGTTCCATAATCTAGGTAGGTAGGACTGGGGTCTGAACGGATAGTTCAGAGCTTCTGCTCTTTTCTATAACCTGTAGTGAAAACAATATGGTCTATACTTGGTATGTAGGTTTCTCACTTATGGGTGCCACAAATTGGGATATGGGGGAGGGGAATGGGCCGGGTACATGCTAATTAAATACTGTAGTATTACTATAGTTAAAAAAGTGTAGTGTTTTTGCGGACTGCAGTGTTTTTGCTGACGTTACTGTAGTATTTACTACAGTGTTTTTTTCTCAGGATAATACTGTAGTATTTACTATAGTATTCTACAGTATACTACAACATTCTATAGTAAGTACTACACATGATCGAAGGATACTACAGTGTGTATGTAGTATACCATTCTACAGTATACTACAGTTTACTATAGAATTCTATAGTAAGTACTGTAGTATTCTATAGTAAACTGTAGTATTTTTTCATGTGGGCTAATGATTCATTTAACAGTATAAATGACTAACCTGATAGTGTTTGTGTGTGTCTACAACTTCAAAGCGAATGAGTACATAGCATGATCATATGGTATCATATCATACCAACCACATGTGGACAAGAAAGGCATTCCAGTGGTTACATGAGAACGCATGTATGGACAACATATGAGCCACTTCAGAAATTAACATTCTTCTACGGGGGCCCTGGTTTTAACAAGCATATTTCAGAGGGGTCTCCGATACACCAATAAACAGAGCTGATTTCACTACCATTTATAATCAGAGCCACAGAGTGAAAAAGGATCTCATAACTAACACTAGCCCTATCCTCCATTCCAGGTCCTACCTGGTCCTCACTGGCCAACACAGGAAGACAACAACACCTGGGGCCCGTTCAGTAGGCACCAAAAAAGGATAAAATACATTGAACCAGAACAAGTAGCCTACTACCATAACTTATCCAATAAGATCGCACATTTTCACTGTGTGTGTTGTGTGTGTTGAGTTGTGTCTCAAACACACGTTGCCAGTTTGACTTAGCCATCATGCCACAGCCTCATAGACACACGGTAGAGCCCCCAAAAGCAGTCTCCCTGTAATGCTGGGGCCAAATGTATCAAGCATCTCAGAGTAGAAGTGCTGATTTAGGATCAGTTTTGCCATTTAGATCACAATGAATAAGACAACATGGACAGGGGGCACCTGATCCTAGATCAGCACTCCTACTCTGAGGCTTGAAACATACGGCCCTTGGTCTACTGTACAGTGTAAGGCAGTCTGTGCTAAGCCCTCTCAGATGTGGTAGTGCCGGAAGGGTAAGCCCTAAGTCCAGGCCTCGGTTAGGGTGCTGCTAAAGCCAATACGCACGCTGGCTGGCTGGCGGTGGTGTGGAGGTCACACTTTCATCTTTCACCTTTTCACCTGACAACAATAACTGAGTGAACATTCTGCAGCTATTCACTTTGATCACAGCTACTGTACAGTACATCCTTATGACTGGAGCCTTGAATCATTCAAAAGTACAAAAGAGCAAGCCGAAACACTATGGATAGAGCACTACTGGCGAGTAGCAACTGTAGATTAGTAGAAATGTGTGTGTGTGTGTGTGTGTAAAGAAGACTAGAGATCAGAGACAAGATGTGAGATGAAGGAGAGAGAGAGAGGAAGGGAAGGAGACTGGGGAAGGACTAAGAGCCCTGAAGAGAAAGGCAGCCAGTCAGTCGGTGGGCTCTGAGGTTTCACACACACAAGCACACACACACACACACACACACACACAACCCAGGGCTGGGCAGAGTGGGTTAGTGGGGAGCGCAGAGGAATGGAATGGTGAAGGAGAGAAAGAGAGAGGGGGAAAAAAGAGGGAGGATGTGGGACGATGAGGGAGAGGAACAAAATGGATGGATGGCAAATGTTTGAGTTTTTCTTTTCTTGAAGTCTGTAGTTAAGCTGGTCTTGGGGGCACGGACGTACAGTTGGCGAACAGACATCCCTCCAGAAGTCTAAAATTAAGAAAGAAAAAACAGAGCAAGGACTTGGGCTGGTTTTGGTGGGTGCTTTGACTGCTGTTAACAATTACAAAGTCATGATCGAATTCTCCAAAGAGACTGAAGTACTGAAGTACTGGTCAAATTGATAGAGGGAGAGCAGAAAGGGAGAGGAGGAGAGGAGAGAGAGGAAGAGGAGAGAGAGAAGAGAGAGGAAGAGAGAAATCAGATAGTGACAGTGATGTAGTGGTGTCTGGAGAAGTGAGTATACTCTAATTTTGCCCAACATTTTCCAAACAGCCAGCCCGGCGAAGGAAAGGCGCCCTGTGTGAAAAATTATATGAGAAACAGTGACATACACACTGGATGACCTAAAATGATAAATCCCATATTGGTCTTTCAATCAGGCCATTCCAAGCTGTACTGTGCAAGTAGGCTAATAGTAGGACTGCTATTGAAACAGATAAATGAGGCTGTCAACTGAATCAGAAATTCACAGGTTTCCGTTCACTTTTTTTTGTACAGAAAAACAACACAATTGTATGTTCTAAGTCCATAACAATGCTTAAACCACATCAGGAGACCCAGTTACCCTTTAATTAAAGTGCGCAGGCACCTAGCACTGTTGTTTGGTTTGCAGTGTTTCTGTAGCACATGAGATGGAGTTTGCAATATAAATGACCACTGGACTGATGCAAATAATCATGATATCATTCTGACAGGTATGCAGTTTAATAGAGGTTTTTGGGAAAGCCTTTCCATCTACCAGAAGACGGTTAGACCCATCATTACCATCACTATATTTTTCTTGTTCCTTCATTGTTTGAAACCTGGACGTTTTACTTCATATTATGAGGCATGTCTTTCCTTGCTTCAAAGTAGCCAAAATCACACCATAGAAGGGTGGAGGCAATTATTTTTATAAAGACTTCCTCATATGCGTTCTCCTGTTCTATTGGTTTTCTTTCAACTTTCTTTCATTGTCTAGCAGCCAAAGTCATTATCCTAATCATATTCGCAACCTATGACAGTTGTTGCATCTTTAAATCCCCCCTCTTTCTAATGGATATTTCCATCTCTGGAAAAGTACTTTTGTTGTCCAAATAGTTACTTTGTCCCTCTCATACTACATTCCCATCTCTTTGGTAGAACAGAATGAGAAAAAGGGATGAAGTACTCCTTTAAAAAAGTAAATGTGGCCACCAGCACCCATCACCCATCCCACACTAAACCCACACTCTGATGTGGAGGAGAGAGGGATGGTCGGCTTGGTGCAGAGGGGAGGAAGAAAAGAAGGGATGAGATGGAGAGAAGGAGAGGGGGTCCCATAATGAGAGAGTTGTGATACAGTGGGGCTCCAGAGCACTGCCACTCCTCCCTCTTCCTTCACCACTTCACACAGCACCAAATGCTGGGCTCACACACACACACACACACACACACACACACACACGGTCCAAAGTTTCTGATTTAATAACATGCTGATAATAACAACTTTATTTGTAAAACCAAAAAGATTTTCATACATTAGGCTCAAAGTGCTCATTTAGACGATGCCTTGGAGCCATACGAGCAGCTGATCAGAGTTAGCTAGGGTCTTTACAGACACAGAGACTGGGTGGCTAGAGCCTTTACAGACACAGAGACAACAACAACAACAACGTCAGAGACACAGGAGAGAGAAAGAAAGAGAGACAGACAGACAGAAAGCAAAAGAGACAGAGAGAGAGAGAAAAAGAGCAAGAGAGAAAGAGAGAGAGCTAACAGAAAGCAGGCCTGCATTCCAGGCCAGACGGCATAAGACATAGCATCACAAGGACGAATGGTTCTGGTTCTGGTTCCAGTCAGACTCTACTAGATGGTTCTAGTTCCAGTCAGACTCTACTAGATGGTTCTACTTCCAGTCAGACTCTACTAGATGGTTCTAGTTCCAGTCAGACTCTACTAGATGGTTCTACTTCCAGTCAGACTCTACTAGATGGTTCTGGTTCCAGTCAGACTCTACTGGATGGTTCTACTTCCAGTCAGACTCTACTAGATGGTTCTACTTCCAGTCAGACTCTACTAGATGGTTCTACTTCCAGTCAGACTCTACTAGATGGTTCTGGTTCCAGTCAGACTCTACTAGATGGTTCTAGTTCCAGTCAGACTCTACTAGATGGTTCTAGTTCCAGTCAGACTCTACTAGATGGTTCTGGTTCCAGTCAGACTCTACTAGATGGTTCTAGTTCCAGTCAGACTCTACTAGATGGTTCTAGTTCCAGTCAGACTCTACTAGATGGTTCTGGTTCCAGTCAGACTCTACTAGATGGTTCTGGTTCCAGTCAGACTCTACTGGATGGTTCTAGTTCCAGTCAGACTCTACTAGATGGTTCTACTTCCAGTCAGACTCTACTAGATGGTTCTACTTCCAGTCAGACTCTACTGGATGGTTCTAGTTCCAGTCAGACTCTACTAGATGGTTCTACTTCCAGTCAGACTCTACTAGATGGTTCTAGTTCCAGTCAGACTCTACTAGATGGTTCTAGTTCCAGTCAGACTCTACTGGATGGTTCTAGTTCCAGTCAGACTCTACTAGATGGTTCTACTTCCAGTCAGACTCTACTAGATGGTTCTACTTCCAGTCAGACTCTACTAGATGGTTCTAGTTCCAGTCAGACTCTACTAGATGGTTCTACTTCCAGTCAGACTCTACTAGATGGTTCTAGTTCCAGTCAGACTCTACTAGATGGTTCTAGTTCCAGTCAGACTCTACTAGATGGTTTTGATTCTGGATCTGGTTCCAGTCAGACTCTACTAGATGGTTCTAGTTCCAGTCAGACTCTACTAGATGGTTCTGGTTCCAGTCAGACTCTACTAGATGGTTCTGGTTCCAGTCAGACTCTACTAGATGGTTCTAGTTCCAGTCAGACTCTACTAGATGGTTCTAGTTCCAGTCAGACTCTACTAGATGGTTCTAGTTCCAGTCAGAATCTACTAGATGGTTCTGGTTCCAGTCAGACTCTACTAGATGGTTCTGGTTCCAGTCAGACTCTACTAGATGGTTCTAGTTCCAGTCAGACTCTACTAGATGGTTCTAGTTCCAGTCAGACTCTACTAGATGGTTCTGGTTCCAGTCAGACTCTACTAGATGGTTCTACTTCCAGTCAGACTCTACTAGATGGTTCTAGTTCCAGTCAGACTCTACTAGATGGTTCTACTTCCAGTCAGACTCTACTAGATGGTTCTAGTTCCAGTCAGACTCTACTAGATGGTTCTACTTCCAGTCAGACTCTACTAGATGGTTCTAGTTCCAGTCAGACTCTACTAGATGGTTCTACTTCCAGTCAGACTCTACTAGATGGTTCTAGTTCCAGTCAGACTCTACTAGATGGTTCTAGTTCCAGTCAGACTCTACTAGATGGTTCTAGTTCCAGTCAGACTCTACTAGATGGTTCTGGTTCCAGTCAGACTCTACTAGATGGTTCTGGTTCCAGTCAGACTCTACTAGATGGTTCTAGTTCCAGTCAGACTCTACTAGATGGTTCTAGTTCCAGTCAGACTCTACTAGATGGTTCTGGTTCCAGTCAGACTCTACTAGATGGTTCTACTTCCAGTCAGACTCTACTAGATGGTTCTAGTTCCAGTCAGACTCTACTAGATGGTTCTAGTTCCAGTCAGACTCTACTAGATGGTTCTACTTCCAGTCAGACTCTACTAGATGGTTCTAGTTCCAGTCAGACTCTACTAGATGGTTTTGATTCTGGATCTGGTTCCAGTCAGACTCTACTGAATGGTTCTAGTTCTGGTTCCAGTCAGACTCTACTGAATGGTTCTAGTTCTAGTCAGCTGTGTCACTGTCACTCTCCATCTAACACGACCACTTTCCTGTCTCTAATGATTAAAAAACAATTGCAGACATACAAGAGCTTTCCCTCACTCTCTCTTTCTCACATTATACGTCATGAGTGGCTGAGAAAAAAAGGCTGTCTGTTATGTGAGAAAGTACTGTAAGTCAACAAATCATGCCTTCACCACACACATACGCACACACACACACACACACACACACACATGCGCCTCCTCTCTCCCACCCCACTTCCCCTCTTATAGGTCAAAAAACATCTGCCAAATTAAAAGTTTACTTTAAAAGCACTGTTTTAATTAGCGAGACATTTTATTAGATGAAAAATTAATCAAAAGAATACACACACACATTGAATCTGGCAAAAATGTGAAGGTTCTGTATTGTTTATGGTAAGCCATCTGTGTGAACCCTGTGAAAGTTGAAAACCCTTGAATCCTTTCTTCTTCCTTCTCTCCCTCTTTCTCCCCCTCTCCTTTTCTCTCCTTCCTCTGGCTCTAAAAACACGCTGTACATTCAGGTTGAAAGAAGGAGTAACTAGAGCTGATATAAGTTCTACCTTTCATCTATTCTAAGGGTGAAAATTCATGCTGAAGCCGTTTAATTTGCTTTTCAAAACACGTTTTAGGGTTTGGGGAACAAAGGCTCACACTAACCCAGCGACTCAATCAAGCACATTAATTAGCCCTTTCTTATTTGGGGAGAGAGGGATTACATGCAAGAGAAGTCCTATTAAAAATACATCTGACCAAAAATCACTTCAATACGCTTAGAAGAGTCAAAGTTATGGAGCGATTTCAGTGCCAACAGAAACTGTATTTGAATTCAGTATGTTTTTTTTTGTATTTAGATATTGAATTCATAAATTGAACTTATATTTCATGATTTGAAACTGAATTGAACACATTGAATTCCATTTCAATTTAATTGAATATTCAAAATGTTATATACAGTACCAGTCCAAAGTTTGGACACACCTACTCATTCAAGGGTTTTTCTTTAGTTTTACTATTTTCTACATTGTAGAATAATAGTGAAGACATCAAAACTATGAAATAACACATATGGAATCATGTAGTAACCAAAAAATGTTAAACAAATCAAAACATATTTTATATTTGAGATTCTTCAAATAGCCACCCTTTGCCTTGATGACAGCTTTGCACACGCTTGGCATTCTCTCAACCAGCTTCATGAGGTAGTCACCTGGAATGCATTTCAATTAACAGGTGTGCCTTCTTAAAAGTTAATTTCTGGAATTTATTTTCTTCTTAATGCGTTTGAACCAATCAGTTGTTTTGTGACAAGGTAGGGGGGTATACAGAAGATAGCCCTATTTCGTAAAAGACCAAGTCCATATTATGGCAAGGACAGCTCAAATAAGCAAAGAGAAACGACAGTCCATCATTATTTTAAGACATGAAGGTCAGTCAAACTGGAAAAGTTAAAGAACTTTGAAGTGCAGTTGCAAAACCCATTAAGCGCTATGATGAAACTGGCTCTCATGAGGACCGCCACAGGAAAGAAAGAGCCAGAGTTACCTCTTCTGCAGACGATAAGTTCATTAGTTACCAGCCTCAGAAACTGCAGCCCAAATAAATGCTTCACAGAGTTCAAGTAACAGATACATCTCAACATCAACTGTTCAGAGGAGACTGCGTGAATCAGGCCTTTATGGTCGAATTGCTGCAAAGAAACCACTACTAAAGCACACCAATAAGAAGAAGAGACTTGCTTGGGCCAAGAAACACGAGCAATGGACATTAGACCGGTGGAAATCTGTCCAACCGCAGTGTCTTTTGAGACGCAGAGTAGGTGAACGGATGATCTCTGCATGTGTGGTTCCCACCGTGAAGCATGAAGGAGGAGGTGTGATGGTGCTTTGCTGGTGACACTCTGTGATTTATTTAGAATTCAAGGCACACTTAACCAGCATGGCTACCACAGCATTCTGCAGCGATACGCCATCCCATCTGGTTTGCGCTCAGTTGGACTATCATTTGTTTTCAACTTGACAATGACCCAACACACCTCCAGACTGTGAAAGGACTATTTGACCAAGAAGGAGAGTGATGGAGTGCTGCATCAGATGACCTGACCTCCACAATCACCTCCCCTCAACCCAATTGAGATGGTTTGGGATGAGTTGGACTGCAGAGTGGAGGAAAAGCAGCCAACAAGTGCTCAGCATATGTGGGAACTCCTTCAAGACCTTTGTAAAAGCATACAAGGAGAAGCTGGTTGAGAGAATGCCAAGAGTGTGCAAAGCTGTCATCAAGGCAAAGGTGGCTACTTTGACGAATCTAAAATATAAACTATATTTTGATTTGTTTAACACTTTGTTGGTTACTACATGATTCCATATGTGTTATGTCATAGTTTTGATGTCTTCACTATTATTCTACAATGTAGAAAATAGTAAAAATAAAGAAAAACCCTTGAATGAGTAGGTGTGTCCAAACTTTTGACTGGTACTGTATATTCAGTTTCAATATGGTTATATATATTGCATTCATTGTCTGTGTATCAAGTTTACAAACTATCATTTCAAGTTTATCAAAGTTTCATATATGTGACCGACCGGCTCAATTCAGTCTTATGCAGCAAAATTTGACATTTTGTTTTTTACATTGGATAAAAGTAGAGACTCAGAGCTAGAAAATGGTATATCATACACTACAGTTGAGGAACAATGGGAAAGTCATTCTGCTTTGAAAGTTGATAAACTTGTAACCCCACTTTTCAACTTCTCAGATGCATTCACATTGAGTTTTGAAATTCAGTTCTCTAAATTCAGATTCAAAAACATCTTGGTACTTTGCCAGCAAGGAATGCTAGAAGAGAACAGACAGAGTCAAACACTCTCTGTGTTAAACAAGCTTCTGGCGGTTTCTGAAGCCAATGTTGAATTTATTTTTCTTCCTATGAATTTTGTTCTAGCATTTGAACCGTAAGGGCTATAAGTTATTATGACCCCATTCCTGAAAGCTAAGACTCTCTGAAACATGGGCGTGCCTTCTGTTCCCCTCTATGATGCTCACAGGACGTGCAGAAGGGAGTGTGAAAACCCCCCCAATTTGGCCCCCATAGCAATACATACTGAACAAAAATATAAAACGCAACATGGAATCATTTCAACGATTTTACTGAGTTACAGTTCATATAAGGAAATCAGTCAATTTAAATAAATTAATTAGGCCCTAATCTACTGATTTCACATGACTGGGCAGGGGCAGAGCCATGGGTGGGCCAGGGAGGGCATAGACCCACCCACTTGGGAGCCAGGCCCATCCAATCAGAATCAGAATTTTTCCCCACAAAAGGGCTTTATTACAGACAAACATACTCCTCAGTTTCATCAGCTGTCCGGGTGGCTGGTCTCAGATGATCCCGCAGGTGAAGAAGTCGGATGTGGAGGTCCTGGGCTGGCGTGGTTACACGTGGTCTGCGGTTGAGGCCGGTTGGACGTACTGCCAAATTCTCTAAAACGACGTTGGAGGCGACTTATGGTAGTGCAATTAACATTAAATTCTCTGGCAACAGCTCTGGTGGACATTCCTACAGTCAGCATGCCAATTGCATGCTCCCTCAAAACATGAGACATGTGTAATGATCATGCTCTTGATATACCACACCTGTCAAGTGGATGGATTATATTGGCAAAGGAGAAATACTCACTAACAGGTATGTAAACAAATGTGTGCACAAAATATGAGAGAAATAAGCTTTCTGTGCATATGGAATATTTCTGGGATCATTTATTTTCGGCTCAAGAAACATGGGACCAACACTTTACATGTTCCTTTTATATTTTTGTTCGGTATAGTTGAATAGCCCTGTCATAGCCCTTCTACGGGTAGCATTTCCCTATTTAATCTTGCTCTGCTGACTGACTGGGTTCGAACTGGGTCTCCTGCATGTCACAAGACTATGTTCGCGGTAATGCAGAATCCTCCCTGTGTCCAATGTTCCCGCTGAATTCTGACCCAAGAAATGCTCCCACATACAGTTGAAGTCGGAATTTACATACACTTAGGTTGGAGTCATTAAAACTTGTTTTTCAACCACTCCATTCATTTCTTGTTAACAAACTATAGTTTTGGCAAGTCGGTTAGGACATTTTTTATAGACAGATTATTTCACTTATAATTCACTGTATCACAATTCCAGTGGGTCAGAAGTTTACATACACTAAGTTGACTGTGCATTTAAACAGCTTGGAACATTCCAGAAAATGATGTCATGGCTTTAGAAGCATCTGATATGCAAATTGACATCATTTGAGTGAATTGGAGGTGTACCTGTGGATGTATTTCCAGGCCTACCTTCAAACGCAGTACCTCTTTGCTTGACATCATGGGAAAATCAAAAGAAATCAGCCAAGAACTCAGAAAAAAAATGGTAGACCTCCACAAGTCTAGTTCATCCTTGGGAGCAATTTCCAAATGCCTGAAGGTACCACGTTCATCTGTACAAACAATAGTACGCAAGTATAAACACCATTGGGACCACGCAGCCATCATACCGCTCAGGAAGGAGATGCGTTCTGTCTCCTAGAGATGAATGTACTTTGGTGCGAAAAGTGCAAATCAATCCCAGAACAACAGCAAAGGACCTTGTGAAGATGCTGGAGGAAACAGGTACAAAAGTATCTATATCCACAGTGAAATGAGTCCTATATCGACATAACCTGAAAGGCCGCTCAGCAAGGAAGAAGCCACTGCTCCAAAACCGCCATAGAAAAGCCAGACTACGGTTTGCAACTGCACATGGGGACAAAGATCGTACTTTTTGGAGAAATGTCCTCTGGTCTGATGAAACAAAAATTGAACTTTTTGGCCATAATGACCATCGTTATGTTTGGAGGAAAAAGGGGGTTGCTTGCAAGCCGAAGAACACCATCCCAACCGTGAAGAACGGGGGTGGCAGCATCATGGTGTGGGGGTGCTTTGCTGCAGGAGGGACTGGGGCACTTCACAAAATAGATGGCATCATGAGGAAGGACAATTATGTGGATATATTGAAGCAACATCTCAAGACATCAGTCAGGAAGTTAAAGCTTGGTCGCAAATGGGTCTTCCAAATGGACAATGACCCCAAGCATACTTCCAAAGTTGTGGCAAAATGGCTTAAGGACAACAAAGTCAAGGTATTGGAGTGGCCATCACAATGCCCTGACCTCAATCCTATAGAAAATGTGTGGGCAGAACTGAAAAAGCGTGTGCGAGCAAGGAGGCCTACAAACCTGACTCAGTTACACCAGCTCTGTCAGGAGGAATGGGTCAAAATTCACCCAACTTATTGTGGGAAGCTTGTGGAAGGCTACCTGAAACGTTTGACCCAAGTTAAACAATTTAAAGGCAATGCTACCAAATACTAATTGAGTGTATGTAAACTTCTGACCCACTGGGAGTGTGATGAAAGAAAGAAAATATGAAATAAATCACTCTCTACTATTATTCTGACATTTCACATTCTTAAAATAAAGTGGTGATCCTAACTGACCTAAGAACGTGAATTTTTACTAGGATTAAATGTCAGGAATGGTGAAAAACTGAGATTAAATGTATTTGGCTAAGGTGTTTGTAAACTTCCGACTTCAACTGTACATATACACATATCCTTTAAAAATATATATTTCCCTTTATTACTTTCCAATCCCACGACCCATTGACACAGTCAATTTTACATTCATTCTATTTTGTTTGTTTTTACTCCTGAACTTCCTCTACCCTCAACCTCTCCGATCATTTTCATGATGTCCATCCGGTTTGCTTCTATATGCCATATCTTTCTAACTGTGCTCTTTCTTAAAAGCTCTCAACCTATAACCTATATACTTATTATGGACACAGTATGCTTTACATTAGTTATCTTGTTGTTTTAGTTGTTGTTAGTTGTTATTAGTCCCAACCTTCAACTCCATTCAACACCACCAATCTATCTCTTAACACCATCCATATTGGATTTCTATTTGCCATATATTTTTCAACTGTACTGTGATGTTTTACAAATGTTCTGAACCCTTCTATTCTCATTGTTTCTACAGATTGTAAATTGAAAATAAACATTTTTGCTAAAAGTATTATTATATTATTGATCGATTGACTATTACTTTTCAGATCACCCAGTAGTGCTATCTGCAGGGTTAGCTCCAGGTAAATATTGCAATCCTTCAGCCATTCCTGGACCTGTGTCCAAAAACAAGCTACAAATGGACAGTACCAAAACAAATGATCTAATGATTCTGTCTCTTCGCAGCAAAATCTGCAGAGCTGGGAAGATTGTATCCCCCATATAAATAACATTCTATTGGTAGCAAGAATTTTGTATAATAATTTAAATTAAAAAATTTGACATTTTGAATCCGGCGTCGTTTTGCGTATTAGTTCATAAACACTATGCCATGGAATCGGTACATCAAAAATCTCTTCAACTATTTTGCAATCTATATGAGACGGCTGTCAATCCTTCGGTTCTTAAATGAAACTGGTATACTTTTTTGTTTATCACAATTTTCTTTAACCAATTATGTTCTTTAATGCAGGGCCGACAGACAAGTTCTTTACTTTATCCCCCTTCCACTTTCCTCTTCCATTATTGCGGTAATGCTGCAATTATTTGGTTGTAATTTTGGGTAGAGCAGACATTTCCATATGTTTTTGTTAGCTGTGATACCTATGATATCATTTACGAAGATTATACCTTTTTTAAAAATTTATTCAAAAAATAATGGTTTTTTATCAATTAGTATATTTAAAGTTTAACCACAATATTTGTTGCATTATTTGTTCTGTAGTTTCTGGAGGATTAAATTGACATTGCAACCAACTTTCTATGGCTTGTTTTAGAAATAGTGATATTTGGGAGATGATTTCCTTTTCAAATAACTGAAAGTGAGTGGCTGTAATCTGAATAAAGGGAAAAAGGCTATTCTTAAACATTGGGTGAGACAATCTTACTAATGCTAGAGAACCAGTTCGGATTTAAGTATAACTTTTGTATGACTGAAGCTTTTAGAGATAGGTCTAATGCTTTAATATTTAATAATTTCTGTTCTCCGAATTCATATTCATTATATAAATAGGCCCGTTTACTTTTAATAAAATTGAATATTTTTTTCTCATATAATTTAAAAAACTGTTCACTAGGCGTAGGCAAGACCATAAGTAAATAGGTAAACTGGGATAATACTAAAGAGTTAATCAGCGTGATTTTTCCACAAATTGACAGGTATTTACCTTTCCATGGTAGCAAGATCTTATCTATTTTTGCTAACTTTCTATTAAAATGTATTGGAGTGAGATCATTTATTTCATTTGGGATATGTATTCCAAGTATATCCACATCACCATCAGACCATTTTATTGGTAAACTAAATGGTCTTGTAAAAATTGTATTTTTTAGTGATCCAATACGTAATATAGTACATTTATCATAATTTGGTTGTAATCCAGAGAGGTTAGAAAATGTATCTAGATCCTCTATGAGGCTGTGGAGGGATTCAAGTTGTGGATTTAAAAGAAAACATGAATCATCAGCGTACAATGACACCTTTGTTTTAAAGCCCTGGATTTCTAATCCCTTGATATTATTGTTGGATCTGATTTTAATAGCTAACATTTCGATGGCCATAATAAATAGATATGCCGATAGTGGACAACCTTGTTTCATACATTTTTTTTCTGAAAAATAGCCATTATTTACTGTTTTACACCTAGGGTTACTATACATGATTTTAACCCATTTTATAAGAGATTCTCCAAAATTGAAATGCTCCAGGCATTTATATATAAACCCGTCGTACTTGATCAAATGCCTTTTCAAAGTCTGCTATGAATAACAGGGCCTGGTTTCCCAGATATGGTTGAGGTTGGGAGGATTGTGGAGGCCAGGTCATCTGATGCACTACTCCATCACTCTCCTTCTTGGTAAAATAGCCCTTACACATCCTGGAGGTGTGTTGGGTCATTGTCCTGTTGAAAAACAAATTATAGTCCCACTAAGCCCAAACCAGATGGGATGGCGTATCTCTGCAGAATGCTGTGGTAGCCATGCTGGTTATGTGTGCCTTCAATTCGAAAGCACCCCCACACCATAACACCTCCTCCTCCATGCTTTACAGTGGGAAATAAACATGCTGAGATCCTCCGTTCACCCACACCGCGTCTCACAAAGACATGGCGGTTGGAACCAAAAATCTCAAATTTTGACTCCAGACCAAAGGACAAACTTCCACCGGTCTAATGTCCATTGCTCTTGTTTCTTGGCCGAAGCAAGTCTCTTCTTCTTATTGGTGTCCTTTAGTAGTGGTTTCTTTGCAGCAATTCGACCATGAAGGCCTGATTCACACAGTCCCCTCTGAACAGTTGATGTTGAGATGTGTCTGTTACTTGAACTCTGTGAAGCATTTATTTGGACTGCAATTTCTGAGGCTGGTAACTCTAATGAACTTATCCTCTGCAGCAGAGGTAACTCTGGGTCTTCCATTCCTGTGGCGGTTCTCATGAGAGACAGTTTCATCATAGCGCTTGATGGTTTTTGCAACTTCACTTTAAGAAACTTTCAAAGTTCTTGAGATTTTCCGTATTGACTGACATGTTTTAAAGTAATGATGGACTGTTGTTTCTCTTTGTTTATTTGAGCTGTTCTTGCCATTATATGGACTTGGTATTTAACCAAATAGGACTATGTTCTGTATACCCCCCCTACCTTGTCACAACACAACTGATTGGCTCAAACGCATTAAGAAGGAAATAAATTCCACAAATTAACTTCTAACAAGGCACACCTGTAAATTGAAATGCATTCCAGGTGACTACCTCGTGAAGCTGGTTGAGAGAACGCCAAGAGTGTGCAAAGATGTCATCAAGGCAAAGGGTGGGTATTTGAAGGGTGGGTATAAAATAATTATATATTTTGATTTGTTTAACACTTTTTACGTTACTACATCATTCCATATGTGTTATTTCATAGTTTTGATGTCGTCACTATAATTCTACAAGGTAAAAAATATTAAAAAATAAAGAAAAACCCTAGAATGAGTAGGTGTGTCCAAACTTTTGACTGTTAGTGTATATATATATTTTTTAAACCAGAAATATTACATTTACATATATATTCAGACCCTTTCCTCAATACTTTGTTGAAGCACCTTTGGCAGCGATTACAGCCTTGAGTCTTCTTGGGTATGACGCTACAAGCTTGGCACACCTGTACAGTGGGGGAAAAAAGTATTTAGTCAGCCACCAATTGTGCAAGTTCTCCCACTTAAAAAGATGAGAGAGGCCTGTAATTTTCATCATAGGTACACGTCAACTATGACAGACAAAATTAGAAAAAAAAATCCAGAAAATCACATTGTAGGATTTTCAATGAATTTATTTGCAAATTATGGTGGAAAATAAGTATTTGGTCAATAACAAAAGTTTCTCAATACTTTGTTATATACCCTTTGTTGGCAATGACACAGGTCAAACGTTTTCTTTACAAGGTTTTCACACACTGTTGCTGGTATTTTGGCCCATTCCTCCATGCAGATCTCCTCTAGAGCAGTGATGTTTTGGGGCTGTCGCTGGGCAACACAGACTTTCAACTCCCTCCAAAGATTTTCTATGGGGTTGAGATCTGGAGACTGGCTAGGCCACTCCAGGACCTTGAAATGCTTCTTACGAAGCCACTCCTTCGTTGCCCGGGCGGTGTGTTTGGGATCATTGTCATGCTGAAAGACCCAGCCACGTTTCATCTTCAATGCCCTTGCTGATGGAAGGAGGTTTTCACTCAAAATCTCACGATACATGGCCCCATTCATTCTTTCCTTTACACGGATCAGTCGTCCTGGTCCCTTTGCAGAAAAACAGCCCAAAAGCATGATGTTTCCACCTCCATGCTTCACAGTAGGTATGGTGTTCTTTGGATGCAACTCAGCATTCTTTGTCCTCCAAACACGACGAGTTGAGTTTTTACCAAAAAGTTATATTTTGGTTTCATCTGACCATATGACATTCTCCCAATCCTCTTCTGGATCATCCAAATGCACTCTAGCAAACTTCAGACGGGCCCGGACATGTACTGGCTTAAGCAGGGGGACACGTCTGGCACTGCAGGATTTGAGTCCCTGGCGGCGTAGTGTGTTACTGATGGTAGGCTTTGTTACTTTGGTCCCAGCTCTCTGCAGGTCATTCACTAGGTCCCCCCGTGTGGTTCTGGGATTTTTGCTCACCGTTCTTGTGATCATTTTGACCCCACAGGGTGAGATCTTGCGTGGAGCACCAGATCGAGGGAGATTATCAGTGGTCTTGTATGTCTCCCATTTCCTAATAATTACTCCCACAGTTGATTTCTTAAAACCAAGCTGCTTACCTATTGCATATTCACTCTTCCCAGCCTGGTGCAGGTCTACAATTTTGTTTCTGGTGTCCTTTGACAGCTCTTTGGTCTTGGCCATAGTGGAGTTTGGAGTGTGACTGTTTGAGGTTGTGGACAGGTGTCTTTTATACTGATAACAAGTTCAAACAGGTGCCATTAATACAGGTAACGAGTGGAGGACAGAGGAGCCTCTTTAAGAAGAAGTTACAGGTCTGTGAGAGCCAGAAATCTTGCTTGTTTGTAGGTGACCAAATACTTATTTTCCACCATAATTTGCAAATAAATTCATTTAAAATCCTACAATGTGATTTTCTGGATTTTTTTTTTCTCAATTTGTCTGTCATAGTTGACGTGTACCTACGATGAAAATTACAGGCCTCTCTCATCTTTTTAAGTGGGAGAACTTGCACAAATGGTGGCTGACTAAATACTTTTTTTCCCCACTGTATTTGGGGAGTTTCTCCCATTCTTCTTTGCAGATCCTCTCAAGCTCTGTCAGGTTGGATGGGGAGCGTCGCTGCACAACAATTTTCAGGTCTCTCCAGAGATGTTTGATCAGGTCCAAGTCCGGGCTCTGGCTGGACCACTCAAGGACATTCAGAGATTTGCCCAGAAGCCACTTCTGCGTTGTCTTGGCTGTGTGCTTAGGGTCGTTGTCCTGTTGGAAGGTGAACCTTCGCCCCAGTCTGAGGTTCTGAGCGCTCTGGAGCAGGTTTTCATCAAGGTTTTCATCTCTGTTCTTTGCTCCATTCATCTTTCCCTCGATCCCAGTCCCTGCCGCTGAAAAACATCCCCACAGCATGATGCTGCCACCACCATGCTTCACCATAGGGATGGTGCCAGGTTTCCTCCATACTTGACGCTTGGAATTCAGGCAAAATAGTTCAATTTTGATTTCATCAGACCAGAGAATCTGGTTTCTCATGGTCTGAGAGTCCTTTAGGTGCCTTTTGGCAAACTCCAAGAGGGCTGTCATGTGCCTTTTACTGAGGAGTGGCTTCCGTCTGGCCACTCTACCATAAAGGCCTGATTGGTGGAGTGCTGCAGAGATGGCTGTCCTTCTGGAAGGTTCTCCCATCGCCACAGACGAACTCTGGAGCTCTGTCAGAGTGACCATTGGGTTCTTGGTCATGTCCCTGACCAAGGCCCTTCTTCCCTGATTGCTCAGTTTGGCCAGGGGGCCAGCTCTAGGAAGAGTCTTGGTGGTTCCAAACTTCTTCCATTTAAGAATGATGGAAGCCACTGTGTTCTTGGGGACCTTAAATGCTGCAGACATTTTTGGTACCCTTCCCCAGATCTGTGCCTCGACACAATCCTATCTCGGAGCTATACGGACAATTCTTTCGACCTCATGGCTTGGTTTTTGTCTGACGTACACTGTCAACTGTGGGACCTTAAAGACCGGTGTGTGCCTTTCCAAATCATGTCCAATCAATTGAATTTACCACAGGTGGACTCCAATCAAGTTGTAGAAACATCAAGGATGATCAATGGAAACAGGATGCACCTGAGCTCAATTTCGAGTCTCATAGCAAAGGGTTCGAATACTTATGTAAATAAGGCATTTCTGTTTATTTTTAATACATTTGCAAACATTTCTAAATACCTGTTTTCACTTTGTCATTATGGGGTAGTGTGTGTAGATTGATGAGAAAAATAATTATGTAATCAATTTTAGAATAAGACTAACGTAACAAAATGTGGAAAAAAATGAAGGGGTCTGAATACTTTCCAAATGCACTGTACATTTCATAATATTTCCCCTAATGTTATTAGCCTACCTCCTCTTTCCCTCTCGATTGTTGCTTCATTCCTTCCTTGCTTTCAAATAAATTGTATATTGTAAATGTGTAATAATAGAGTAATAATGTAATAATATCTTGTATGGTATATTGTTGTGTTTTTGATATAGGCTGTTGTTTAGTTGTGATGTAATTGTTACTATACTAAATAATGCATCCCCCTGATTCAGCTCATATGGAGATTCGAACTCAGGACCTCTGCCTCGAAAACACAGTTGGAGATAGGAACATAAGCATTTCGCTACACCCGCGATAATATCTGCAAAATATGTGTACACAACCAATAAAATTTGATTATCATAATGAAACTGATACATTTAAATTGAATTTTTTATTCGAATGCAATATTAATTGAATTTAGTTTCAAATCATGAAATACAAGTAAAATGTATGAATTCAATGAATCAATTTGAGCATTACAACAACAACAAAAATTATTAAAACATAATATCTAAATTCAAATATTGTTTCTGTTGGCACCGAAATCACTCCATACAAAATACTCTTTGCTTTAAGAGAATTTACTATGGCAGTCAAAGGATATGTCTCACTGTAAGCTATTTAATCTTAGACAAGGACAATTTTAGCACAGGTGTAAGTGCTAAATGGTTATTTATTTAATTTATTTACATTTTGTGCATACAAAAAGTGATCGGTGAAGGGAAAGATTGCTTGATATATTGCATTACCCGTATCCACTGGTTGGCCTTCCTCTCGACAGCGTTGTGAGGTTCCTCTGAATACAGACTCCACAGACTCTGGAACAGGAGCGAGCGGCTCTCAGCTGAACACAGGACACACAACAAAAAACACAAGACAACACATTAGGCAAGGCATCTATCCATCCATCCATCCACCCACCCACCGAACCACCCGCCCACCGATCCATAGCTTATTGACAGTCCACTCACCATCAGCAGTGACATAAGGGTTCCAGCAGAGGCGGCCGAGGAACTGGCCTATGAAGGGAACAGTCCTCATGGTCTCTGTGGTGGAGCTCTGGAAACACACAACACACAGCACTGACACTGACACTGACACACACTCCACACCAACATGACTGGGCCAAACCAAGTCTGTGTCCCAAATGCCACCCTATTCCCTATGTAGTGCACTACTTTTGACAAGGGCCCATCTGTTCAAAAGTAGTGCATGGGATTAGGATGCCATTTGGGACAAAACCTTATAACTGACTTGACTGTATGTACTGTAGCATACAGTACCATGACAGTGTTTCCTAAAAAGATTGCCAGGACCCACTTGTGCAATCTTAAGTAACTAAAGTAAACAACAAAAAACAAAGCGTTCATAAGTTTAGTACTAGTTTGTTTTTCACATTTCACCCATAAACATTTCCTGGGTTTAATTTTCCCCTAGAGCAAGAACACGTCATGTGTTGAGAAGTGTGAGAGATACACAAAACAGATGGGTGCGACGGGCCAGGTAGTTTGGGGTGTTGGGGCACAGCTTGGCCCGCTTACAAACTGTATGTGAGTGTGTGTGTGTGTTTTTGAGCGAGCATCTGTTTGTGTGTGGAAGACTCTTTAGCTCACAGCAACAAGGGGCCATTTAAAACATTTTAAAACATTTCTCTCCAGCCAATTAAAAATGGAGCGCTTGTAGCGGAACATTGTAGCGAATGGCAGCTAGTTACTGGCAGCTTAGTACTGACCAATGACACAAGGGGTCTGTTTAGAAGGGTGTGACACTACGGAATGTTCAGTAATCACTGATCTCTACCTAATTTGATATGAGAAAGCAAGGTTACCAATCCAATTCCAACCTATGATTAGGGAGGAAGGAAGGAAGGAAGGAAGCTTGGAAGTATGTATTTCTCCAGTCTTGAACACAGTCCCTGATGTCATTAATTGGAACCCGGGGCGTTAACGATGTAGCATCTCTTAAAAATGTAGACCTAGCATCTTGTGTGTGTGTGACACAACCAGGGCGGTATTGTTGTTGCGTTTCTTTTCGATGGCCTCTCTATGCATTACTTCAACATGTGCTCTCCCTGCCAATGTACTGTACACTGGAACACACTCAAAGCATCGCACTCCTTTCAATCCTGTACATAACACATGGTCTCAGTTTAATATGACACGCCTGTGTGTGTGTGTGTGCGTATTTATATTTATATATATATATATATATATTTATATATATGTGTGTGTGTGTGTGTGTGTGACTGTGTGTGTGCCTTGTATGACGCAACCCAGAAGGAATATTTATTACAGTTTGTGGCTATTGAAACATACGATACAGGCCTCAAAGAAAGAATGAGCCATTGCAACAGAAAATAATTATCACCAACTACCAGAGCCAAATCAGCATCAAAAGTTAGTGACTGTGCACACTAATACTGTCCCTAATAAAAAGCTGAGCATTAGACATGATGTATCTATTGTGCATACCCAGACATCTACGACAGAAGTGGCTGATTATGTGGTGATCACACGGAGTTTATGAGAACCTTTGTCTGTCCAACTATGTCATCAGGGCAAAGATATGACAAAGCAATGTCAATCCACTGACATATTCCAGTCTCAACATCAACAGTGAAGAGGCGACTCCGGGATGCTGACCTAGGCAGAGTTGCAAAGACAAAGCCATATCTCAGACTGGCCAATAAAAAGAAAAGATTAAGATGGGCAAAGGAACACAGACTGGACTTTTTCTTTGCAACTCTGCCTAGAAGGTCAGCATCCTGGAGTCGCCTCTTCACTGTTGACGTTGAGACTGGTGTTTTGCGGGTACTATTTAATGAAGCTGCCAGTTGAGGACCTGTGAGGCGCCTGTTTCTCAAACTAGACACTCTAATGTATTTGTCCTCTTGCTCAGTTGTGCACCGGGGCCTCCCACTCTTCTTTCTATTCTGGTTAGAGCCAGTTTGCGCTGTTCTGTGAAGGGAGTAGTACAGTACAGTACTTCAGTTTCTTGGCAATTTCTCACATGGAATAGCCTTCATTTCTCAGAACAAGAATAGACTGACGAGTTTCAGAAGAAAGTTCTTTTTTTCTGGCCATTTTGAGCCTGTAATCGAACCCACAATTGCTGATGCTCCAGATACTCAACTAGACTCAAGAAGACCAGTTTTATTGCTTCTTTAATCAGCACAGCAGTTTTCAGCTGTGCTAACATAATTGCAAAAGGGTTTTCTAATGATCAATTAGCCTTTTAAAATGATAAACTTGGATTAGCAAACACAACGTGCCATCGGAACACAGGACTGATGGTTGCTGATAATGGGCCTCTGTATGCCTTTATACAGTGAGGGAAAAAAGTATTTGATCCCCTGCTGATTTTGTACGTTTGCCCACTGACAAAGACATGATCAGTCTATAATTTTAATGTTAGGTTTATTTGAACAGTGAGAGACAGAATAACAAAAAAAAATCAAGAAAAACGCATGTCAAAATTTTTATAAATTGATTTGCTTTTTAATGAGGGAAATAAGTATTTGACCCCTCTGCAAAACATGACTTAGTACTTGGTGGCAAAACCCTTGTTGGCAATCAGAGGTCAGACATTTCTTGTAGTTGGCCACCAGGTTTGCACACATCTCAGGAGGGATTTTGTCCCACTCCTTTTTGCAGATCTTCTCCAAGTCATTAAGGTTTCGAGCCTGACGTTTGGCAACTCGAACCTTCAGCTCCCTCCACAGATTTTCTATGGGATTAAGGTCTGGAGACTGGCTAGGCCACTCGAGGACCTTAATGTGCTTCTTCTTGAGCCACTCCTTTTTTGCCTTGGCCGTGTGTTTTGGGTCATTGTCATGCTGGAATACCCATCCACGACCCATTTTCAATGCCCTGGCTGAGGGAAGGAGGTTCTCACCCAAGATTTGACGGTACATGGCCCCGTCCATCGTCCCTTTGATGCGGTGAAGTTGTCCTGTCCCCTTAGCAGAAAAACACCCCCAAAGCATAATGTTTCCACCTCCATGTTTGATGGTGGGGATGGTGTCCTTGGGGTCATAGGCAGCATTCCTCCTCCTCCAAACATGGCGAGTTGAGTTGATACCAAAGAGCTCGATTTTGGTCACAACACTTTCACCCAGTTCTCCTCTGAATCATTCAGATGTTCATTGACAAACTTCAGACGGGCCTGTATATGTGCTTTCTTGAGCAGGGGGACCTTGTGGGCGCTGCAGGATTTCAGTCCTTCACGGCGTAGTGTGTTACCAATTGTTTTCTTGGTGACTATGGTCCCAGCTGCCTTGAGATCATTGACAAGATCCTCCCGTGTAGTTCTGGGCTGATTCCTCACCGTTCTCGTGATCATTGCAACTCCACGAGGTGAGATCTTGCATGGAGCCCCAGGCCGAGGGAGATTGACAGTTCTTTTGTGTTTCTTCTATTTGCGAATAATCGCACCAACTGTTGTCACCTTCTCACCAAGCTGCTTGGCGATGGTCTTGTAGCCCATTCCAGCCTTGTGTAGGTCTACAATATTGTCCCTGACATCCTTGGAGAGCTCTTTGGTCTTGGCCATGGTGGAGAGTTTGGAATCTGATTGATTGATTGCTTCTGTGGACAGGTGTATTTTATACAGGTAACAAGCTGAGATTAGGAGCACTCCCTTTAAGAGTGTGCCCCTAATCTCAGCTCGTTACCTGTATAAAAGACACCTGGGAGCCAGAAGTCTTTCTGATTGAGAGGGGGTCAAATACTTATTTCCCTCATTAAAATGCAAATCAATTTATTACATTTTTTACATGCGTTTTTCTGGATTTTGTTGTTGTTATTCTGTCCCTCACTGTTCAAATAAACCTACCATTAAAATTAGACTGATCATTTCTTTGTCAGTGGGCAAACGTACAAAATCAGCAGGGGATCAAATACTTCTTTCCCTCACTGTAGATATTCCATTAAAAATCAGCCGTTTCCAGCTACAATAGACATTAACAATGTCTACACTGTATTTCTGATCAATTTGATGTTATTTTAATGGACAAAAAATTGCTTTTCTTTCGAAAACAAGGACATTTCTAAGTGACCCCAAACTTTTGAACTGTAGTGTATAGGGGCCATTTGAGATGCAACCCTTGCCTCTCTGGGGCAGTCCTGGAGACATTAGTTCACATGGATAGGGGTGTCAGTGGCATAGGTAAGGTATCTAAAAATGTATACTCCACGTATGCACACAATGTCAATTGCACACAAGCAGTGTACAGACACGCGCATACACAGACACCAACTCACACTCACGTGCATGCACACACACACAGACTTGCGATGCTGACCCTTAAGTGAGTGTGTATGAGTGTATCCAGCAGGCCCCACCAGCCAAAAGGAAAACCAAACACACATACACAGCTCCTAGGGTCCTAACCCAAAAGCAAATGAGGAAATTGATATTAATTGGAATATTTTTTCATCCTCCAGGCGAAAGCCACAATAAAGTCTTGAAGTCATCAAAGAAGGCAACACTGGTGCCGAGAAGTATTTTACTTAACCACTCTTTTATGAGCACTCTGCCGGGAAAGGATTTCACTCCAATTAAGCGATCCTTCCCTCTCTCCTTCACACTCATTCACACTCCCTCCCTCTCTCTCTTTCACATTGCAGATGCTCTCACCCAGGGGCTGACATAAAGTGGGGTTGAAATTATTGACCCCCTTGATAAAGATGAGCAAAAATGACTGTAAAATAAATAATTCAAATACTGAGCTAATTGTATGCAAACAATTTTTATTTTATTTTATACTAATACAATTGCTCAGAGAAAGAGATTTAGTTTAAAAAGTAATTTATTTTCACAAAAAGGTAGGGGTCGAAATTATTGACACCACTGTTTTCAATACCTCATCTTGCGAGGATAAAGGCACTGAGCCTTTTTCTAAAATGTTTGATGAGTTAGAGAGCACATTGGGAGGGATCTTAGACCATTCCTCCATACAGAATCCTTCCAGGTCCTTGATATCCTTCGTCTGCTGCGCTTTTGGACTGCCCTCTTCAATTCAAACCACAGGATTTCAATGGGTTTCAACTCCAGAGACTGAGATGGCCATTGCAAAATGTTGACTTTTTGGCCAATTAATAATTTCTTTGTGGATTTTAATGTGTGCAAGATCCACTTGAGTCAAAATTTCAGCCTCCTTGCAGAGGCAACCAGGTTTTGGGCTAAAATGTCCTGGTACTGGGTAAAGTTCATGACGCCCTATACAAAGGCCACAGGATCAGTGGTAGCAGAATAGCCCCACAACATCAAAGATCCACCCCCATATTTCACAGTAGGTATGGGGTTATTTTCTGCTTATGCATTCTTGTTTCGACACCAAACCCACCAATGGTGTGCGTGGCCAGAGCTCTATTTTCATGACATATGACCAAAGCACCGGTTACAATCCAAGTGCCATTGCTGCTGCCGTTGGATGATGTGAAATAGAGCTCTTTGGTCACGTACACCAGTGGTGGAGTTGACGGCGAAATGAGAATGCATAAGCAGAAAAGAACCGGCCCATATTACTGTAAAATATGTAGGTGGATCTTTGATGTAATGGGGCCCTTGTTAAGGTCAACAGCATCATGAACTACCCAGTACCAGGACATTTTAGCTAAAAACCTGGTTGCCTTCGTCAGGAGGCTGAAACTTGGCCGCAAGTGGATCTTCCAGCAAGACAATAACACCAAGCACACATCAACATTTACAAACTCATTGAAAACCTGTGGTTTGAATTGAAGAAGGCTTTCCATAAGCGCAGACAAAAGGATATCAAGTATCTGGAAGGATTCTGTATGGGCAGGGATGTAGTGGAGGATAATCTCATGTACAGTGCCTTGCAAAAGTATTCATCCCCCTTAGCGTTTTTCCTATTTTCTTGCATTACAACCTGTAATTTTATTTTATTTTTATTTTGATTTCATGTAACGGACATACACAAAATAGTCCAAATTGGTGAAGTGAAATGAAAAAAAGAACTTGTTTCAAAAAATTTGACAAAATAAATAACGGAAAAGTGGTGTGTGCATATATATTCACCCCCTTTGCTATGAAGCCCCTAAATAAGATCTGGTGCAACCAATTACCTTCAGAAGTCACATAATTAGTTAAATAAAGTCCACCTGTGTGCAATCTAAGTGTCACATGATCTCAGTATATATATACACCTGTTCTGAAAGGCCCCAGAGTGTGCAACACCACTAAGCAAGGGGCACCACCATGCAAGCGGCACCATGAAGACCAAGGAGCTCTCCAAACAGGTCAGTGACAAAGTTGTGGAGAAGTACAGATCAGGGTTGGGTTATAAAACAATATCAGAAACTTTGAACATCCCACGGAGCACCATTAATCCATTATTAAAAAATGGAAATAATATGGCACCACAACAAACCTGCCAAGAGTGGGCCGCCCACCAAAACTCACGGACCAGGCAAGGAGGGCATTAATCAGAGCGGCAACAAAGAGACCAAAGATAACCCTGAAGGAGCTGCAAAGCTCCACAGCGGAGATTGGAGTATCTGTCCATAGGACCACTTTAAGCCGTACACTCCACAAAGCTGGGCTTTACAGAAGAGTGGCCAGAAAAAAGCCATTGCTTAAAGAAAAAAATAAGCAAACACGTTTGGTGTTCGCCAAAAGGCATGTGGGAGACTCCCCAAACATATGGAAGAAGGTACTCTGGTCAGATGAGACTAAAATTGAGCTTTTAGGCCATCAAGGAAAACGCTATGTCTGGCGCAAACCCAACACATCTCATCACCCCGAGAACACCATCCCCACAGTGAAGCATGGTGGTGGCATTATCATGCTGTTGGGATGATTTTCATCGGCAGGGACTGGGAAACTGGTCAGAATTGAAGGAATGATGGATGGCGCTAAATAAAGGGAAATTCTTGATGGAAACCTGTTTCAGTCTTCAAGAGATTTGAGACTGGGACGGAGGTTCACCTTCCAGCAGGACAATGACCCTAAGCATACTGCTAAAGCGACACTCGAGTGGTTTAAGGGGAAACATTTATATGTCTTGGAATGGCCTAGTCAAAGCCCAGACCTCAATCCAATTGAGAATCTGTGGTATGACTTAAAGATTGCTGTACACCAGCGGAACCCGTCCAACTTGAAGGAGCTGGAGCAGTTTTCCCTTGAAGAATGGGCAAAAATCCCAGTGGCTAGATGTGCCAAGCTTATAGAAACATACCCCAAGAGACTTGTAGCTGTAATTTATGCAAAAGGTAGCTCTACAAAGTATTGAGTTTGTGGGGGTGAATAGTTATGCACGCTCAAGTTCAGTTTTTTTTGTCTTATTTCTTGTTTGTTTCACAATAAAAAAAAATGGCATCTTCAAAGTTGTAGGCATGTTGTGTAAATCAAATTATACAAACCCCCCAAAAATCAATTTTAATTGCAGGTTGTAAGGCAACAAAATAGGAAAAATGCCAAGGGGGGTGAATACTTTCGTAAGCCACTGTAAACACCATTTACACACTTTTTTATTTTGTTAATTAGCATTTACAACTTATTATTGGGTTCTTTATACTTGATCTGAGTTCTGATCGCGCCTGCCTCTTATCGAACGTGTGGAATCATGAACAGTTGTTTGTTCGCATAGTTCGACTGCGACCCCGGATTTGATTTGTTAGTAGCACATTCACCACTCTCTCAAACGGCAAACTCTGCACTCTCGCAGCGCAGGCCGAGGGCCTGAGATGTGAAATGAATTACCCCAGCTCGGAGTCAGGCTCAGTAGACCAACGGCAAGTAGGCAACTAGAGACGCCGCTGACAGTGGGTTTGCGAGATGCCGGACAGATAAGGCATTATTTTAAACGTCAACGACTACAGCCATGTCTACAGACCCCCCCCCCCCCCAAAAATTTTTTTTTTATTATATAATAATAATAGGCTCTGAGAATGAGTTCACAACTGGTAAATAGTCAGATATGTCAGCTGCCGGTAGAGAGTACTAGTGAGACATGCTGCATTACATGCAGGAGGAGGAAGCAAGCAGAGAGAGGTTAGTACAGTGGTTCCCAAACTGGGGGTTGGGCCCCATGTGGGGTCCCCTACGAAAATCTGTACTAATCTTATCAAACAAATTAAGAACTTAAAAAAACAAGAAAACATGTTTCAATATTAACATCTCCCCATGGCCTACCTTCCCTATTCAATAGTGAGGGAAAACATTATTTGATCCCCTGCTGATTTTGTACGTTTGCCCACTGACAAAGAAATGATCAGTCTATAATTTGAATGGTAGGTTTATTTGAACAGTGAGAGACAGAAAAACAACAAATAAATCCAGAAAAACGCATGTCAAAAATGTTATAAATTGATTTGCATTTTAATGAGGGAAATAACTATTTGACCCACTCTCAATCAGAAAGATTTCTGGCTCCCAGGTGTCTTTTATACAGGTAACGAGCTGAGATTAGGAGCACACTCTTAAAGGGAGTGCTCCTAATCTCAGCTTGTTACCTGTATAAAAGACACCTGTCCACAGAAGCAATCAATCAATCAGATTCCAAACTCTCCACCATGGCCAAGACCAAAGAGCTCTCCAAGGATGTCAGGGACAAGATTGTAGACCTACACAAGGCTGGAATGGGCTACAAGACCATCGCCAAGCAGCTTGATGAGAAGGTGACAACAGTTGGTGCGATTATTCGCAAATGGAAGAAACACAAATGAACTGTCAATCTCCCTCTGCCTGGGGCTCCATGCAAGATCTCACCTTGTGGAGTTGCAATGATCATGAGAACGGTGAGGAATCAGCCCAGAACTACACGGGAGGATCTTGTCAATGATCTCAAGGCAGTTGGGACCATAGTCACCAAGAAAACAATTGGTAACACACTACGCCGTGAAGGACTGAAATCCTGCAGCGCACGCAAGGTCCCCCTGCTCAAGAAAGCACATATACAGGCCTGTCTGAAGTTTGCCAATGAACATCTGAATGATTCAGAGGAGAACTGGGTGAAAGTGTTGTGGTCAGATGAGACCAAAATGGAGCTCTTTGGCATCAACTCAACTCGCCGTGTTTGGAGGAGGAGGAATGCTGCCTATGACACCAAGAACACCATCCCCACCGTCAAACATGGAGGTGGAAACTTTATGCTTTGGGGGTGTTTTTCTGCTAAGGGGCCATGTACAACTTCACCGCATCAAAGGGACGATGGACGGGGACATGTACTGTCAAATCTTGGGTGAGAACCTCCTTCCCTCAGCCAGGGCATTGAAAATGGGTCGTGGATGAGTATTCCAGCATGACAATGACCCAAAACACACGGCCAAGGCAACAAAGGAGTGGCTCAAGAAGAAGCACATTAAGGTCCTGGAGTGGCCTAGCCAGTCTCCAGACCTTAATCCCATAGAAAATCTGTGGAGAGAGCTGAAGGTTCGAGTTACCAAACGTCAGCCTCGAAACCTTAATGACTCTGCAAAGAGGAGTGGGACAAAATCCCTCCTGAGATGTGTGCAAACCTGGTGGCCAACTACAAGAAACGTCTGACCTCTGTGATTGCCAACAAGGGTTTTGCCACCAAGTACTAAGTCATGTTTTGCAGAGGGGTCAAATACTCATTTCCCTCATTAAAATGCAAATCAATTTATAACATTTTTGACATGCGTTTTTTCTGGATTTTTTTGTTGTTATTCTGTCTCTCACTGTTCAAATAAACCTACCATTAAAATTATAGACTGATCATGTCTTTGTCAGTGGGCAAACGTACAAAATCAGCAGGGGATCAAATACTTTTTTCCCTCACTGTACATTAAAATGCAATCAAAATGCAAACAATAGCCTACAGTTATAAAATTGGCATACGTTTTTGTTTATGTCGGTGGTTGTTCGTCTTATCTCGATTGCCCAATGTAGTTTATATACTGAACAAAATTATAAACGCAACATGCAACAATTTCACAGTATCTCTGTGCATTCAAATTGCTATCGATAAAATGCAATTGTGTTCGTTGTCCGTAGCTTATGCCTGCCCATACCATAACTCCACCGCCACCATGGGGCACTCTGTTCACAACATTGACATCAGCAAACCACTCGCCCAAACGACACCATAAACTTGGTCTGCGGTTGTCAGGCCTGCAGTCAGCATGCCAATTGCACGCTCCCTCAAAACTTGAGACATCTGTGGCATTGTGTTGTGTGACAAAACTGCACATTTTAGAGTGGCCTTTTATTGTCCCCAGCACAAGGTGCACCTGTGTAATGACCGTGCTGTTTAATCAGCTTCTTGATATGCCACACCTGTCAGGTAGATGGATTATCTTTGCAAAGGAGAAATGCTCATTAACAGGGACGTCAACAAATTTGTGCCAAGAATTTGAGAGAAATAAGCTCTTTGAGCGTATGGAAAATTTCTGGGATCTGTTATTTCAGCTCATGAAACATGGGACAAAATACTTTACATGTTGCGTTTATATTTTTGTTCAGTGTAGTTTACCCACCTTCTTTTTTAACACTACATCACTGTGTATGGAGGAATGGTCTAATATCCTTCCCAATGTGTTCTCCAACTCTCGGCTCAGTGCCATTATCCTCGCAAGGTGAGGTATTGAAAGGTATTGAAAATAGGGGTGTCAATAATTTTGACCCCTACCCTTTTGAGAAAATAATATTACTTGTTAAACAAAATCTCTTTCTCTGAGCAATTGTGTTAGTATAAAATAACATAACTTCCTTTTTTGAGAGAGAGAGAGAGAATGAGCAAGAGAGAGATAAGAGGGAGAGATGATTGTCTGTCAGCACTGGCAGAGGCATCGTCATAACAACCAAGTTAAAACTTGTCTTCTTCTCTGGCTGTGCTGTCAGAGAAGACCTAGCACTGAGCATACACAGGTATACTACCAAAGCCATGAAATGAAAGGACAGAGACAGGGGGAGGGATAGACAAAGAGAGAAAGTGTGAGAGAGTGATGCTGAATCCCAATTCGACCACTAGTCCCTAGGTACTTCTGTAGATCTAAGAGAAGGTGGCGCTAATTATCATATTGCTTAAGCTGATCAGATATTTTCAGATCTAGCCTAGATAAAGTGTCTAGGGACTAGGCTAGGTCCAGCCCAAATAAAGACTCAGAGATATATATATATATATATATATATATACAGTGAGGGAAAAAAGTATTTGATCCCCTGCTGATTTTGTACGTTTGCCCACTGACAAAGAAATGATCAGTCTATAATTTTAATGATACGTTTATTTGAACAGTGAGAGACAGAATAACAACAACAAAATCCAGAAAAAAGCATTTCAAAAATGTTATAAATTGATTAGCATTTTAATGAGGGAAATAAGTATTTGACCCCTCTGCAAAACATGACTTAGTACTTGGTGGCAAAACCCTTGTTGGCAATCACAGAGGTCAGACATTTCTTGTAGTTGGCCACCAGGTTTGCACACATCTCAGGAGGGATTTTGTCCCACTCCTCTTTGCAGATCTTCTCCAAGTCATTAAGGTTTCGAGGCTGACGTTTGGCAACTCGAACCTTCAGCTCTCTCCACAGATTTTCTATGGGATTAAGGTCTGGAGACTGGCTAGGCCACTCCAGGACCTTAATGTGCTTCTTCTTGAGCCACTCCTTTGTTGCCTTGGCCTTGTGTTTGGGGTCATTGTCATGCTGGAATACCCATCCACGACCCATTTTCAATGCCCTGGCTGAGGGAAGGAGGTTCTCACCCAAGATTTGACAGTATCTGTCCCCGTCCATCGTCCCTTTGATGCAGTGAAGTTGTACATGGCCCCTTAGCAGAAAAACACCCCCAAAGCATAAAGTTTCCACCTCCATGTTTGACGGTGGGGATGGTGTTCTTGGTGTCATAGGCAGCATTCCTCCTCCTCCAAACACAGCGAGTTGAGTTGATGCCAAAGAGCTCCATTTTGGTCTCATCTGACCACAACACTTTCACCCAGTTCTCCTCTGAATCATTCAGATGTTCATTGGCAAACTTCAGACGGGCATGTATATGTGCTTTCTTGAGCAGGGGGACCTTGCGGGCGCTGCAGGATTTCAGTCCTTCACGGCGTAGTGTGTAACCAATTGTTTTCTTGGTGACTATGGTCCCAGCTGCCTTGAGATCATTGACAAGATCCTCCCGTGTAGTTCTGGGCTGATTCCTCACCGTTCTCATGATCATTGCAACTCCACGAGGTGAGATCTTGCATGGAGCCCCAGGCCGAGGGAGATTGTTAGTTATTTTGTCTTTCTTCCATTTGCGAATAATCGCACCAACTGTTGTCACCTTCTCACCAAGCTGCTTGGCGATGGTCTTATAGCCCATTCCAGCCTTGTGTAGGTCTACAATCTTGTCCCTGACATCCTTGGAGAGCTCTTTGGTCTTGGCCATGGTGGAGAGTATGGAATCTGATTGATTGATTGCTTCTGTGGACAGGTGTCTTTTATACAGGTAACAAACTGAGATTAGGAGCACTCCCTTTAAGAGTGTGCTCCTAATCTCAGCTCGTTACCTGTATAAAAGACACCTGGGAGCCAGAAATCTTTCTGATTGAGAGGGGGTCAAATACTTATTTCCCTCATTAAAATGCAAATCAATTTATAACATTTTTGACATGCGTTTTTCTGGATTTTTTTTTTGTTATTCTGTCTCTCACTGTTCAAATAAACCTACCATTCAAATTATAGACTGATCATTTCTTTGTCAGTGGGCAAACGTACAAAATCAGCAGGGGATCAAATACTTTTTTCCCTCACTATATATATATATATATATATATATATATATATATATATATTAGTTGGAAGGTACAGCCCCTCGAACACTGGAGCCTCACAGAGTCGATCCCCCCTCCCCAAAATCTGCTACACTTGATACAGGGATACATTAGGTTAGCGTTGGCAGTCCCCTGACGACTATTAGCTGGCTAACTCAACATTGCAGCGCTGCCAACTAGTCACACAGACCAGCCAGTGTTAGAGAGACCTCAGGTGTGTGTGTGGGGGGAGCCTGACAGTGTTTACAGTAGCATAGTGCTTCATTAATCAACTGAGCTCTTAATGGATCAGCCTAATGGATGAATTGCACTAATTAGCTGGATGAGCCTGGGTTTTCTGTCAGTGAGTCTGTTCTTACACACTCACAGTCCATACCTCTGTCCAAACCTTTCAGAGTTGGTGCTGACTTAGGATCAGTTTTGCCTTTTAGATCACAATGAATGCCATTACATGGACAGGGGAGGGACACCTGATCCTAGATCAGCACTCCTACTTTGAGAAGCTTAAAACATACGGCCCCTGATCCGGTCCAGAAGCAACCCCTTCCTCTTCTTCCTTTCAATGTTAGCAGATCTACAGGAACCTATAGGTATACAGTAGGTTAGCAATATGGCCCACCTATCTGATACATTCGAATCTGCTAGCAGACAGGAGTAGGGGCCAGGGGAAGGGGTTTTGGGTTGTTTGGGATGGGGCAGGGCATCTGTCCACTCACCCATGTGGGTATGTGTGTGAGGAGGAGCTGGAGGAAGGCCCTGAGAGGGCCCATGTGGAGGCAGGTGTCTCTCTGGGTGTCTGGGCTCTCAGCCTGGCCCCATTCCACTGCCTTCCCCAGCCAGAAAGCTACCTCCTGGGGCTTTAGGCCAGCCATGGACCCCGCCTGGGTCTGGGCCTGGGACATGGTGCTATTGGGGCAGGGTCTATGGAAGACAAACAGACAGACAAATATGATACATTACATTTTTTTACATTTTAGTCATTTAGCAGACGCTCTTATCCAGAGCGACTTATAGTTAGTGAGTACATGTACTTTATTTTTATTTTTTATTTTTATACTGGCCCCCCGTGGGAATCGAACCCACAACCCTGGCGTTGCAAGCGCCATGCTCTACAAACTGAGCTACACGGGGCCCATACAAGGCTCAGGGAACACTATTCCTTCTTCTAGCAGGACTCCATGTTCTACAACCCAAAGTAGGGTTGCAAAATTCCCAACATTTTCAGGTTTTCCAGAAATCCCGGATGGAGGATTCCCGTACTTCCTACCGATTCCAGGAATGTTCTATCCGGGATTTATGGAAAACCTGGGAATTTTGGGAAAGTTAACAGAATAGTGCAACCCTTCTCCAGAGGCATGGAGGGCTGAAGTAGAACAATAACATGTTTTGTGGGTGTTGCAAAGTGACAGAAGCAGTAAAAATCACAACAAGGCTCTTTAAACGTGTGGCCCATCTGGGACACAGTGAATCTGTCCTCACCCTATATTCCATTAGAGCGGCCAGAAGAAACAGACTCACATACACAACACTGGGGTAGTGGTTTAAAGGACTCTGGCCTCAACTCCCCAACCTCATCAAGGATGTATAGAACAAGCCCTTTTTTAAAGTAGCCTGACTCTTAGGGCCGGTTTCACAGAAACAGATTAAATCTAGTAGTGGACTAAAAAGCATGCTGTATGGAGAATCTCAGAACACATGCTTGTATCACACATGTAGGCCCATGTACTGTAAATCGCAAATACAGCTGAACTTGTATTGAGTGATTATTCTCAGCAAGGAGGGAATATGCTGGGCCATCTTAGACCTAAACCCCATCTCTTCCTTCTCTCTCATTGAGCCCTACTGAGAAATAAACGGCACATTCTTCACCTTTTATGATGATGAGGATAAACTGGTGGGGGGGTCGCGACTGTGTGTGTGTGTGTGTGTTAGGTGTGTAGGCTAGTGTGTGTGTTTTTGTGTGTGTGTGTCGGGAGCTGGCGGGAGTGTGTGTTATTGTTGTTTTTAGCTATAATGATAGGTCTGTGAGGGACACCACGGGTTGTGTTTTACAACCACCTCGTTACACACCACTTGTTTAATGTCTTGCCATCATCTCTGCTGGAAAGCCCCTATGGCTCAGCGATGTGAATATATAATTACTTGTTTAAAGAAGAAAAAAAGTCCAACCAAATTAAGAACAAACGCCTCTTGTTGACTTGTGATGGGAGCACAGCTTTCAACCCACAAGAGGTTGAGTATAGTAGCATGCTGCATGCCCAACCAGCTCACACTCTCACACACACGCTGTTTGCAAAACGCATTTACAGTGTGAAATAAGATGTGACTGAGTCAATATTGTTGTAAAATACTTTTTCTAAGATATGTTTGTGGACTTTGGGTAAAGGAAATAGGCTCCAATAGGCTATACTGAGTCTTCCACCATATAGACAGCCTAGCCTACCATGAACCAGGTTTCATCAGAAGTTAGCCTAGACTAGGTTTATAATCTGTAGTTTCCTTCTTATAGTTTCCTACCTTTGAATTATAACAGGGGGCAGCAGGTAGCCTAGCGTTTAAAAGCATTGGGCCAGTAACTGAAAGGTCGCTGGTTCGAATCCTGAGCTGGCAAGGTGGAAAAATCTGCCATTCTGCCCTTGAGCAAGGCAGTTACCCCCAACAACAACTGCTCCCCGGGCGCCGTAGACGTCGATTATAAGTATTAGCTAATCTTGGACACCTAGAACTAAAATCTTGCGTATTTGGGCGATTTTGCAACAACAGGCTTTTTTGTATCCCAAAAGTCTATTTATTTAGACTTTCTGTATTTTTTAAGTTCTATATCTTGAAAACTTGATCAAAACATTTTGGGACAGTATGGACTAATGAAACAAATGTACCTAAATATATTTTGAGTGGTATTTTCCTTTAAATGTTTTTATAATTCCAATTCAATTCCTATTCAAAAAGCCCAAACAGTCTAATTTCAATTCAATTCCAATTCCATCACTTGAAGATTTATACAATTAGAATTTAATTCAACGTAATTTCTCCACTTCTTGAGTGAATTCAATAATTAAAATGTCTAATTAAATTTGAATTGACCCCAACCCTGATTCCTGACAAAATGAGAAAAGTATTTCTGTTAATACGTTTTTTCAAGGAACTTTAATTTTATTTTTTTGAAATACCAAGAGCCCATAATTGCAAAATCACCCAGTGGCATTATGCAATGTGCATCTGTTCACGAGAGATTAGTATTAGCAAAAATATGACAGTAAACATAGGCTAGAACAAGGGGCCTAAAATGCACAAAAGAGATTGAGCGAATTCTTTTCATATTTAAACATAAATGCATCAGATGTTGTTATTGTACAAAATGAGACCACCCTTGGCAGTTGTTAATGAGAACTCTTCTTCTCTGGTCTGGTCTCTCAGTAGAGTTTAGAAGAGAAGCAGACATTGGAGCCAACACTGTTCTTCTGTGCTCTATTACTGTTGGTGACATCACAGCAGCTGCCTCTGCAAAACCAGGTCTACTATGCTTTTTACATCTCACACACTCCAAATGCATCGGAATAAAAAATTTCAGGCTCCGCATGATATAAAAAGCATCACTTTTCTGGCCATCCTTAACGGCCACTGAGGATTAATGATGTACTGTATGTCAGGACCATTTTCAATGGAGACTTTCTATAATTGTCTTTTTTAAAGGTAACTAGAGAAGTAACTAGCCAAAACCAGAGCTATGTATTTAGATGTCTCTGGCTAAAACTATTTTTATGATTTCAACATGGAATCATGTAAGCCCCTAAATTCCACGCGAGTATACTGTTTTAACAGTGCTGTAACTGTTTGCACTGTACTTGGAATGCAATACTTAGGAGCCACCTCAAGATGTCAGTATTTCATGCTCTCAAGTTGAGACGTAAACATACACTCTCTCGTGTGATAAGACACCCAAAAAGCCCTCCTGCCGTTGACACACAAAACACACTCAACCAGAGAGGACTCATCCTACATGAGTGATGTAACCGGAAATATATTATGCAGGAATCAAAATAGTACCACCACGTTTTACTAAACATCATTACTAGCTTGCTTTGGCTAACGCGCTGTCACAAGCCAAAGGCATAGCTAGCATAGCAGTCAAAGTTGTTTCAAATGTAGCTGCATACTGTCCTGAGATAAGCCGTCATAAAATTCAAATGTAGCTAATACACCATCAGCGACATTAAATTACCAACCTGTATGTTGTGTTCAAATTCACTATCAGAAAACGTTCTCCTTTGTAAAGTGACAACAGCGAACTTCCCTCTTTTGCGAAGCCGGATATGTATGAATCCTATTGGCTGAGAGCCCCACCGCGCCTTCTCAACCGTGGGCGGTTGCTCGCGCCTCAGTTGTCTCTTTGTACGGATCTAGGATCAGTTTACCCTGCCCAAATCTACAACTTTACCATTAGATGTTGAAATACAAAACCAACTTTAGGTCAGTATTTTGGGGCTACTTGTTTTGATTGACCAGTGCTCAATTTATTAGTGTTAGAACAGCTAAAGAAAGTAAAGTATTTTGGTGTGTATGAAAATACATAGTATAAGGCCAACACTTTAATTCAAGTGAAATTACTTAAACTACACTATAACTTGCTGACAGCAAATAGGTAGCAAGGATAATTATTTTGCACTTTTTTATACACTGCTGTGGGGTACAAGGGTCATCATCTAAGTACTGTAAGTGATCAAAAACGTATCCAATATTTCCAACCTTTCTCTTGTTTTTCAGCCTTGCAGATAGAACGTCACAGTAGGCCCTCATTAATACCCTCTTTGTAGGCTACTATCACACCAAAAGTATTTTGGTGTGTATGAAAATACATAGTATAAGGCCAACACTTTAATTCAAGTGAAATTAGTTAAACTACACTATAACTTGCTGACAGCAAATAGGTAGCAAGGATAATTATTTTGCACTTTTTTATACACTGCTGTGGGGTACAAGGGTCATCATCTAAGTACTGTAAGTGATCAAAACGTATCCAATATTTCCAACCTTTCTCTTGTTTTTCAGCCTTGCAGATAGAACGTCACAGTAGGCCCTCATTAATACCCTCTTTGTAGGCTACTATCAAGTATCCCCCCCCCCTTACAGTCTGTTCCACTTTGAACCATTGGGTGGCACTATGCAAAGGATTAACCCTGTTGTTACTCACTGCTTATAGAATCATGAGCACAGGAACATGTCAGTTGGAGGCTGGGGGAGAGTATGCTTCATTGACACCAGGCCAGGGCCAGTTCCAGACATAAGAGTCATAAGCGGTTGCTTAGGGCCACCAATTTTCTATTGTTATGTCAGTCACTGCCAGTCACTTAATTAGCCACGTCAGCGCTCAGTTTTTAGATTGGTAGTTAGTCTAGCCAGCTATCTAAACTTGTAGTAATCATGGCCGAATACCGACCAGGCACGCAGGGCGCAGATATCGGCAAACATTTATCTTAACCCCATGGCAAAATGGGTAGTATTGAAGAAAATTGGCTGTAAAACTGTAACATGTTTCTCTCCGCCCCATGGCAAAATGTGTAGAATTGCAGAAAACTTGCTTTAAAACGGCAACATTTTTCTATGCCCCATTGCAAAATGTGTAGAATTGCAGGAAATGAACAATAACACTTTAATTTCTCTCCACCATCAAGAGGGGGGCCACTTAGATGTTTTGCCGTGAGGTGGGGGGCACCCCAACCAAATTTTGCTAAGGACGACCAGGCATCAGTGACCAAGTACACTGTATAACTCTGTTAGTAGCCTATTATTAGGAGTCTATTATAATAGTACACTATATCATATATCATATCTATACTGAATAAAAATATAAACGCAACATGTAAAGTGCTGGTCCAATGTTTCATGAGCTAAAATAAAAGATCCCAGAAATGTTCCATACGTACAAAAAGTTTATTTCTCTCAACTTTTGAGCACAAATATGTTTATATCCCTGTTAGTGAGGATTTCTCAGTTGCCAAGATAATCCATCCTGTTACAGGAGAGGGTCGCAGTTCCGGAGCGACCCACTAGGTATCATCCTCCGACAACCTTAGGCACCTCCTCACTCACAGTCTGGACTAATCATTATCCTATTGGTGTCACCTGTGTCTACCTGTTCACCTGTGTATTTATGCCCTCACTTCCCTGTGTTCCCTTGCTCTGTTTTCTCTGCTAGTTTCTCGATGCCAAACAGTACTAATCCGTGTCTGATCACGAAACTTATGTACAGGTACTTGAGAAGTTTTCTCCTTGTTTCATTGTTGTTTTCAGTCGTAGTTAGTATTTCGTATGTTTGCTGTCAGCCTGTTTTTGGAGACCAATTTGCTCCTCCTTTATTTTATCGTGACAAGTCCGTTATTTTGTATCCTGGTTTTGGGACCACCAGTAAAGATCCTTGTTTCACCATCTCTGCCTACTGCCTACTGTCTATCCTGCACCGCACCTGGGTCACACCTCACACTAACCCTTACACCATCCACCTGACAGGTGTGGCATATCAAGAAGCTGATTAAACAGCATGATCATTACACAGGTGCACCTTGTGCTGGGGACAATAAAAGGCCACTCTAAAATGTGCAGTTTTGTCATACAACACAAAGCCACAGATGTCTCAAGTTTTGAGGGAGTGTGCAATTGGCATGCTGGCTGAAGGAATGTCCACCAGAGCTGTTGCATGTCCATTTTTCGACCATAAGCCGCCTCCAACATCGTTTTAGAGAATTTGGCAGTACGTCCAACCGGCCTCACAACCGTAGACCACTTGTAACTACGCCAGCCAAGGACCTCTACATCCAGCTTTTTCACCTGCGGGATCGACTGAGACCATCCACCTGGACAGCTGATGAAACTGTGGGTTTGCACAACCGAAGAATTTCGGCCCAAACTGTCAGAAACCATCTCTGGGAAGCTCATCTGCGTGTTCGTCGTCCTCACCAGGGTCTTGACCTGACTGCAGTTCGGCGTCGTAACTGACTTCAGTGGGCAAATGGTTTCAACTGTACCGGGCAGATGATAGACACCGTGTATGGCAGGGTTCTTTAATTCCGGTCCTGGAGGGCCGAAACACCTCTGTTTTTCATCCTCTCCTTCTAATCAGGGGCTAATTCAGACCTGGGACACCAGGTGAGTGCAATTAACTACCAGGTAGAAATAAAAAACAGAAGTGTTTCGGCCCTCCAGGACTGGAATTAAAGAACCCTGGTGTATGGCGTCATGTGAGTAAGCGGTTTGCTTACGTCAACGTTGTGAACAGAGTGCCCCATGGTGGCGGTGGGGTTATGGTATGGGCAGGCACAAGCTACAGACAACAAACACAATTGCATTTTATCGATGGCAATTTGAATGCAAAGAGATATCGTGATGAGATCCTGAGGCCCATTGTTGTGCTACTAATCCGCCGCCATCACCTCACGTTTCAGCATGATAATGCACAGCCCCATGTTGCAATGATCTGTACACAATTCCTGGAAGCTAAAAATGTCCCAGTTCTTCCATGGCCGGCATATGCACCAGACATGTCAGCCATTGAGCATGTTTGGGAGGCTCTGGATCAACATGTACGACAGCGTGTTCCAGTTCTCACCAATATCCAGCAACTTCGCACAGCCATTGAAGAGGAGTGGGACAACATTCCACAGGCCACAATCAACAGCCTTATCAACTCTATGCGAAGGAGATGTGTCGTGCTCCATAAGACAAATGGTGGTCACACCAGATACTGACTGGTTTTCTGATCCACGCCCCTACCTTTTTTTGTGACCAACAGATGCATATCTGTATTCCCAGTCATGTGAAATCTATAGGTTAGGGCCTAATTAATTAATTTCAATTGACTGATTTCCTTATATGAACTGTAACTCAGTAAAGCTTTGAAATTGTTGCATGTTGCGTTTATATTTTTGTTCAGTGTAATTGCATGGAGGGTCTTACTGTTTTGGGAAATGTGGGATAAGTCTATTATAAAGACCTAGATTGTAATGAATTTGACACTAATACCGAATGATACTCTAGGTAGGCTACAACAGTAGGCTAGTAAATGTAGGCTATTAACAAAAAGTAAAGAAAAACTCGTTGACACAAATACATTCAGCTGTGAGCCAGAAACAAAACATAGATAGTTGCTTTGTGTGTTTTCACTCTAAAGAGCAAAAAGATGTTGCAGAGTGTTAGCAGTCATTGTGTCATCAGTGGCATGGCAAGTAGTCATGCATCATCCACTTATCCCCTTGTACAGAGAGAGAGAGAGAGAGAGAGAGAGAGAGAGAGAGAGAGAGAGAGAGAGAGAGAGAGAGAGAGAGAGAGAGAGAGAGAGAGAGAGAGAGAGAGAGAGAGAGAGAGAGAGAGAGAGAGAGAGTTGTGTGTGGTGTGGCATGGCTGAGCAGCATTGACTGAGCCCCTCAATAGGAAACAGGACAGCCAGGCTTAGGCTGAGACCTGCAGACAAAGCTGCCATTTTGTGGCCTCTAATTGGCACATCTGTAACCATGCTTCATTTTACACTGCTGTCCTCATAGGAACTGAAGTGCACTGCCGTGGTGCGCTGGGGAAGGTATTTATGGGAGCAATTTGGTCTGACTTAACGCTTACCTTCTGGAGACAGATGTTGCATCAAGGTCAAGCACTCTGGGTGGGTCTCTGTCTCAGTACTGTAAAATGGCTTCCTTTCCTTGTCCTCGTTGCCTCTTTCTCATCACTGTAAGAATATGATCCCAATGTTGTTTGTATGCCTACCTGTCTGCACCAGGATTTGATACCATGCTTACAACACAACAGTGGACTTCTAGAGCAGAAATCTAGGTTGACACTCCTTGTCAGACAGTTGTCTTGGATCTTAGGAAGGTGATGTCACAGCTAGAGCAGCACCCCCGTTATTGTAACCAGAGTAGGATAGAAAAGGGGAGGTGGTGTCATAGGGATATGGAAGGAGAAGGGGAGGTGGTGTCATAGGGATATGGAAAGAGAAGGGGAGGTGGTGTCATAGGGATATGGAAGGAGAAGGTGAGGTGGTGTCATAGGGATATGGAAGGAGAAGGGGAGGTGGTGTCATAGGGATATGGAAGGAGAAGGGGAGGTGGTGTCATAGGGATATGGAAGGAGAAGGGGAGGTGGTGTCATTGGGATATGGAAGGAGAAGGGCAGGTGGTGTCATAGGGATATGGAAGGAGAAGGGGAGGTGGTGTCATAGGGATATGGAAGGAGAAGGGGAGGTGGTGTCATAGGGATATGGAAGGAGAAGGGGAGGTGGTGTCATTGGGATATGGAAGGAGAAGGGGAGGTGGTGTCATAGGGATATGGAAGGAGAAGGGGAGGTGGTGTCATTGGGATATGGAAGGAGAAGGGGAGGTGGTGTCATAGGGATATGGAAGGAGAAGGGGAGGTGGTGTCATAGGGATATGGAAGGAGAAGGGGAGGTGGTGTCATAGGGATATGGAAGGAGAAGGGGAGGTGGTGTCATTGGGATATGGAAGGAGAAGGGGAGGTGGTGTCATAGGGATATGGAAGGAGAAGGGGAGGTGGTGTCATAGGGATATGGAAGGAGAAGGGGAGGTGGTGTCATTGGGATATGGAAGGAGAAGGGGAGGTGGTGTCATAGGGATATGGAAACAGAAGGGGAGGTGGTGTCATTGGGATATGGAAGGAGAAGGGGAGGTGGTGTCATTGGGATGTGGAAGGAGAAGGGGAGGTGGTGTCATAGGGATATGGAAACAGAAGGGGAGGTGGTGTCATTGGGGTATGGAAGGAGAAGGGGAGGTGGTGTCATAGGGATATCGAAGGAGAAGGGGAGGTGGTGTCATAGGGATATGGAAGGAGAAGAGGTGGTGTCATAGAGATATGGAAGGAGAAGGGGAGGTGGTGTCATAGGGATATGGAAGGAGAAGGGGAGGTGGTGTCATAGGGATATGGAAGGAGAAGGGGAGGTGGTGTCATAGGGATATGGAAGGAGAAGGGGAGGTGGTGTCATAGGGATATGGAAGGAGAAGGGGAGGTGGTGTCATAGGGATATGGAAGGAGAAGGGGAGGTGGTGTCATTGGGATATGGAAGGAGAAGGGGAGGTGGTGTCATTGGGATATGGAAGGAGAAGGGGAGGTGGTGTCATAGGGATATGGAAACAGAAGGGGAGGTGGTGTCATTGGGATATGGAAGGAGAAGGGGAGGTGGTGTCATTGGGATATGGAAGGAGAAGGGGAGGTGGTGTCATAGGGATATGGAAACAGAAGGGGAGGTGGTGTCATTGGGATATGGAAGGAGAAGGGGAGGTGGTGTCATAGGGATATGGAAGGAGAAGGGGAGGTGGTGTCATAGGGATATGGAAGGAGAAGAGGTGGTGTCATAGAGATATGGAAGGAGAAGGGGAGATGGTGTCATAGGGATATGGAAGGAGAAGGGGAGGTGGTGTCATAGGGATATGGAAGGAGAAGGGGAGGTGGTGTCATAGGGATATGGAAGGAGAAGAGGTGGTGTCATAGAGATATGGAAGGAGAAGGGGAGGTGGTGTCATAGGGATAAGGAAGGAGAAGGGCAGGTATTGTCATGGGGATATGGAAGGAGAAGGGGAGGTGGTGTCATAGGGATATGGAAGGAGAAGGGGAGGTGGTGTCATGGGGATATGAAATGATAGAGAAGGGAAGTGGAATATGGGACATTACATATGAGTAGAATATGGGACATTACATATGAGTGGAATATGGGACATTACATATGAGTGGAATATGGGACATTACAAATTAGTGGAATATGGGACATTGCAAATGAGTGGAATATGGGACATTACATATGAGTGGAATATGTGACACATGACCTCAGATGTTTGTTTGAACACAAGATGGGATACTGTTATATCCTTATCGTTTGCCCTTCACCACACTCAATCTACTGGAGCTACAGATATAGTGTTGTTTCAACATAGTCATGGAATAGCTTTGTAAATTGTCAAATTGAACTAATCAATCAAACCACAGTGTATTATTTCCCTAAACCCAGTCCTAACCTTGAATAGTCCTTGGAGGCGTGAGAGATAAACC
The DNA here is from genome assembly GCF_964263955.1 of Coregonus lavaretus. Lineage (NCBI taxonomy): Eukaryota > Metazoa > Chordata > Actinopteri > Salmoniformes > Salmonidae > Coregonus > Coregonus lavaretus. The sequence goes on along the minus strand of NC_140001.1, from coordinate 37,923,558 downwards.
TGTCATGTGGTCCTCTGAGGACCCACTGAGCAGTCCCTGAAATGGAGTGGCTAGGTCTCAAAGGCCCCGACAATAGCCATGCTGTGTTTGTGTGTGTGTGTATGTGTGAGTGTGAGCATATCTGTGCACACCTGCATGTGTGTGCATGTGTGTGTGTGTGTGTGTGTTTGGTGTGTGTGTGGGTGTGTGTGTGTGAATGTGTGCATGCGTGTGTGTGTGTGTGTGTGTGTGTGTGTGTGTGCATGCATGTGTTATGTGTGTATGTTTGAGTAAATGTGCATGCGTGCCTTATGTAGCTTCAAATGTGCTAAACGTGAATTAGTTCAAGTTTCATTGTCACATTCACAAGTACAGTGAAATGCTTAACTTGCATGCTCTACCCAACAGTGCAGTAATCAATATCAAAATAGTATAACTAATTCAAACAAATATATATATATATATATAATAAAGAAAACACAAGAAATAAGAAATGAGAGGAAGCTACTGTACAGTATATATAGGGTCAGTGCCACATTTACAATGTGCAGGGATACTGGAGTATTTGAGGTAGATAAGTACATATAGGCAGGGATTAGGAGAAAGTGACTGGTAACAGGATAAATAATAATAATAATAAACAATGGCAGCAACAAGTGGTGGGTGGGTGTGTGCATGGGGGTGAGTGTGTGTATGGAAATGTGAGTGTGTCGGTTAGTGTGTGTGCAAGAGTGTCATGTACAGGGCTGGAAAGTGACTGGTAGCAGGACTATGTAAATACTTATGATGGTACTTTACTAGTGGTAATATACAGTATACATGTAAAGAGGAGTAATAGTGACCAGTAGTAGGAGGTACTAATGGTAATGGCAATCAATAATCAATGAACAGCAGCTTAGTGGTAGTAATGAATCTAATCAATAATCATTTTAGCAGCAGCGTAGTTGATAAGGGGAGTAGTAGTTGTTAGCCATTTAACAGTCATAAGGCCAGGGGATAGAAGCTGTTTAGGAGTCTGTTGGTCTGAGCCTTGATGCACCGGTACCATCTGCCGGATGGGAGCATGGAGAACAGTCCATGTATCGGGTGGCTGGAGTCTTTGGCAATTTTTCGGGCCTTTCTCCAACACCGCCTGGCATGAAAAGTGGGGGAAAAAAGTATTTAGTCAGCCACCAATTGTGCAAGTTCTCCCACTTAAAAATATGAGAGAGGCCTGTAATTTTCATCATAGGCACACGTCAACTATGACAGACAAAATGAGAAAAGAAAATCCAGAAAATCACATTGTAGGATTTTTTATGAATTTATTTGCAAATTATGGTGGAAAATAAGTATTTGGTCAACAACAAAAGTTTCTCAATACTTTGTTATATACCCTTTGTTGACAATGACACAGGTCAAACGTTTTCTGTAAGTCTTCACAAGGTTTTCACACACTGTTGCTGGTATTTTGGCCCATTCCTCCATACAGATCTCCTCTAGAGCAGTGATGTTTTGGGGCTGTCGCTGGGCAACACAGACTTTCAACTCCCTCCAAAGATTTTCTATGGGGTTGAGATCTGGAGACTGGCTAGGCCACTCCAGGACCTTGAAATGCTTCTTCCGAAGCCACTCCTTCGTTGCCCGGGCGGTGTGTTTGGGATCATTGTCATGCTGAAAGACCCAGTCAAGTTTCATCTTCAATGCCCTTGCTGATGGAAGGAGGTTTTCAATCAAAATCTCACGAAACATGGCCCCATTCATTCTTTCCTTTACACGGATCAGTCGTCCTGGTCCCTTTGCAGAAAAACAGCCCCAAAGCATGATGTTTCCACCCCCATGCTTCACAGTAGGTATGGTGTTCTTTGGATGCAACTCAGCATTCTTTGTCCTCCAAACACGACGAGTTGAGTTTTTACCAAAAAGTTCTATTTTGGTTTCATCTGACCATATGACATTCTCCCAATCCTCTTCTGGATCATCCAAATGCACTCTAGCAAACTTCAGATGGGCCTGGACATGTACTGGCTTAAGCAGGGGGACACGTCTGGCACTGCAGGATTTGAGTCCCTGGCGGCGTAGTGTGTTACTGATGGTAGGCTTTGTTACTTTGGTCCCAGCTCTCTGCAGGTCATTCACTAGGTCCCCCCGTGTGGTTCTGGGATTTTTGCTCACCGTTCTTGTGATCATTTTGACCCCACAGGGTGAGATCTTGCGTGGAGCCCCAGATCGAGGGAGATTATCAGTGGTCTTGTATGTCTTCCATTTCCTAATAATTGCTCCCACAGTTGATTTCTTCAAACCAAGCTGCTTACCTATTGCAGATTCAGTCTTCCCAGCCTGGTGCAGGTCTACAATTTTGTTTCTGGTGTCCTTTGACAGCTCTTTGGTCTTGGCCATAGTGGAGTTTGGAGTGTGACTGTTTGAGGTTGTGGACAGGTGTCTTTTATACTGATAACAAGTTCAAACAGGTGCCATTAATACAGGTAACGAGTGGAGGACAGAGGAGCCTCTTAAAGAAGAAGTTACAGGTCTGTGAGAGCCAGAAATCTTGCTTGTTTGTAGGTGACCAAATACTTATTTTCTACCATAATTTGCAAATAAATTCATAAAAAATCCTACAATGTGATCTTCTGGAATTTTTTTCTCTCAATTTGTCTGTAATAGTTGACGTGTACCTATGATGGAAATTACAGGCCTCTCTCATCTTTTTAAGTGGGAGAACTTGCACAATTGGTGGCTGACTAAATACTTTTTTTCCACACTGTACGTCCTGGATGGCTGGGAGCTCACCCCCAGTGATGCGCTGGGCCATCCGCACCACTCTCTGTAGGGCCTTCCGGGCAAGGTCGGTACAGTTGCTATACCAAATGGTGATACAACCAGTCAGGATGCTCTCGATGGAGTTGCTTTAAAAGTTCATATGGATCTCCGAGGCCATGCCAAATCGTTTCAGCCTCCTGAGGGAGAAGAGACCCTGCCGTGACTTCTTCACGACTGTTCTGGTGTGAGAGGAACATGATTAGTCCTCAGTGAAATGGACGCTGAGGAACTTGAAGCTCTTGGCCCTCTCCACTGCGGCCCCTGAAGACCATGATCAGCTCCTTGGTCTTGCTCACATTGAGGGAGAGGTTGTTGTCCTGGCACCACACTGCCATGTCTTTGACCTCCTCCCTGTAGGCTGTCTCATCGCCGTTGGTGATCAGCAAACTTGATGATGGAGTTGGAGTCATGCGTGGCCACACAGACGTGGGTGAACAGGGAGTACAGGTGTGGCTAAGCACACACCTGTCACGCCCTGACTCAGGGGACGTTTAATTGTTGAGTCAGGGTGTGGATATTCCGTGTTGTGTTGTTTTCTATGTTTAGTTCTAGATCGTTTAGATCTATGTTGGCCAGGGTGGTTCCCAATCAGAGGCAGCTGTAGCTCGTTGTCTCTGATTGGGGACCATACTTAGGCAGCCGTTTGGCACCAGTCTGTGTGGGATCTTGTTCCGAATGAGGTATGTTATTTTGTCTACCTTAAGACTTCACGTTTCGTTTGTTTGTTGTTTTGTCATGTGTTTATTCGTTTAATAAAATGTACGCTTATCACGCTGCGCCTTGGTTCAACCAATCCTTAAACGATCGTGACAGAAGATCCCACCAACTAAGAACCAAGCAGCGTGTCCAGGAACAGACAGCCTGGACCTGGGAGGAGATCCTGGACGGGAAGGGATCCTGGACTTGGGAGGAGATTCAGGCCGGAATGGATCGAAGTCCTTGGGAGGAGACTGTGGAGGCGCGCTATAGAGAGGAGCAGCGGCAACGCAGAGGGTGCCGGCCGAGGAGGAAGCCCGAGAGACAGCCCCAATAATTTTTTTGGGGGGGGCTAAAAGGGTGGTTGGCAGAGCCAACTCCCCGTACTCATGCAAAGAAGCGTGTGACTGGGCAGGCTCCATGTTATGCGGAGCCACGTACTGTGCCGCAAGTGTTCCGGCACAGTCCTGTACGTCCTGTGCTAGCACCACGCACGTGTCGTGCGAAGATGGGCATTCAGCCAGGACGGGGTGTGCCGGCTCAACGCTCGTGGTCTCCAGTACGCCTCCTCGGTCCCGTATACCCTGCGCCGGTGCTATGTGCTGTATCGCCAGTACGCGTGCACAGCCCCGTACGTCCTGTGCTAATGCCTCACACATATTGTGTGGAGGTAGGCATTCAGCCAGGACGGGTTGTGTCAGCTCTCCGCTCCAGACCTCCAGTCCGCCTCCACAGTCCGGTACGGCCCGTTCCTGCTCCCCGCACCAAGCCAGTGGTGCGTGTTCCCAGTCTGGTCCGGCCCGTTCCTGCTCCCCGCACCAAGCCAGTGGTGCGTGTTCCCAGTCCGGCCCGGCCCGTTCCTGCTCCCCGCACCAAGCCAGTGGTGCATGTTCCCAGTCCGGCCCGGCCCGTTCCTGCTCCCCGCTCCGAGCCAGTGGTGCGCGTCGCCAGCCCTGTCCGGCCTGTTCCTGTCCCTCGCACCAAGACAGTGGTGCGCGTCGCCAACCCGGTCCGGCCTGTTCCTGTCCCTCGCGCCAAGCCAGTGGTGCGCGTCGCCAGCCCGGTCCGGCCTGTTCCTGTCCCTCGCACCAAGCCAGTGGTGCGCGTCGCCAGCTCAGTCCGGCCTGTTCCTGTCCCTCGCACCAAGCCAGTGGTGCGTGTCGCCAGCCCGGTCCGGCCTGTTCCTGCCCCTCGCACCAAGCCAGTGGTGCGCGTCGCCAGTCCGGTACGGCCCGTTCCTGCTTCCCGCACCAAGCCAGTGGTGCGCGTCGTCAGCCCGGTCCGGCCCGTTCCTGCTCCCCGCACCAAGCCAGTGGTGTGTGTGTCCAGCCCGGCACGGCCCGTGCCTGTTCCACCGGTGCCTGGTCCGGCACCGGTCAGCTGCTCCACTCCGGAGCCAGAGCAATCCGCTCCACCGGGGTCCGGTCCAACTCCAGTCAGCGGATCCACTCCGGAGCCAGAGCAATCCGCTCCACCGGGGTCCAGTCCAGCTCCAGTCAGCCGCTCCACTCCGGAGCCAGAGAAGTCCGCTCCACCGGTGCCCAGTCCAGCTCCGGTCAGCGGCTCCAGTCCGGAGCCTGTGCAGTTCGATCCACCGTCGTCGGGTCCAGCTCTAGTCAGCGGTGCCAGTCCAGACCCAGACGTCAGCCCCTCTCCAGGTTCGGGGTCTCCCACACCAGGGTCCAGACAGGACTTGGTACGTCGTGGGAGGAAGGAGAGGGGAAGCAGCGCGCCGAGGTCCAGACCAGACCAGGGGCGCAACAGGGAGGTGGAGAGAAAGTGGTGGTCACGCCCGGAGCCGGATCCGCCTCCGAGGTGGAATGCCCACCCGACCCCTACCCTGTTATGTTTATGTGGCGCGGTCGGAGTCCGCACCTTTGGGGGGGGGGGGGGGGGGGTACTGTCACGCCCTGACTCAGGGGACGTTTAATTGTTGAGTCAGGGTGTGGATATTCCGTGTTGTGTTGTTTTCTATGTTTAGTTCTAGATCGTTTAGATCTATGTTGGCCAGGGTGGTTCCCAATCAGAGGCAGCTGTAGCTCGTTGTCTCTGATTGGGGACCATACTTAGGCAGCCGTTTGGCACCAGTCTGTGTGGGATCTTGTTCCGAATGAGGTATGTTATTTTGTCTACCTTAAGACTTCACGTTTCGTTTGTTTGTTGTTTTGTCGTGTGTTTATTCGTTTAATAAAATGTACGCTTATCACGCTGCGCCTTGGTTCAACCAATCCTTAAACGATCGTGACAACACCCCTGGGGGAACCCCATTTTGAGGGTCAGCGTGGCAGAGGGGTTGTTGCCTACTCTTACCACCTGGGGTCGGTATACAAATTAGAGTAGGTCTGGGATGATGGAGTTGATGTGTGCCATGACCAGCCTTTCAAAACACTTCATTATTACAGATGTGAGAGCTACAAGGCGGTAGTCATTGTGGCAGGATGCCTTAGAATTTTTGGGGACAGGAATTAAGGTGTCATCTTGAAATTACACTGCCCTACAAAGGCAAAAAAAACACAGTAACTACGAATTTGGTATGTTGTAATGGCCAGGAACAGTGCATTCGGAATTTATTCAGACCCTTTGACTTTTTCCAAATTATGTTACGTTACAGCCTTATTCCAAAATTGATAAAATCAATAAAAATCCTCATCAATCTACACACAATACCCCATAATGACAAAGCGAAAACAGGTTTTTAGAAATTAAATACCTTATTTAAATAAGTATTCAGACCCTTTACTATGAGACTCGAAATTGAGCTCAGCTGCATCCTGTTTCCATTGATCATCCTTGAGATGTTTCTACAACTTGATTGGAGTCCACCTGTGGTACATTCATTTGATTGGACATGATTTGGAAAGGCACACACCTGTCTATATAAGGTCACACAGTTGACAGTGCATGTCAGAGCAAAAACCAAGCCACGAGGTCAAAGGAATTGTATGTAGAGCTCCGAGACAGGATTGTGTCGAGGCACAGATCTGGGGAAGGGTACCAAAAAATGTCTGCAGCATTGAAGGTCCCCAAGAATACATTGGCCTCCATCATTCTGAAATTGAAGAAGTTTGGAACCACCAAGACTCTTCCTACAGCTGGCCGCCTGGCCAAACTGAGCAATCGGGGGAGAAGGGCCTTGGTCAGGGAGGTGACCAAGAACCCAATGGTCACTCTGACAGAGCTTTAGAGTTCCTCTGTGGAGATGGGAGAACCTTCCAGAACGACAACCATCTCTGCAGCATTCCACCAATTAGGCCTTTATGGTAGAGTGGCCAGACGGAAGCCACTCCTCAGTAAAAGGCACATGACAACCCACTTGGAGTTTGCCAAAAGGCACCTAAAGACTCTCAGACCATGAGAAACATGATTCTCTGGTCTGATGAAACCAAGATTGGACTCTTTGGCCTATGTAAAAGATTGAATTGCATCAACTTGTGCCTTGTGTTAAATGAAAGACGCTGATCATCTAAAAAGAGCTTTCTCCATTTCTCAGCCTCAAAAATGAGACCAAGGTCCATCATGCCACTTTATGCAAGCCTTCAGAGCTTCATCATTCCGTCATCATGAAGTGCTCCGAGAGGCTAGTCAAAGAGCATACAACTTCCTCCCTCCCCGACACACTCAAACCTCTCCAATTCGCCTACAACGCAATCGCCATTGCACTGCACGCTGCCCTTACCCACCTGGACAAAAGGAATGCATATGTGAGGATGCTGTTCATCGACTACAGCTCCAATACCATAGTGCCCTATAAGCTCATTACAACGCTCATAGCCCTGGGTCTGAACTCCTCCCTATGCATCTGGGTCCTGAATTTCCTGACGGGCCGCCCTCAGGTGGTGAAAGTAGGCAACATTACCTCCTCGACACTGATTCTCAACACGGGGGCCCCACAAGGGTGCGTCCTCAGTCCCCTCTTGTATTTCCTGTATACCCATGACTGCGTGGCCTCACACAGTTCCAACTCCATCATCAAGTTCGCTGACGACACAACAGTAGTAGGCCTGATTACCAACAACAACGAGACAGCCTACAGGGAGGAGGTAGGCACTCAGACGGCGTGGTGCCAGGTAAACAACCTTTCCCTCAACGTTAGCAAAACAAAGGAGCTGATTGTGGACTTCAGGAGGAACCAGGCTGTACACACCCCCTACCTCATCAACGGGGCCCCCGTGGAGATGGTCAATAACTTCAAATTCCTCTGCGTACACATCTCAGAGAAGCTGAAATGGTCTAACCACATGGACACCGTGGTGAAATAGGCACGACAGCGACTCTTCAACCTCAGGATGCTGAAGAAATTCAGCCTGTCCCCGAGGGCCCTCACAGTGTTCTACAGGAGCATCATCGAAGGCATACTGTCGGGCTGCGTCACAGCCTGGTATGGCAACTCCATTGCTGCAGACCGTAAGACGCTTCTGAGAGTGATAAGTGCAGCCGAACGCACCATTGGGTGCACATTGCCTGCCCTACAGGACACCTACAACACCAGGTGTCGCAGGAAGGAAAGTTTCTACCCTCAGACCATCAGGCTGCTGAATAGCCACCACTAGTTAGCTACCCCCCCCTCCCCCTATTTTACCCTACATACTGCTCCCCCTATGGACATCTCCCCCCCGCATTTTATCAACTGCAATTTTAATGCACAGAGATACCGTGACGAGATACTGAGGCCCATTGTCGAGCCATTCATCCGCCTCCATCACCTCATGTTTCAGAATGATAATGCACAACCCCATGTCGCAAGGATCTGTACACAATTCCTGGAAGCTGAAAATGTCCCAGTTCTTCCATGGCCTGCATACTCACCTGACATGTCACCCACTGAACATGTTTGGGATGCTCTGGATCGATGTGTACGACAGCGTGTTCCAGTTCCGTGCACTAATGTGATTAGCATGACTGTTGTAAGTAACAGCAAACTTTCCAGGACATAGACATGTCTTATATGGGCAGAAAGCTTAAATTATTGTTAATCTAACAGTCCAATTTACAGTAGCTATTACAGTGAAAAAATACCATGCTATTGTTTGAGGAGAGTGCACAACAACAAACACTTATCACGGCAACTGGTTTGATACATTCACCTCTGAAGGTAAATAATTGCTCTGATTTGTCATCGTAAGGGTCCCAGAGATAAAATGTAGCATAGTTTTGTTTGATAAAATCAATTTCTATATTCAAATGTAGGAACTGGGTTCTACAGTTTGAAACCCTGCTGTCTCTGGCGCCCACACCCACCCCGCCCGGTCATCTAGATGTGTGAAAGTTAGTGTATAAGCTAATGATCCATCATGTATGACATTCCTGGGAGTGTGTAAACTTACATTTTGTATAACCATATCATTTTTGTATGTTCTCTATAGTTATGTACTTGAAAATGTATCAATTGACCAATTCGGCACATTTGGGCAGACTTGATACAAAATAGTCCAGTATTGCAACGCTTCACTGGATCAATCTGAAACATCGCAAACACACTGCTCCCATCTAGTGGGCAAAATCTAAATTGCGCCTAAACTGCAATATTATATTGTGGCCTTTCTCTTGCATTTCAAAATTGATGGAACAAAAACATTTATAGAAAGCACATCTTTTTTTATTTTTTATTATCTTTTACCAGATCTAATGTGTTATATTCTCCTACATTAATTTCACATTTCCACAAACTTCAAAGTGTTTCCTTTCAAATGGTATCAAGAATATGCATATCCTTGCTTCAGGTCCTTAGCTACACGCAGTTAGATTTGGGTATGTCATTTTAGGCGAAAATTTAAAAAAAGGGTCAGATCCTTAAGAGGTTAAAGAGGAGTGGGACGACATTCCACAAGCCTCAATCAACAGCCTGATCAACTCTATGTGAAGGAGATGTGTCACGCAGCATGAGGCAAATGGTGGTCACACCAGATACTGACTGGTTTTCGGATCCACGCCCCTACCTTTTCTTTTAATGTATCTGTGACCAACAGATACATATCTGTATTCCCAGTCATGTGAAATCTATAGATTAGGGCCTAATGAATGTATTCCAATTCACTGATTTCCTTATATGAACTGTAACTCAGTCTGAAATCTTTGAAATTGTTGCATGTTTCGAATGCAGCCGTACACACAGCAGTTTTTCTTAGAATACCGACACAACTGCGAATGCGAATTAATGAATGTGAACAGAACAAAACAGTGGTACCAAGTAGTAGGCCTAGTAAACTAAATATCAGATCGATAAAGATTACACAATTTATATTTAGGCTAGTTACATTAACAGTAAACAAACGCAGTAAACAAAAGGCGAATGGAGATCCAAATAATCAAAACAGCCTAGTGGAGTGAGATACAGCTGTGCACAGCTGTCTTGCCAAATAAATATGCATAGGCCCACTTCAAACATGGAAAATCATGCCGCTCATGAGTTCAGCAACACGTTGTGATATGGCACAATACACTTCTGTGAATCAAATTCGAACACATTTCCAATAGGCTACCAAGAAAACCATGATAGTATGTAGGCTATCTATTTCTATGATGAAACATACCAAGGAGCGTCATTTGGGTTCATGCATTGGAATTATATTGAATTATGCTTATATCACACTATACCACAATAAACATAAAAGTTAAAATGCTTTTGGTCAAGAAGTGACACGTTTGCGAGAAATCTCCACTACGCTCTATCAGCACCATGGATAGCACCCTACAAACTAAAGCAAGATTTGGATAAAAACCAACTAGCTAGATTGTCTCTTACCTTTTAAGAAGAGCCACATTTATGTGTCCTTAAAAACAGCCATTAACTACAGTGAGGGAAAAAAGTATTTGATCCCCTGCTGATTTTGTACATTTTCCCACTGACAAAGAAAGGATCAGTCTATAATTTTAATGGTAGGTTTATTTGAACAGTGAGAGATAGAATAACAACAACAAAAATCCAGAAAAACGCATGTCAAAAATGTTATAAATTGATTTGCATTTTAATGAGGGAAATAAGTATTTGACCCACTCTCAATCAGAAAGATTTCTGGCTCCCAGGTGTCTTTTATACAGGTAACGATCTGAGATTAGGAGCACACTCTTAAAGGGAGTGTTACCAGTTTGTTACCTGTCCACAGAAGCAATCAATCAATCAGATTCCAAACTCTCCACCATGGCCAAGACCAAAGAGCTCTCCAAGGATGTCAGGGACAAGATTGTAGACCTACACAAGGCTGGAATGGGCTACAAGATCATCGCCAAGCAGCTTGGTGAGAAGGTGACAACAGTTGATGCGATTATTCGCAAATGGAAGAAACACAAAATAACTGTCAATCTCCCTCGGCCTGGGGCTCCATGCAAGATCTCACCTCGTGGAGTTGCAATGATCATGAGAACGGTGAGAAATCAGCTCAGAACTACACGGGAGGATCTTGTCAATGATCTCAAGGCAGCTGGGACCATAGTCACCAAGAAAACAATTGGTTACACACTACGCCGTGAAGGACTGAAATCCTGCAGCGCCCGCAAGGTCCCCCTGCTCAAGAAAGCACATATACATGCCCGTCTGAAGTTTGCCAATGAACATCTGAATGATTCAGAGGAGAACTGGGTGAAAGTGTTGTGGTCAGATGAGACCAAAATGGAGCTCTTTGGCATCAACTCAACTCGCCGTGTTTGGAGGAGGAGGAATGCTGCCTATGACCCCAAGAACACCAACCCCACCGTCAAACATGGAGGTGGAAACATTATGCTTTGGGGGTGTTTTTCTGCTAAGGGGACAGGACAACTTCACCGCATCAAAGGGACGATGGACGGGGCCATGTACCGTCAAATCTTGGGTGAGAACCTCCTTCCCTCAGCCAGGGCATTGAAAATGGGTCGTGGATGGGTATTCCAGCATGACAATGACCCAAAACACACGGCCAAGGCAACAAAGGAGTGGCTCAAGAAGAAGCACATTAAGGTCCTGGAGTGGCCTAGCCAGTCTCCAGACCTTAATCCCATAGAAAATCTGTGGAGCGAGCTGAAGGTTCGAGTTGCCAAACGTCAGCCTCGAAACCTTAATGACTTGGAGAAGATCTGCAAAGAGGAGTGGGACAAAATCCCTCCTGAGATGTGTGCAAACCTGGTGGCCAACTAAAAGAAACGTCTGACCTCTGTGATTGCCAACAAGGGTTTTGCAACCAAGTACTAAGCCATGTTTTGCAGAGGGGTCAAATACTTATTTCCCTAATTAAAATGCAAATCAATTTATAACATTTTTGACATGCGTTTTTCAGGATTTCTTTGTTGTTATTCTGTCTCTCACTGTTCAAATAAACCTACCATTAAAATTATAGACTGATCATGTCTTTGTCAGTGGGCAAACGTACAAAATCAGCAGGGGATCAAATACTTTTTTCCCTCAATGTAATTACTAAAACAGTATTACTTGTGTTTCGATGTGTAGCATATGGAAAACTGTATAGCCTATTGTTTCATTCGTTTTTACTTTCCTAAAATAATAATTATCCACCTCATGGTTCAGCTGTCAGTGATTTGAGCACTAAATGCATCAGGGCATTGCATGCATAGATGTATTGGCTTACCCTGTATTAATATTTAAATATACACTACCGTTCAAAAGTTTGGGGTCACTTAGACATTTCCTTGTTTTCCATGAAAACATACATGAAATGAGTTTGAATAGGAAATATAGCAAAATGCATAGGAAATGTAGTCATTGACAAGGTTAGAAATAATGATTTTTAATTGAAATAATAATTGTGTCCTTCAAACTTTGCTTTCGTCAAAGAATCCTCCATTTGCAGCAATTACAGCCTTGCAAACCTTTGGCATTCTATTTGTCAATTTGTTGAGGTCATCTGAAGAGATTTCAAGCCATGCTTCCTGAAGCACCTCCCACAAGTTGGATTGGCTTGATGGGCACTTCTTACGTACCATTCGGTCAAGCTGCTCCCACAACAGCTCAATATTTATTTTTATTTTTATTTATTTCACCTTTTTCTAACCAGGTAAGCCAGTTGAGAACAAGTTCACATTTACAACTGCGACCTGGCCAAGATAAAGCAAAGCAGTGTGATTAAAAACAACAACAACACAGAGTTACATATGGAATAAACAAAAACATACAGTCAATAACACAATAGAAAATAGAAAATCTATATACAGTGTGTGCAAATGTAGTAAGTTATGGAGGTAAGGCAATAAATAGGCCATAGTGCAAAATAATTTCAATTTAGTATTAACACTGGAGTGATAGATGTGCAGAAGATGATGTGCAAATAGAGATACTGGGGTGCAAATGAGCAAAATAAATAACAATGTAAATAACAATATGGGGATGAGGTAGTTGGGTGGGCTAATTACAGATGGGCTGCGTACAGGTACAGTGATCGGCAAGCTGCTCTGACAACTGATGCTTAAAGAGGGAGATAAGTGTCTCCAGCTTTAGAGATTTTTGTAGTTCGTTCCAGTCATTTGCAGCAGAGAACTGGAAGGAATGGCGGCCAAAGGAGGAGTTGGCTTTGGGGATGACCAGTGAGATATACCTGCTGGAGCGCATACCACGGGTGGGTGTTGCTATGGTGACCAATGAGCTAAGATAAGGCGGGGATTTGCCTAGAAGTGATTTATAGATGACCTGGAGCCAGTGGGTTTGGCGACAAATATGTAGTGAGGGCCAGCCAACGAGAGCGTACAGGTCACAATGGTGGGTAAGTCGCTCTGGATAAGAGCGTCTGCTAAATGACTAAAATGTAAATGTAAAATGTGGGTAGTATATGGGGCTTTGGTGACAAAACGGATGGAACTGTGATAGACTACATCCAATTTGCTGAGTTGAGTGTTGGAGGCTATTTTGTAAATGACATCGCCGAAGTCAAGGATCGGTAGGATAATCAGTTTTACGAGGGCATGTTTGGCAGCATGAGTGAAGGAGGCTTTGTTGCGAAACGGGGGGCCAGTATGTAAAAAAAATACAAAATAAAAAAATAATGTATGCACTCACTAACTGTATGTCACACCCTGGCTCTGGGACTCATTATGTTGAGCCAGGGTGTGTTCATTCTATGTGTTCTGTTTCTATGTTGGGTGTTCTAGGTTGTTTATTTCTAGGTTTGACTGAGTGACTCCCAATCAGAGGCAACGAGTGTCAGCTGTGTGCTGGTTGTCTCTGATTGGGAGCCATATTTTCTGTCGTGTGTTGTGCTTGTATTTTCGCTCGGTTGAGTTTCACTCCACTGTGTTGGAGCGTTTACGCACATGTTTAGTGCGCCTTTTGTTTGTGTCGCCTTCGTGCGTAGTTTCGCCTTCGGGCAAGTTTTGTTCGTATTTTCCTTGTTGGAATTTGAACTAAAGTCTTTTGGACTATACTTCGGTGTCCTGCGCTTGATTCCACCACTACACCCACCTACAGCATTCTTGACAGAAAAACCCACCATAAAAGGACCAAGCAGCGTGTCCAGGAGCAGGCAGACTGGACATGGGAGGAAGCGCCAGGAAAGGAGATGGAGAGGCTGGCGATGGCCCAGGTGGGCAAATCGTGGTCCTGGGAGGACATGCTCGGGGGCAAGGGACCTTGGGGTAGGATTAAGGCCCTGGCGAGAGAGGAGCAGCGGCGTCAGCAGTGCCATCGTCGGACGGACGAGAGGCACCCCCAATAATTTTTTAGGGGGGGGCACACGGCATGGGCGACTGGGCAGCAGGAGGCTGCCACAGGGCGAAATGGGAGACGAGGAGAGAAGGCCACCGGGTTACGGGAGCCATTGGCGAGAGGAGGGAAGGAAGTTGTAGAGGCACGGCGAGAGGTACTGAGGTGTATTGCCAGTCCGGTCCAGCCCGTTCCTGATCCCCGTTTAAGGCCAGTGGTGTGTGTTCCCAGTACGGTCCGGCCTGTTCCTGCTCCACGCACCAGGCCTACGGTGTGCGTCGCCAGCCCAGCCCGGCCTGTCCCTGCTCCACGCACCAAGCCTACGGTGTGCGTCGCCAGCCCAGCCCGGCCTGTTCCTGCTCCACGCACCAAGCCTACGGTGTGCGTCGCCAGCCCAGCCCGGCCTGTCCCTGCTCCACGCACCAAGCCTACGGTGTGCGTCGCCAGCCCAGCCCGGCCTGTTCCTGCTCCACGCACCAAGCCTACGGTGTGCGTCGCCAGCCCAGTCCGGCCTGTCCCTGCTCCACGCACCAAGCCTACGGTGTGCGTCGCCAGCCCTGCCCGGCCTGTTCCTGCTCCACGCACCAAGCTTACGGTGTGCGTCGCCAGCCCTGTCCGGCCTGTCCCTGCTCCACGCACCAAGCCTACGGTGTGCGTCGTCAACCCAGCCCGGCCTGTTCCTGCTCCACGCACCAAGCCTACGGTGTGCGTCGCCAGCCCTGCCCGGCCTGTTCCTGCTCCACGCATCAAGCCTACAGTGTGCGTCGCCAGCCCTGTCCGGCCTGTCCCTGCTCCACGCACCAAGCCTACGGTGTGCGTCGCCAGCCCAGCCCGGCCTGTTCCTGCTCCACGCACCAAGCCTACGGTGTGCGTCGCCAGCCCAGCCCGGCCTGTCCCTGCTCCACGCACCAAGCCTACGGTGTGCGTCGCCAGCCCAGTCCGGCCTGTCCCTGCTCCACGCACCAAGCCTACGGTGTGCGTCGTCAGCCCAGCCCGGCCTGTTCCTGCTCCACGCACCAAGCCTATGGTGTGCGTCGCCAGCCCTGCCCGGCCTGTTCCTGCTCCACGCACCAAGCCTACAGTGTGCGTCGCCAGCCCTGTCCGGCCTGTCCCTGCTCCACGCACCAAGCCTACGGTGTGCGTCGCCAGCCCAGCCCGGCCTGTTCCTGCTCCACGCACCAAGCCTACGGTGTGCGTCGCCAGCCCAGCCCGGCCTGTCCCTGCTCCACGCACCAAGCCTACGGTGTGCGTCGCCAGCCCAGCCCGGCCTGTTCCTGCTCCACGCACCAAGCCTACGGTGTGCGTCGCCAGCCCAGTCCGGCCTGTCCCTGCTCCACGCACCAAGCCTACGGTGTGCGTCGCCAGCCCTGCCCGGCCTGTTCCTGCTCCACGCACCAAGCCTACGGTGTGCGTCGTCAGCCCAGCCCGGCCTGTTCCTGCTCCACGCACCAAGCCTACGGTGTGCGTCGCCAGCCCTGCCCGGCTTGTTCCTGCTCCACGCACCAAGCCTACGGTGTGCGTCGCCAGCCCTGTCCGGCCTGTCCCTGCTCCACGCACCAAGCCTACGGTGTGCGTCGTCAGCCCAGCCCGGCCTGTCCCTGCTCCACGCACCAAGCCTACGGGGTGCGTCGCCAGCCCTGTCCGGCCTGTCCCTGCTCCACGCACCAAGCCTACGGTGTGCGTCGTCAGCCCAGCCCGGCCCGTTCCTGCCACTCGCACCAAGCCAGGGGTGCGAGTCGTCAGTCCGGCACAACCCGTGCCTGGGTCATCGGTGCCAATTCAGGTACCGCTCTACTGCTCCACTAAGGAGCTGAAGCCTACCGCTCCTGCTACGTCCAGTCCAGCTCCAGCCAGCGGGGCCAGACCGGACCAGGGGCGCTATGGGGGGTTTGTTGGAGGGTGGTGGGCAAGCCCGGAGCCGGAGCCGCCGCCGAGGAGGAATGCCCACCCAGCCCTCCCCTGTTTTGCTCGTATTTAGGCGCGGTCGCAGTCCGCGCCTTTAGGGGGGGGTACTGTCACACCCTGGCTCTGGGACTCATTATGTTGAGCCAGGGTGTGTTCATTCTATGTGTTCTGTTTCTATGTTGGGTGTTCTAGGTTGTTTATTTCTAGGTTTGACTGAGTGACTCCCAATCAGAGGCAACGAGTGTCAGCTGTGTGCTGGTTGTCTCTGATTGGGAGCCATATTTAACTGTCTGTGTTTCACTTTGTGTTTGTGGGTTTTTGTTCCTTGTCGGTCATTGTCACCGTGGACTTCACGAGTCGTGTTTTGTTTTGTTTAGAAACTTTAACTAATTAAAGTCATGTTTGTTTCTCACGCTGCGCCTTGGTCTACTTCTCGTCAAGACGATCGTGACACTGTAAGTCGCTAAATGACTAAAATGTAAATGAAAATGTAAACAGGAAGCCGATTCTAGATTTAACTTTGGATTGGAGATGCTTAATGTGAGTCTGGAAGGAGAGTTTACTGTCTAACCAGATACCTTGGTATTTGTAGTTGTCCACATATTCTAAGTCAGACCCGCCGAGAGTAGTGATTCTAGTCGGGCGGGTGGGTGCAAGCAGCGTTCAATTGAAGAGCATGCATTTAGTTTTACTAGCGTTTAAGAGCAGTTGGAGGCCACAGAAGGAGTGTTGTATGGCATTGAAGCTCGTTTGGAGGTTTGTTAACACAGTGTCCAATGAAGGGCCAGATGTATACAAAATGGTGTCGTCTGCGTAGAGGTGAATCTGAGAGTCACCAGCAGCAAGAGCGACATCATTGATATACACAGAGAATAGAGTCGGCCCGAGAATTTAACCCTGTGGCACCCCCATAGAGACTGCCAGAGGTCCAGACAACAGGCCCTCCGATTTGACACATTGAACTCTATCTGAAAAGTAGTTGGTGAACCAGGCGAGGCAGTCAGTTGAGAAACCAAGGCTATTTAGTCTGCCAATAAGAATGCAGTGATTGACAGAGTCAAAAGCGTTGGCCAGGTCGATGAAGACGGCTGCACAGTACTGTCTTTTATCAATCGCGGTTATTATATTGTTTAGGACCTTGAGCGTGGCTGAGGTGCACCCATGACCAGCTCGGAAACCAGATTGCATAGCGGAGAAGGTACGGTGGGATTCGAAGTGGTCGTGATCTGTTTGTTAACTTGTCCTTCAAATACTTTCGAAAGGCAGGGTAGGATGGATATAGGTCTGTAACAGTTTGGATCTAGAGTGTCACCCCCTTTGAAGAGAGGGATGACCGCGGCAGCTTTCCAATCTCTGGGGATCTCAGACGATACGAAAGAGAGGTTGAACAGGCTAGTAATAGGGGTTGCGACAATTTCGGTGGCTAATTTTAGAAAGAAAGGGTCCAGATTGTCTAGCCCAGCTGATTTGTAGGGGTCCAGATTTTGCAGCTCTTTCAGGACATCAGCTATCTGAATTTGGGTGAAGGAGAAGCGGGGGGGGGGGGGGGGGGGGGGGGGGGGGGGCATGGGCAAGTTGCAGCGGAGGGTGCAGAGCTGGTGGCCGGGGTAGGGGTAGCCAGGTGGAAAGCATGGCCAGCCGTAGCAAAATGCTTATTGAAATTCTCGATTATCGTAGAGTTATCGGTGGTGACAGTGTTTCCTAGCCTCAGTGCAGTGGGTAGCTGGGAGGAGGTACTTTTATTCTCCATGGACTTTACAGTGTCCCAAAACTTTTTGGAGTTAGTGCTACAGGATGCAAATCTCTGTTTGAAAAAGCTAGCCTTTGCTTTCCTAACTGATTGTGTATATTGTTTCCTGACTTCCCTGAAAAGTTCCATATCGCGGGGTTTATTCGATGCTAATGCAGTACGCCACAGGATGTTTTTGTGCTGGTCAAGGGCAGTCAAGTCTGGGGTGAACCAGGGGCTATATCTGTTCTTAGTTCTGAATTTTTTGAATGGGGCATGCTTATTTAAGATGGAGAGGAAAGCACTTTTGAAGAGCATCCAGGCATCCTCTACTGACGGAATGAGGTCAATATCCATCCAGGATACCCGGGCCAGGTCAATTAGAAAGGCCTGCTCGCTGAAGTGTTTTAGGGAGTGTTTGACAGTGTTGAGGGGTGGTTGTTTAACCGTGGACCCATTACGGACACAGGCAATGAGGCAGTGATCACTGAGATACTGGTTGAAGACAGCGGAGGTGTATTTAGAGGGTAAATTAGTCAGGATGATATCTATGAGGGTGCCCATGTTTACGGATTTAGGGGTTGTACCTGGTAGGTTCATTGATAATTTGTGTGAGATTGAGGGCATCTAGTTTAGATTGTAGGACGGCCGGGGTGTTAAGCATATCCCAGTTTGGGTCACCAAGCAGTACGAACTCTGAGGATAGATGGGGGGCAAGCAATTCACATATGGTGTCCAGGGCACAACTGGGGTCTGAGGGGGGTCTGTAGCAAGCAGCAACAGTGAGAGACTTATTTCTGGAAAGGTGGATTTTTTGAAGTAGAAGCTTAAACTGTTTGGGCACAGATCTGGATAGTATGATAGAGCTCTGCAGGCTATCTCTACAGTAGATTGCAACTCCGCCCCCTTTGGCAGTTCTATCTAGACGGAAAATGTTGTAGTTTCTGAATTTTTGGTGGCCTTCCTAAGCCAGGATTCAGACATTGCTAGAACATCAGGGATGGCAGAGTGTGCTAACGCAGTGAATAACTCAAACTTAGGGATGTTAACATGCAAGAAACCAAGGCTTTTACGGTTACAGAAGTCAACAAATGATAGCGCCTGGGGAGTAGGAGTGATACTGGGGACTACAGGGCCTGGGTTAACCTCTACATCACCAGAGGAATAGAGGAGGAATAGAATAAATATACGGCTAAAGGCTTTAAGAACTGGTCTTCTAGTGGGTACAGAGAATAAACGGGGCAGATTTCCGGGCATTGTAGAACTGATTCAGGGCATTATGTACAGACAAGGATATGGAAGGATATGAGTACAGTGGTACACCTAAGCATTGGGTAACGATGAAAGAGATAGCATCACTGGAGGTACCGGTTGAGCCGGTCTCCGCGTGTATGGGGGGTGGGACAAAGAAGCTATCTGAGGCAGGTTGAGCGGGACTGGGGTCTTTACAGTGAAATAGTACAATAACAACTAACCCAAACAGCAATAGGCTAGGCATATTGACATGGGAGAGAGGCATAATGCAATCATAGGTGTTATTCGAGAGGGCTAAGACAACAACTGGTAATGGCGACGAAAGTTTGGGCTGAGGCTAAACAGATAAACAGGATGGGGTACCGTGTAAAGGAACAGTCCAGCGGGCATCAGATGTGTAGCTGAGTGATCATAAGGTCCAGTGAACAGCAATAGGTAAGTCCAGGAGCAGTTCGTAGGCTGCTACAGCACAGGCGAGCGGAGGCACGGCTGTTGATTGCGCGTGCTAGCGGGCCGGTGCTAGCAGATGGATTTTCGTGGTCGTCGCAACAGGAAGCCTGTTGAAAGCACATCAGACGATTACGTCGGCAAAGCAGTCGTGATGGATCGGCGGGGCTCTGTGTTGACACTAGGAGGTCCCGTCCGGTTGACAGAGAGGTGGATAGCCGGGAGATGGGCCTGGCTCGAGGCTAGCTCAAGGCTAACTGGTGCTGGATAGAAAGTGAGATAGAGAAATATATACGAAAAACAAAACAAAAAACAGGCTATTTACACGAGGACACAACATAATACACGACCGTACTGCTATGCCATCTTGGATTTGTGGTTGAGATCTGGTGACTGTGCTGGCCACTCCATTATAGACAGAATACCAGCTGACTGCTTTTTCCCTAAATAGTTATTGCATAGTTTGGAGCTGTGCTTTTGGTCATTGTCCTAATGTAGGAGGAAATTGGCTCCAATAAAACGCCGTCCACAGGGTATGTCATGGCGTTGCAAAATGGAGTGATAGCCTTCCTTCTTCAAGATCCCTTTTACCCTGTACAAATCTCCCACTTTACCACCACCAAAGCACCCCCAGACCATCACATTGCCTCCACCATGTTTGACAGATGGCATCAAGCACTCCTCCAGCACCTTTTCATTTGGTCTGCGTCTCACAAATGTTCTTCTTTGTGATCAGAACACCTCAAACTTCGATTCGTCTGTCCATAACACTTTTTTCCAATCTTCCTCTGCCCAGTGTCTGTTCTTTTGCCCATCTTAATCTTTTATTTTTATTGGCCAGTCTGAGATATGGCTTTTTCTTTGCAACTCTGCCTAGAAGGTCAGCATCCCGGAGTCGCCTCTTCACTGTTGACGTTGAGACTAGTGTTTTGCGGGTACTATTTAATGAAGCTGCCAGTTGAGGACCTGTGAGGCGTCTGTTTCTC
This sequence comes from Coregonus lavaretus, assembly GCF_964263955.1. NCBI lineage: Eukaryota > Metazoa > Chordata > Actinopteri > Salmoniformes > Salmonidae > Coregonus > Coregonus lavaretus. Next base: position 37,903,142 of record NC_140001.1, on the reverse strand, counting down.
AAACTAGACACGCTAATGTATTTGTCCTCTTGCTCAGTTGTGCACCGGGGCCTCCCACTCCTCTTACTATTCTGGTTAGAGCCAGTTTGCGCTGTTCTGTGAAGGGAGTAGTACAGTACAGTACTTCAGTTTCTTGGCAATTTTTCACATGGAATAGCCTTCATTTCTCAGAACAAGAATAGACCGACAAGTTTCAGAAGAAAGTTCTTTGTTTCTGGCCATTTTGAGCCTGTAATCGAACCCACAATTGCTGATGCTCCAGATACTCAACTAGTCTCAAGAAGGTCTGTTTTATTGCTTCTTTAATCAGCACAACCATTTTCAGCTGTTCTAACATAATTGCAAAAGGGTTTTCTAATGATCAATTAGCTTTTTAAAATGATAAACTTGGATAAGCAAACACAACGTGCCATTGGAACACAGGACTGATGGTTGCTGATAATGGGCCTCTCTACGCCTTTGTAGATATTCCATTAAAAATCAGCCGTTTCCAGCCACAATAGCCATTTACAATATTAACAATGTCTACACTGTATTTCTGATCAATTTGATATTACCAGTCAAAAGTTTGGACACATCTACTCATTCCAGGGTTTTTCTTTATTTTTACTATTTCTACATTGTAGAATAATAGTGAAGACATCAAAACTATGAAATAACACATATGGAATCATGTAGTAACCAAAAAAGTGTTAAACAAATCAAAATATATTTTATATTTGAGATTCTTCAAAAAGTCACCCTTTGCCTTGATGACAGCTTTGCACACTCTTGGCATTCTCTCAACCAGCTTCACCTGGAATACTTTTCCAACAGTCTTGAAGGAGTTCCCACATATGCTGAGCACTTGTCGGCTGCTTTTCCTTCACTCTGCAGTCTGACCCAAACCATCTCAATTGGGTTGAGGTCGGGGGATTGTGGAGGCCAGGTCATCTGATGCAGCACTCCATCACTCTCCTTCTTGGTAAAATAGCCCTTACACAGCCTGGAGGTGTGTTGTGTCATTGTCCTGTTGAAAAACAAATGATAGTCCCACTAAGCCCAAACCAGATGGGATGGCGTATCACTGCAGAATGCTGTGGTAGGCATGCTGGTTAAGTGTGCCTTGAATTTGAAATAAATCACAGACAGTGTCACCAGCAAAGCACCCCCACACCATAACACCTCCTCCTCCATGCTTTACGGTGGGAAATACACATGCGGAGATCTTCCGTTCACCCACACCGCGTCTCACAAAGCCACGCCGGTTGGAACCAAAGATCTCCAATTTGGATTCCAGACCAAAGGACACATTTCCACTGGTCTAATGTCCATTGCTCGTGTTTCTTGGCCCAAGCAAGTCTCTTCTTCTTATTGGTGTCCTTTAGTAGTGATTTCTTTGCAGCAATTCGACCATGAAGTCCTGATTCACACAGTCTCCTCTGAACAGTTGATGTTGAGATGTGTCTGTTACTTGAACTCTGTGAAGCATTTATTTGGGCTGCAATTTCTGAGGCTGGTAACTCTAATGAACTTATCCTCTGCAGCAGAGGTAACTCTGGGTCTTCCATTCCTGTGGCGGTCTTCATGAGAGCCAGTTTCATCATAGCACTTGATGGTTTTTGCGACTGCACTTCAAGAAACTTTTAAAGTTCTTGAAATGTTCCGTATTGACTGACCTTCATGTCTTAAAGTAATGATGGACTGTCGTTTCTCTTTGCTTATTTGAGCTGTTCTTGCCATAATATGGACTTGGCAAAGGGTGACTATTTGAAGAATCTCAAATATAAATGTCACACCCTGGCTCTGGGGACTCTATATGTTGAGCCAGGGTGTGTAGATTCCATGTGTTTATGTTCTGTGTGGGAGTTCTAGTTGTTGCTTTTCTATGTTGGCCAGAGTGGCTCCCAATCAGAGGCAACGAGTGTCAGCTGTTGCTGGTTGTCTCTGATTGGGAGCCATATTTAAACAGTCTGTTTCCCTTAGTGTTTGTGGGATCTTGTTTCCGTTTGGTTGTTTCTGTGTTAACCGTAGGACTGCACGTTTCGTTTATTGTTCTGTTGTTATATTATCACTTAAGATAATAAAGTTAAGTATGTTCGCAACTAACGCTGCGCATTGGTCTACTCTCTACGACGATCGTGACAGAAGATCCCACCATACCAGGACCAAGCAGCGTGTCCAGGAGCAGGCAGCCTGGACGTGGGAGCAAATATTGGACGGGCAGGGGTCCTGGACCTGGGAGGAAATCCTGGCTGGGATGGATCGCCGTCCATGGAGTGAGACGGTAGAGGCGCGACGGAGAGAGGAGCAACGGCGTCAACAGTGTCGTCGTCGGACGGACGAGAGGCAACCCCAAAACATTTTTTAGGGGGGGGCACATGGCATGGACGACGGGGCTGCTGGAGGCAGATAAGGGGCGAATTCAGAAGGCCACCAGGTTACGGGAGCCATTGGTGAGAAGAGGGAAGGAAGATGTAGAGGCACGGCGAGAGGTACTGAGGTGTATTGCCAGTCCGGTCCGGCCCGTTCCTGATCCCCGTTTAAGGCCAGTGGTGTGTGTTCCCAGTACGGTCCGGCCTGTTCCTGCCCCTCGCACCAAGTGTACGGTGCGCGTCGCCAGCCCGGCCCGGCCTGTTCCTGCTTCTCGCACCAAGTGTACGGTGCGCGTCGCCAGCCCGGCCCGGCCTGTTCCTGCCACTCGCACCAAGCCTACGGTGCGCGTCGCCAGCCCGGCCCGGCCTGTTCCTGTCCCCTCGCACCAAGTGTACGGTGCGCGTCGCCAGCCCGGCCCGGCCCGGCCTGTTCCTGTCCCCTCGCACCAAGTGTACGGTGCGCGTCGCCAGCCCGGCCCGGCCCGGCCTGTTCCTGCTCCTCGCGCCAAGCCTACGGTGCGCGTCGCCAGCCCGGCCCGGCCTGTTCCTGCCCCTCGCACCAAGTGTACGGTGCGCGTCGCCAGCCCGGCCCGGCCTGTTCCTGCCCCTCGCACCAAGTGTACGGTGCGCGTCGCCAGCCCGGCCCGGCCTGTTCCTGCTCCTCGCACCAAGCCTACGGTGCGCGTCGCCAGCCCAGCCCGGCCTGTTCCTGCTCCCCGCACCAAGCCTACGGTGTGCGTCGCCAGCCCGGCCCGGCCTGTTCCTGCTCCTCGCACCAAGCCTACGGTGCGCGTCGCCAGCCCGGCCCGGCCTGTTCCTGCCACTCGCACCAAGCCTACGGTGCGCGTCGCCAGCCCGGCCCGGCCTGTTCCTGCCACTCACACCAAGCCTACGGTGCGCGTCGCCAGCCCGGCCCGGCCTGTTCCTGCCACTCGCACCAAGCCTACGGTGCGCGTCGCCAGCCCGGCCCGGCCTGTTCCTGCTACTCGCACCAAGCCAGTGGTGCGAGTCGTCAGCCTGGTAAGGCCCGTTCCTGCTCCACGCACCAAGCCAGGGGTGCGTATCGTCAGCCCGGTCCGGCCCGTTGCTGCTCCATGCACCAAGCCAGGGGTGCGCATCGTCAGCCCGGTCCGGTCCGTTCCTGCTCCACGCACCAAGCCAGGGGTGCGTATCGTCAGCCCGGTCCGGCCCGTTGCTGCTCCACGCACCAAGCCAGGGGTGCGCATCGTCAGCCCGGTCCGGTCCGTTCCTGCTCCACGCACCAAGCCAGGGGTGCGTATCGTCAGCCCGGTCCGGCCCGTTGCTGCTCCACGCACCAAGCCAGGGGTGCGCATCGTCAGCCCGGTCCGGTCCGTTCCTGCTCCACGCACCAAGCCAGGGGTGCGCGTCGTCAGTCCGGCACAACCCGTGCCTGGGTCACCGGTGCCTGATCAGGTACCGGTCAGCTGCTCCACAACGGAGCTTAAGCAATCCGCTCCTTCGATGTCCAGTCCAGCTCCAGCCAGCGGGGCCAGACCGGACCAGGGGCGCTACGGGGGGATTATTGAAGGGTGGTGGTCAAGCCCGGAGCCGGAACCGCCTCCGAGGAGGAATGCCCACCCAGCCCTCCCCTGTTTGGGTTTTGTTGAGGCGCGGTCGCAGTCCGCGCCTTTGGGGGGGGGGGTACTGTCACACCCTGGCTCTGGGGACTCTATATGTTGAGCCAGGGTGTGTAGATTCCATGTGTTTATGTTCTGTGTGGGAGTTCTAGTTGTTGCTTTTCTATGTTGGCCAGAGTGGCTCCCAATCAGAGGCAACGAGTGTCAGCTGTTGCTGGTTGTCTCTGATTGGGAGCCATATTTAAACAGTCTGTTTCCCTTAGTGTTTGTGGGATCTTGTTTCCGTTTGGTTGTTTCTGTGTTAACCGTAGGACTGCACGTTTCGTTTATTGTTCTGTTGTTATATTATCACTTAAGATAATAAAGTTAAGTATGTTCGCAACTAACTCATAGTAGCCATGTATTATTAATGCATTGGTCTACTCTCTACGACGATCGTGACAATAAAATATATTTTGATTCGTTTAACACTTTTTTGGTTACTACATGATTCCATATGTTTTATTTCCTAGTTTTGATGTCTTCACTATTATTCTACAATGTAAAAAATAGTAAAAATAAAGATAAGCCCTTGAATGAGTAGGTGTGTCCAAACTTTTGACAGGTAGTGTACATATATATAGGAAGAGAAGCTAAGGCCTATCCCTAGAGAGAGAGAGAGAGAGAGAGATATGCTTGTGGCATGCTACGACACCGACATTAATTTCTTTATAGCCTACTTGTCAGATAGGTTACTGTGTCGGCTATACAGATATAGGCGTACAGAAAGGGCCAATTCGTTAATTTTCAATTAGAATATTTTTATAAAGATAAGCATTATATTGTTAGATTATAGGAGTAACTCTGGTAGGCCTAAAACATTCTTCCACACCTCAAGTTCAACTGTCGGAGTCATTTGGAGCTCCTGTGCGCACTATCTTCATACCATAGGCCTGCATTATGGCCACACCACACCACACCAAACCTTCACAAAAGTTTCTAAACTTTATTAGGGTAATATCAAAAGTAAGTCAAGCTGTGGTTTGTAGGGTAAATACGAGCAGTATATTAAATTGCAGCAAACACAACATTACAGTTGGAACTTAATTTGTCTAAAGAAAATGGCTCAACAGAATTAAACATAACACTTGCAAATTGGTTTAAATCTTCACAAAAGTTTTGAACAGGCTATATAGCAGGCTATATAGCAGCAAGAAAGGATTGTGCCTGCTGTACCCAACAAATGACAACAATAGGCTAATTATATTTATTTTACGACAGGCCTACCTTTAACAGGCCTACTTAAACCTAACTAAATAAGGAGCACACAATTAAAATCACAGATCAAATTTAATTTAGCCAACAAAAGTATCTCAACATAATTAAACAAAACACGTTTTGCATATTTAAAGAACTTGTTTGGATTAATAAATAGGCTTACAATAATAACAATGATATACAATAATAATAATGATAAAACAAAGTATTATAAATATAAAAATATATATAAATTAAAGTTCCAAAATTGCATCCTACCTGAATAGCCAGTTGCACAATAGCCTGCTTTGGCAGCGCCAACATTCTTCTCATCTTCGGCCACTACAATATTACAACTTTTCCATACGGAGGACATTCCCCTTGTAGCAGGGCTTCAGACTAACATTTTCCCCTGGTGGCACTGGTCCATGATTTGGTGGCACCAGCCCATGATTTGTTCGCGCCAATGTCAAAAACAATGTTATAGTTGTAGCCTACCACTCGCAATGGTCAATGCGCATTTCGCACGCGCCATATCTCAAAGCCATATCAAATATCTTTATAAAATAGTTACTATTGAGAGTTGATAAATAAAATGCATACCTACAGAAAGCTGAGAACATCCTCTCTCCATCTGTGACAACAGGATAGCTGTGTTTTCCCAGCAATTGGATTTTAAAATGTTATACAACCAGGAGCATTTTTTTCAGCCGGAAAGGAGAGAGTGAGTGGCTCACTTGGCACAGCAGCAGGCCCCAGCGAAACAGGTACAGGGGCAGGCAGGCAGACACTTTCATTACAGGAATCACGAGGATTATGTACTTTACTGTTTGACCAAATCATGGTTTTAGCCTCCTTAAAAGATAGGACGTTTTTAATGAGGTGAATGAATATGCATCCCACACCGATGCAACCAATACATTTTTTTTACTCCCACAGCCAGGTGTCAAAGGGTCGCAAAATGCGACTAAATGGTCGCAGTCTGGAGCCCTGCCTTGTAGGCTTTTCACTATAGACATTCTCTCTAACTTTTGTTTTACTTAAATGATAAAGGCCTCAATCTTCCCAATCAACAGTAGTAGCCTAGGCCAAGGCTCATCTCTTGCTTTTTCTCTCTCCTCAGCAGCAGGGCAGCCCCAGAAAACGTGGCCAGCTACAATTGTATTTATTGGCTTTTCATTTATTTTATCGGCCTAAAGCCCGCCTTTACCGGGAAACGCTGCACCTCAGTGGCTTTCCATAGTCCCCATACACACACTGCGGCGCCCCTGTTCAATGTGCTGACAGCGCAGCGAACATACAGTTTTTGCACTAACATGTCACTCAATTATATACACTGCTCAAAAAAATAAAGGGAACACTAAAATAACACATCCTAGATCTGAATGAATGAAATAACCTTATTAAATACTTTCTTTACATAGTTGAATGTGCTGACAACAAAATCACACAAAAATTATCAAAGGAAATCAAATGTATCAACCCATGGAGGTCTGGATTTGGAGTCACCCTCAAAATTAAAGTGGAAAACCACACTACAGGCTGATCCAACTTTGATGTAATGTCATTAAAACAAGTCAAAATGAGGCTCAGTAGTGTGTGTGGCCTCCACGTGCCTGTATGACCTCCCTACAACGCCTGGGCATGCTCCTGATGAGGTGGCGGATGGTCTCCTGAGGGATCTCCTCCCAGACCTGGACTAAAGCATCCGCCAACTCCTGGACAGTCTGTGGTGCAACGTGGCGTTGGTGGATGGAGCGAGACATGATGTCCCAGATGTGCTCAATTGGATTCAGGTCTGGGGAACGGGCGGGCCAGTCCATAGCATCAATGCCTTCCTCTTGCAGGAACTGCTGACACACTCCAGCCACATGAGGTCTAGCATTGTCTTGCATTAGGAGGAACCCAGGGCCAACCGCACCAGCATATGGTCTCACAAGGGGTCTGAGGATCTCATCTCGGTACCTAATGGCAGTCAGGCTACCTCTGGCGAGCACATGGAGGGCTGTGCGGCCCCCCAAAGAAATGCCACCCCACCCCATGACTGACCCACCGCCAAACCGGTCATGCTGGAGGATGTTGCAGGCAGCAGAACGTTCTCCACGGCGTCTCCAGACTCTGTCATGTCTGTCACATGTGCTCAGTGTGAACCTGCTTTCATCTGTGAAGAGCACAGGGCGCCAGTGGCGAATTTGCCAATCTTGGTGTTCTCTGGCAAATGCCAAACGTCCTGCACGGTGTTGGGCTGTAAGCACAACCCCCACCTGTGGACGTTGGGCCCTTACCACCCTCATGGAGTCTGTTTCTGACCGTTTGAGCAGACACATGCACATTTGTGGCCTGCTGGAGGTCATTTTGCAGGGCTCTGGCAGTGCTCCTCCTGCTCCTCCTTGCACAAAGGCGGAGGTAGCAGTCCTGTTGCTGGGTTGTTGCCCTCCTACGGCCTCCTCCACGTCTCCTGATGTACTGGCCTGTCTCCTGGTAGCGCCTCCATGCTCTGGACACTACGCTGACAGACACAGCAAACCTTCTTGCCACAGCTCGCATTGATGTGCCATCCTGGATGAGCTGCACTACCTGAGCCGCTCTTGTGGGTTGTAGACTCCGTCTCATGCTACCACTAGAGTGAAAGCACCGCCAGCATTCAAAAGTGACCAAAACATCAGCCAGGAAGCATAGGAATTGAGAAGTGGTCTGTGGTCACCACCTGCAAAACCAGTCCTTTATTGGGGTTGTCTTGCTAATTGCCTATAATTTCCACCTGTTGTCTATTCCATTTGCACAACAGCATGTGAAATTTATTGTCAATCAGTGTTGCTTCCTAAGTGGACAGTTTGATTTCACAGAAGTGTGATTGACTTGGAGTTACATTGTGTTGTTTAAGTGTTCCCTTAATTTTTTTGAGCAGTGCATTTTTTGCTATTTTTATATGGGGACATGAAACTAAAACAGAGGGGGCACAAGTTTCAACTGAGGGGGCTAAGCCCCCTTTTGCCCCTTCGTGGTGCCGGGTATGGTGTGTGTAATGACAGAGGCTGAAGATGCAGTCTGTAAGATGGGGAATGTGTTTTAAGTGGTCTAATGGTCACTTAAAACACATTCCCCACATTAGACATCAGCATTGCTGTGCAGCAGAGAGAGAGAATGTGTGTGTGCTGTTCTTCCAGTCCAGGGTGGTGCCCACGGCCGCTTGGAAATATGGCTTTGATGAAACATTACTGTAGCTGCACTGTTGAGGTGAGAAAATATTTGGTTTGATAGCATTTTAAATATCACCCTTTGAATGTCTGTACATGCACGAGTGTGTGTGAGCATGTGTGTGTGTGTGTGTGTGTGTGTGTGTGCGTCTGTGTGCGTCTGTGTGCGTGTGTGTGTTTCTGGTTTTGCAATAAAACAATATCTCTGTGATGTGAAGCTGATTTATATTGCGCTGACCACACCATAAAATACACATTAAGCCAAACGGTAAACTATTAGTGACATGGAACTAAAGTACCTCCATTAAACATCTTTAAACATGTTTATATTAGTGTCTCCATCAATAAACCTCCATGAAAATGTGAGTAAACACCAGACCATGTATTCCCTAAGTTAACAGTGGACAATCAATTCCAGCCTAATTGTCTGTCAGGGACAACATCTGGGTCAAGCAGGGCTAGATTCCTCTGGTTGTGTAGCGTTGAAAAAACACCAGCATCTGGCTTTGGAATAACGTCTTTGGCAACCCTAGAGAAAGAACGAGGGAAAAAGAAAGAGAAAAACACCCCATACATGAGAGAGTGTGTGGTTTGGTGCCTGACGTGGAAAGCTGGGGTGTTTTTACTGTACTGCAGTGCTGTGATTACAACTGAGCCAGCAGAAGGATTTGTCAAGAAGCGGGCAGTGGCTGAGGTGTGTGTCTGTGTGTGTGTGTGTCTGTGTTTGTGTGTGTTTGTGTGTGTACGAGCGTGTTGGTGGGGCGGTGGCTGTGTAATGGCCATAGATATGACATCACTAAGTGGGTGGCAAAGAAGCAGGCTATGCTGAGGCTGATCCCTAAAACACAGCCCCATCGCTCCACCCTAAACTTCACATCTCTGCAAACGGTTTGCTGCTCCCAAATTGAATTGTTTAATGAAGCTTATTGAAGCTTACTGAAACAGCAACAACATATAAAGCGGTGTGGTCTTGCTAAGACATTACCAAACAAAGATCTAGAACTAAGCTCAATCTCTTTTCTTGGCCAGTTTTTGTCCAGCCCGTGTACCATGTTTGGATGTGCATAATTACTCTCTTTCAATTGATGCTTCACCAAACCCCTGAAACCCAGTCCAGGCGTTCTCCGTTCAGGGGAAGCATCCAGGGCTGTAAACAGGGTTTGAGTTTTAGTGAGGACCGGAAGACAATAACCCCAAGCACACATCAACATTCACAAAGAAATGGTTAATTAGCCACAAAAGCAACATTTTGCAATGGCCATCTCAGTCTCTGGCCTTGAAACCCATTGAAAACCTGTGGTATAAGCGCAGACAAAGGATATCAAGGATCTGGAAGGATTCTGTATGGACAGGGATGTAGTGGAGGATAAACGCATGTAAACGCCATTAACGCACCTTTTTATTTGTGAAATAGCGTTTACGACTTATTATTGGGTTCCCAGCATTGATCAAAGCTGAGAATACTTGTATTCTTGATCTGAGTTCTGATCTTACCTGCCTCTTAGCGAACGAGTGGAATCATGAACAGTTGTTTGTTCGCATAGTTCGCCTGCGACCCCGGATTTGATTTGTTAGTAGCACATTCACCACTCTCTCAAACGGCAAACTCTGCACTCTCGCAGGAAAGGCCGAGGGCCTGAGACGTGAAATGAATTTCTCCAGCTCGGAGTCAGGCTCAGCAGACCAACGACAAGTAGGCAACTAGAGACGCCACTGACAGTGGGTTTGCGAGATGCCGGACAGATAAGGCCATTTTCTACACGTCAGCAACTCCAGCCGTATCTACAGTCAGTCAGTTTGATCGCTAGCTGCCGGCAGAGAGTACTAGTGAGACATGCTGCATTACGTGCAGGAGGAGGCAGAGGAGACACAGAGAGCGAGGAAGCAAACAGAGAGAGAGGTTAGTACAGTGGTTCCCAAACTTGGGGCCGGGGCCCCATGTGGGTTCCACAGAAAAAATATTTTCTAATCTTATCAAACAAGTTAGGAACTAAAAAAAATAAGATATGTATATGTACATCTCCACATTACCTATCTTCCCTATAGGCCTATAAATGCAATCAAAACGCAAACAACACATGTCATATGTGGTCCTCTGTAGCTCAGCTGGTAGAGCGCAGCGCTTGTAACGCCAGGGTAGTGGGTTCGATCCCCGGGACCACCCATACACAAAAATGTATGCACACATGACTGTAAGTCGCTTTGGATAAAAGCGTCTGCTAAATGGCATATTATTATTATATGTTTTCCTTTATATCAGTGGATGTTCATATGTGTTTGTAGATCGACTGAGGTGAATGAACTACATAGCATTCACATTTGTATTCCTAGGCATTACTAATCAAGCTCCGCACAAACAGACATCAATGGAGCACACAGATGATCATATTATCACATACACATTAATTATTTGAATATTATTATTACAATTCTGTATTAATATCAGTGATGTAGTGGTAAAAAAAGGTGGGTAATGGATAAAAAGAACAACCACCGATATAAATGAAAATGTATGACATTTTTAGAACTGTTTTCTTTGCATATTGATTTCATTTTAATGTAGGCCTATAGGGATTATATGCCATGTTGAGATGTTCATATGGAAACAAATCTTATTTTTTATGTTCCTAACTTGTTTGATAAGATTAGTGCAGACTTTCTCAGGGGACCCCACATGGGGCCCCAACCCCAAGTTTGGGAACCACTGTACTAACCTCTCTCTCTGCTCTTTCTCTCTCTCTCTCTCTCTCTCTCTCTCTCTCTCTCTCTCTGTCTCCTCTGCTTCCTCCTGCATGCATTGCAGCCTGCCTCAGTCTCACCACTGAGCACCACATCACTGTCTGTCTAGGTAGCCTACTCTCTGAAAAGCAAAGTTATTAGTCTATACCTGTTAGTCTGCACCTGTTGTTTACGAAGCATGTGAAAAATAAAATGTTATTTTATTATGAAAACTTATTTTTTCTCCTGCTGAGGTAGGCTCCGTTTAACGTTAGCTTCTTACTTCATCCTTCAGGATGTCTGTAGACACGACAGGAGTTGCGGGACGGTTTAAAATTTTTGTCTGGCATCTCTCAAACACACTGTCAGCAGCATCTGTAGTTTTACCTACTTCTCTAGTGATCTGGGGTTCGATCTGGGGTTCGATCTGGGGTTCGATCTGGGGTTCGTTTCACGTCTCAGGCCCTCGGCCTGTGCCGCGAGAGGGCGGAGTTAGCCGTTTGAGAAAGTGGTGAATGTGCTGCTAAAAAGGCAAATCCGGGGGGCAAATCCAGGGGATGCAGGTGAACATAACGAACAAACCGTTGTTTATGATTCCACTCGTTCGTAAAGAGGCAGGCGCGATTAGAACTCAGTCAGATCAAGAATATAAGCATTCTGAGCTTTGATCAACACTGGGAACAACATTTAAATGTTGACGCATAATATATTTTCTTTAGTGTGTCCCAGTCAAAAGGTTGGACACACCTACTCATTCAAGGGTTTTTCTTTATTTTTACTATTTTCTACATTGTAGAATAATAGTGAAGACATCAAAACTATGAAAAAACACATATGGAATCATGTAGTAACCAAAAAAGTGTTAAACAATCAAAATATATTTTATATTTGAGATTCTTCAAATAGCCACCCTTTGCCTTGATGACAGCTTTGCACACTCTTGGCATTCTCTCAACCAGCTTCACCTGGAATGCTTTTCCAACAGTCTTGAAGGAGTTCCCACATATGCTTAGCACTTGTTGGCTGCTTTTCCTTCACTCTGCCATCCGACTCACCCAAACCATCTCAATTGGGTTGAGGTCGGGGGATTGTGGAGGCCAGGTCATCTGATGCAGCACTCCATCACTCCCCTTCTTGGTAAAATAGCCCTTACACAGCCTGGATGTGTGTTGGGTCATTGTCCTGTTGAAAAACAAATGATAGTCCCCCTAAGCCCAAACCAGATGGGCTTAGATGGGATGGCGTATCGCTGCAGAATGCTGCCACACCATAACACCTCCCCCTCCATGCTTTACGGTGGGAACTACACATGCAGAGATCATCCGTTCACCCACACCGCGTCTCATAATGACACGGCGGTTGGAACCAAAAATCTCCACATTTCCACCGGTCTAATGTCCATTGCTTATGGCGCAAGCAGGTCTCTTCTTCTTATTGGTGTCCTTTAGTAGTGGTTTCTTTGCAGCAATTCGACCATGAATGCCTGATTCACACAGTCCCTTCTGAACAGTTGATGTTGAGATGTGTCTGTTACTTGAACTCTGTGAAGCATTTATTTGGGCTGCAATTTCTGAGGCTGGTAACTCTAATGAACTTATCCTCTGCAGCAGAGGTAACTCTGGGTCTTCCATTCCTGTAGTGGTCCTCATGAGAGCCAGTTTCATCATAGCGCTTGATGGTTTTTGCGACTGCACTTAAAGAAACTTTCAAAGTTCTTGAAATGTTCTGTATTGACTGACCTTCATGTCTTAAAGTAATGATGGACTGTCGTTTCTCTTTGCTTATTTGAGCTGTTCTTGCCATAATATGGACTTGGTATTTTACCAAATAGGGCTATCTTCTGTATACCCCCCTACCTTGTCACAACACAACTGATTGGCTCAAACGCATTAAGAAGGAAATAAATTCCACAAATTAACTTTTAAGAAGGCACACATGTTAATTGAATTGCATTCCAGGTGACTACCTCATGAAACTGGTTGAGAGAATGCCAAGCGTGTGCAAAGCTGTCATCAAGGCAAAGGGTGACTTTTTGAAGAATCTCAAATATAAAATATATTTTGATTTGTTTAACACTTTTTTGGTTACGACATGATTCCATATGTGTTATTTCATAGTTTTGATGTCTTCACTATTATTCTACAATGTAAAAAATAGTAAAAATAAAGAAAAACCCTGGAATGAATAGGTGTGTCCAAATGTTTGACTGGTAGTGTATATACATTAATAAATAAAAAATTCAAATTAGGAAAAACCACCCAGGTCTGGACCTCTGCGTCCTCTATGATAGTAGTTACGGCCATGGAAGCATCCAACCCCAACCCCGACAGGATGTCACTGGGCCTGGGATATGTCTCTCTCTCTCTCTCTCTCTCTCTCTCTCTATCTCTCTCTCTCTGTGTGTCCTGTGTTGATATGTGGAGTGGAGCCCCACATGTCCCCAGAGAGCAGCCCAGCTGGTGGCTGTACTGCTGACAAATTAGGCCAGTTCTGGTCCAGACCAATCCCATTACTGGCCCAGCCCAGCCTAGCTCAACCTGGCTCAACCCAGCCTAACTCAACCTGGCCCAGCCTAGATTGCTGTCTCATTACTGGCAGAGGTCAGTCAGGAGTTACTGACTAGAAACATTGAGGATTTGACTTCCATGGGGAGGGCTCTGAAGGGGTTTCATTCTTTGTTTCCTTCATAACCAAAGATATGCCCAAAAACTATAGTTTCTTGACGAAGTGCTATTAGCCATACGGTATATTTTAGTTGTGTATTTTCACTAGTGGAACAGCCATCCCTGCCCTCTCCCACCCGCAGGACATGCACAGTCATCTACAGGACAGAAACAAACAATCTCATCAAAGCAGAGGAATGTGCCTTTAAAAACCAAAGGATCCGGCTTGGTTTTACTCTCAACCTCAGAGAGAACGAGAGAAGATGAGTAAAAGGAAGAGAAAGGTAGAGTTGTCAATGGTATCTGTCAAAAGCAGGCAACATGCCCTCACAAACGTGTTTATGTTCACATTCAACCTTTAAAGAGGATGTTTTTTAGACACTCTTAGTCGCTCTGTGTGTCACACGTGTGTTTTTGTGTGTGCAAGTGTTTGTGTGTGTGCCCCACATACCAGCGCTCTCTGTGTCATTGGTTCCACCAGCACAGTCCCCCTTGCCCCTTACCCCCTAGGCACTTGTGGAGATCAGAAAGGTCCTGATAGGTGTAAGCAATGTGGAGAAAATAATACTTACCACATGGAGGTGGATCTCTTAGTTTATTGCGTATACCTATCAGAGCCTTACATACAGTTGAAGTCGGAAGTTTACATACACCTTAGCCAAATACATTTAAACTCTGTTTTTCACAAATCCTGACATTTAGTCCTAGTAAAAATTCCCTGTCTTAGGTCAGTTAGGATCACCACTTTATTTTAAGAATGTGAAATGTCAGAATAACAGTAGAGAGAATAATTTATTTCAGCTTTTATTTCTTTCATCACATTCCTAGTGGGTCATACACTCAATTAGTATTTGGTAGCATTGCCTTTAAATTGTTTAACTTGGGTCAAACGTTTTGGGTAGCCTTCCACAAGCTTCCCACAATAAGTTGGGTGAATTTTGGCCCATTCCTCCTGACAGAGCTGGTGTAACTGAGTCAAGTTTGTAAGCCTCCTTGCTCGCACACGCTTTTTCAGTTCTGCCCATACATTTTCTATAGGATTGAGGTCAGGGCTTTGTGATGGCCACTCCAATACCTTAACTTTGTTGTCCTTAAGCCATTTTGCAACAACTTTGGAAGTATGCTTGGGGTCATTGTCCATTTGGAAGAGCCATTTGCGACCAAGCTTTAACTTCCTGACTGATGTCTTGAGATGTTGCTTCAATATATCCACATAATTTTCCTTCCTCATGATGCCATCTATTTTGTGAAGTGCACCAGTCCCTCCTGCAGCAAACCACCCCCTCAGCATGATGCTGCCACCCTCGTGCTTCACAGTTGGAATGGTGTTCTTCGGCTTGCAAGCATCCCCTTTTTCCTCCAAATATAACGATGGTCATTATGGCCAAACAGTTCTATTTTTGTTTCATCAGACCAGAGGACATTTCTCCAAAAAGTACGATCTTTGTCCCCATGTGCAGTCGCAAACCGTAGTCTGGCTTTTTTATGGAGGTTTTGGAGCAGTGGCTTCTTCCTTGCTGAGCGGCCTTTCAGGTTATGTCGATATAGGACTTGTTTTACTGTGGGTATAGATACTTTTGTACCTGTTTCCTCCAGCATCTTCACAAGGTCCTTTGCTGTTGTTCTGGGATTGATTTGCACTTTTCGCACCAAAGTACGTTAATCTCTAGGAGACAGAACGCGTGTCCTTCCTGAGCGGTATGATGGCTGCGTGGTCCCATGGTGTTTATACTTGCATACTATTGTTTGTACAGATGAACGTGGTACCTTCAGGCGTTTGGAAATTGCTCCCAAGGATGAACCAGACTTGTGGAGGTCTACAATTTCTTTTCTGAGTTCTTGGCTGATTTCTTTTGATTTTCCCATGATGTCAAGCAAAGAGGCACTGCGTTTGAAGGTAGGCCTTGAAATACATCCACAGGTACACCTCCAATTGACTCAAATGATGTCAATTAGCCTATCAGAAGCTTCTAAAGCCATAACATCATTTTCTGGAATTTTCCAAGCTGTTTAAAGGCACAGTCAACTTAGTGTATGTAAACTTCTGACCCACTGGAATTGTGATACAGTGAATTATAAGTGAAATAATCTGTCTGTAAACAATTGTTGGAAAAATTACTTGTGTCAGGCACAAAGTAGATGTCCTAACCAACTTGCCAAAACCATAGTTTGTTAACAAGAAATTTGTGGAGTGGTTGAAAAACGAGTTTTAATGACTCCAACCTAAGTGTATGTAAACGTCAGACTTCAACTGTATCTATGAGGTGGGGATAGGGTGTCTGGATTCATTTGGGATTGGGTGAGTGAGACACCCTCAGAGATAGAGAAAGAGAGCAATACACACACAGACTTTACTGCAATTCCTGGCATTTTTGGAGCACGTTCCTTTATTGGTAAGTGAGGAAACGCTAAAGGCTCTGTAACCAATCTGAAGCAGCGCTGGGCTCCCACATCTCTGTTCACACACACACGCTAGTGGTGCGCGGGTCAGCTGTTTGTTCATCCGCACCCGCCTGCAATTGCTGCATCTGCAACCGCCCGACTATATGTGATAAAGTACAAATGTAAGGCCTGCACCCAACCCTAACCCGCAAATATAGAAAACGCGCTACAATCAAAGGCTGCAGAACAATTTTTTGACAGGGGTTGCAGGATTTATTTTTGCCTGATTTAGATCAATTTCTGCTTATAATTTACGTCATTTTGGTAGGCTATTTGTTAGTCAACTTGTCTATATTTAGATACGTGTAACTTCTCTTTTGTCATTATATGTTGCCCTAAAAGACTAAATAAACCCTTGCTCAACAGAATGTAATATATCGAGAGAATGAATCCTTCAATCTATTTGACATAGGTAAAGTTCTCTCCGTCTTCTTTCGCGGAGCTAAGACGTTCAGGGACTGGGGAGAAAATACAATAACACAACAACAAAAAAACGGGAAAGATTTTCTGTGCAAAATGTCGAAATTACACCAGTTTGACCGGTTGTAAGGAGAAAGAAAACTGTGAAAATGACCCAACATGTTTCTGATAAAATTTCAATTAGTCTTTGAGCATATTTTATGTGTATGAAATACTATCAGCTTTTATGATTAAGACAGTACCTCTACAGATGGTATCTAACTGAGCATTGCATTCTCTCAAGATGCAGAAATAAATTAATCATATTTCTCCACTTGTGATGAGGTGTGAATGACGGAGTCAGGCGCAGGAGGTAAAACACCGAAATCCAGAGTTTATTCAGTGTACATGAATGAAGTGAAGCAAGCGTCAAAACGAAACTAGCACAAGGGAAAAATCCACCTTGGCTACATACAAGGAAAGAGTAGCTCAACTGAGCTACTCACTCTCACAATGAACAATCACTCACAAAGGACAACGGGGCAGAGGGAACACTTATACACAAACTGGGAATTAGTACCAGGTGTGTGTGACTGACAAGACAAGACAAGACAAGACAAGACAAGACAAATGGAGTGATGATAAATGGAGCGGTAGTGGCTAGTAAGCCGGTGACGACGAACGCCGAAACCTGCCCGAGCAAGGAGGGGCAGCCTCGGCTGAATTCGTGACAGCTGGCACCTCGAATCCAGTATGGAACGGACAGAGTACCCCGGCGCCCCCTCGATGTCCAAAGGAGGTGGAGGGACCTCCCGCACCTCAGACTCCTGGAGCAGACCAGCCACCACCGGCCTGAGGAGAGACATGAAACGGGGGGTTAATACGGTAATCAGGGGGGAGTAATAACCTATATGTGACCTCGTTGATTCTCTTCAGGACTTTGAACGGCCCTACAAACCACGGGCTCAGCTTCCGGCAGGGCAGGCGGAGGGGCAGATTCCGGGTCGAGAGCCAAACCCGATCCCCCGGTACAAAGACGGGGGCCTCACTGCGGTGATGGTCAGCGTTGGCCTTCTGACGACACACAGCGCGTTGGAGGTGAACATGGGCATCGTTCCACGTCTCCTCCGCGCACTGAAATCAGTCATCCACCGCAGGAGCTTCCGTCTGGCTCTGGTGCCACGGTGCCAGAACAAGTTGATAACCTAAAACACACTGAAATAGCGTTAGGTTCGTAGAGGAGTGGCGGAGAGAGTTCTGCGGTGGAATGTCCCTTCGTGCCATCCGACTGGCACTGGCGCTGTCGTCTTCCGCTCTCTCGGTGCGCGGTACCACCCAGCTCCATGAGCTCTGGATCCGCGTTGGTCGGGGCGGGAACGGGCAGACCTCCTCCAGGACGTCCTCTGGTTGCCAGCAGGTTATCCAGACGAATGGCCATGTCCACCAGTTCGGTAAAAGACAGACTGGTGTCACGGCAGGCTAGCTCCCATCGGACATCCTCCCGTAGATGGCACCGGAACTGGTTGATCAGGGCCCGCTCGTTCCTGGACCCTTGCCACTATTCCAGGCATGCGCTCCTCTCCTGCTGACTCCATAGAGGTGAGTGATTATGTGATGAGGTGTGAATGACGGAGTCAGGCGCAGGAGGTAAAACACCAAAATCCAGAGTTTATTCAGTGTACATGAATGAAGCGCAGCAAGCGTCAAAACGAAACTAGCACAAGGGAAAAATCCACCTTGGCTACATACAAGGAAAGAGTAGCTCAACCGAGCTACTCACTCTCACAATGAACAATCACTCACAAAGGACAAGGGGGCAGAGGGAACACTTATACACAAACTGGGAATGAGTACCAGGTGTGTGTGATTGACAAGACAAGACAAGACAAATGGAGTGATGATAAATGGAGCGGTAGTGGCTAGTAAGCCGGTGACGACGAACGCCGAAACCTGCCCAAGCAAGGAGGAGGGGCAGCCTCGGCTGAATTCGTGACACCACTCCTGTTCCCAAATCCAAATGTCCAAATCCAAATACTGCAAGAAATGCTTAATTCTGCAGGAGTTATTATTAAGGCTATGTGAGAGGTTATAGGCCTACAGTCAGTGTCCAGATTTCAGTTTCCATTCAACCCATCTAAACAATAGGCTACAGTTACCTTGATATGCCATGGGCCTATTGGAAGGTCCATCTTGTGACTGTCAAATTTGTATACCACCTCACAATAATTGCATAACATAGCCAGCACTGCTATCATCCTCTTTTACCACTTCACCAAATATTTTCCAAACATTACATTTCTGGCCCTCCCTTCTCTTTATTTTCAACTCTCCTTTCGCAGCTTTTGTCTTATTGAATTAAACTTTGACAATGGCCTTTTTGCCTCCGTGGATTGACGTTAACTTTTTCTGTCCGTTCCCAAAAGCATTATTTGCCGATTGGCTGTGTAGGCTGCGGGTTATGAGTCAACCCGTGCATCACTAACACACACACACACACACACACACACACACACACACACACACACACACACACACTCACTCACTCATGTCAGGACGTCCGAGTTGAGAGCCTCCCTGATTGACCCGCCAAATGTGATACACACACATGCTTTCAATTAGTCCCCAGGATTCAAAAGCAATGTAAAGGCAATGTTTAAACACACATGTCCATCTATCTACATCACTGACAGTAATCACACACTTCCTGCTTCCAACCCAGGAACTTTACAGTAAATGTTTATTATTGAAAGGTCCTTGGTTCCAACCTTTCATTAGACAGGTTCCTCAGCAGCAGGGCATGGTTACAGCTTTAACATAATAAACTAAAGAACTAGCTAGCTGCTCTATATTTAAGGCACGTCTAGAGATGTAAATGAAAACACCTCAGCACACTGCTGCATATTTAGACTGACTCAGTTGTGCTGTATTCCAGTGGTCTGTGTGTATGTACGTGTGGGTGGATGTGTGTGTGTGTGTGTGTGTCACTGTTTGTATCAGTGGAGTCTCCTCAGAGGAGGAAGGGGAGGACCATCCTACTCAGTGAATTTCATAAAAATAAAAATGGTAAAACATTTAAAAAGGTGAAGTCTACAGTAGCCTCAACAGCACTCTGTAGGGTAGCACCATGGTGTAGCCGGAGGACAGCTAGCTTACATCCTCCTCTGTGTACAATGACTTCAATACAAAACCTAGGAGGCTCATGATTCTCACCCCCTTCCATAAACATACACAGTAATTATGACAACTTCTGGAGGACGTCCTGCAACCTATCAGAATTCTTGCTGACATTTTGTCCACCCAATCAAAGGATCAGAGAATGAATCTAGTACTGAAAGCATAAGCTACAGCTAGCTATCACTGCAGTTCATAAAATGTGGTGAGTAGATGACTCAAAGAGAACGACAATAGTTGAACAGTTTTGAACAAATTAATTTATTCCTAAATGAAGGAGAAGCGAGAGAGAGAGAGAGATTTCGTCATTTATTTTCCCTTTCAGTTTCACTTACTTAGCTAGCCAATGCAGCTAGCTAGTTTAGCCTACTCAAATACCCTGCTCAAAGAGAGAGATGCTATGTTAGCTAGCTGGCTATGACTATCCAACACAACACTTGAACGCTTCCAAGACAAGGTAAGCTTTTGTTTTTACTAATTTATTGCCACTGGGGTCCGCCGGTGTAAGTACTAAATTGCTTACTGACTGTACACTGCAATGTTACCGTTACCATGATTGTAGCGAGTTTACTAACGCGTTAGTTCTAGTAGCTATGTTGACTATGACGTTACTTTAGCTAATATGGTGACAACGATGTAGGCTGTGTGTAGCAGTTATGATATGATTTGGCTTGGAAAGGCTTTTTCGCCTGGTCACATACAGCTGATGTGTTTTGCATTGAAGTCGACGCGAAGGGAAGAGGTGAGAGGAGGAGAGCTCATAGATGTGAGAAGGAATACAACGTGGCTGCTATCAAAGTGAACTGTGATTACATGTGATCAGGTGTGTACTCATTCCGCCGATTCTGTTGAAAAAAGTTTCTTAAATGGAAGCAAACGGAACGAAACAGGGATAAACATACCTGAACGTGGCTGCTATCAAAGTGAACTGTGGCGCAGTAGTCTAAGGCACTGCATCGCAGTGCTAACTGTGCCACTAGAGATTCTGGTTCGAATCCAGGCTCTGTCGCAGCCGGCCGCGACCGGGAGACTCATGGGCGGCGTACAATTGGCCCAGCGTCGTCCAGGGTAGGGGAGGGAATGGCCGGCAGTGTCACGGTGCTGTGTATGGGTGTGGTGTAGAATCAGGCGCAGGCAGCAGAGGGTAAGTCCAACAAGACTTTACTGAGCACGAAAATTAATCCAAAACAGCCCGGAGGCAAAAGACGCACACAGGCGTAAAATACAAGCGCACACACAGGTGCGTAAATCTCTCCTCACACCACGAGGAGGAAGCTCAGGAAAAATAGCGTACCGACACGGGTAGCGCAACCACGACACGAACAATCACACACAACACAAACCTAACAACAAGGAAACTAAATAAGGTGCTAAATGAGACCTAACACAAAACAGGTGTGACTAACAGACAAAACCAAACAAACAAGAAACATCGAGCGGTGGCAGCTAGAACTCCGGAGACGACGACCGGCGAAACCTGCCCGAACAAGGAGGAGGAGCCGCCTCGGCCGAAACCGTGACAGTACCCCCCCCTTGACGCGCGGCCCCAGCCGCGCGCCGCCTCCGGCCTCGGGGACGACCAGGGGGACGCGGAGCAGGGCGCGTAGGATGACCACGATGGAATTCGGTCATCAGGGACGGATCCAGAATGTCCCTCCTTGGCACCCAGCACCGCTCCTCCGGACCGTACCCCTCCCACTCCACGAGATATTGGAGACCCCCCATCCGGCGTCTCGAATCCAGGATGGTCCGAACCGTGTACGCCGGAGCCCCCTCGATGTCCAACGGGGGCGGAGGATTCTCCTCAATCTCAAAGTCCTGGAGTGGACCAGCTACCACCGGCCTGAGGAGAGACACATGGAACGAGGGGTTAATATTCTTGTAATCAATAGGTAGTTCTAACCTGTAACTCACCTCGTTCAATCTCCTCAGGACTTTAAAAGGCCCCACAAACCGCCGGCCCAGCTTCCGGCAGGGCAGGCGGAGGGGCAGGTTTCTGGTTGAGAGCCAGACTCGATCTCCAGGTGCGTACACTGGCCCCTCACTGCGGTGCAGGTGCGTACACTGGCCCCTCACTGCGCTCGTCTTCTGTCGACGTATGGCACGCTGCAGATGGACGTGTGCAGCGTCCCACGTCTCCTCCGAGCGCCGCACCCACTCATCCACAGCGGGGGCCTCGATCTGGCTCTCATGCCATGGTGCCAGAACCGGCTGGTACCCTAATACACACTGAAAAGGGGTTAGTTGGGTGGAGGAGTGGCGGAGAGAGTTCTGTGCCATCTCGGCCCAGGGCACATATCTCGCCCACTCCTCCGGCCGGCCCTGACAATATGACCTCAGAAACCTACCCACATCCTGGTTGACTCGTTCAACCTGCCCATTACTCTCCGGGTGGTAACCCGAGGTAAGGCTCACCGAGACCCCCAAACGTTCCATAAATGCTCTCCAGACTCTGGAGGTAAACTGGGGGCCTCGATCGGACACTATATCCTCGGGCACCCCGTCATGCCGGAAGACGTGAGTAAATAGAGCCTCAGCGGTCTGTAGGGCCGTAGGAAGACCCGGCATGGGAAGGAGACGACAGGCCTTCGAGAACCGATCCACAACGACCAGGATGGTGGTATTCCCCTGTGAGGAGGGAAGATCGGTAACAAAATCCACCGAGAGGTGAGACCAGGGTCGTTGTGGAACGGGCAGGGGCTGTAATTTACCCCTGGGCAAGTGTCTGGGCACCTTACACTGGGCACATACTGAGCAGGAGGAGACATAAACCCTCACATCCCTGGCTAACGTTGGCCACCAGTACTTCGTACTAAGGCAGTGCACCGTCCGGCCAATACCCGGATGTCCAGAGGAGGGGGACGTGTGAGCCCAATAAATCAGCCGATCCCGGACCTCGAGTGGGACGTACACCCGACCCACCGGACACTGTGGAGGACTAGGCTCGGTGCGTAACGCCCGCTCAATCTCCGCATCGACCTCCCACACCACCGGTGCCACCAGACAAGACTCCGGTAGTATGGGAATGGACTCCACGCACCTCTCCTCCGTGTCATACCGACGGGACAGAGCATCTGCCTTCCCGTTCTGGGACCCAGGGATGTAAGTGATCTTGAACACAAACCGGGCGAGAAACATAGTCCATCGAGCCTGGCGAAGATTCAGTCTCCTAGCTGCCCGAATGTACTCCAGGTTACGATGGTCGGTCAGAATGAGGAAAGGGTGCTGAGCCCCCTCAAGCCAATGCCTCCACACCTTTAGGGCCTGTACTACGGCTAACAGCTCCCTGTCCCCTACGTCATAATTCCGCTCCGCCGGACTGAGCTTCTTAGAATAAAAAGCACAGGGGCGGAGCTTAGGTGGTGTACCGGATCGTTGAGAAAGAACTGCCCCGATACCGGCCTCAGACGCGTCCACCTCAACTTGGAAGGGTAAAGTGGGATCCGGGTGCGCCAACACCGGGGCCGAGGTAAACAGGTCCTTCAGTCTCCCAAAGGCCCTGTCCGCCTCAGCTGACCACTGCAAGCGCACCGGACCCCCCTTCAGAAGAGACATTATGGGAGCTGCCACCTGTCCAAAACCCCGGATAAACCTCCGGTAGTAATTCGCAAAACCCAAGAACCGCTGCACCTCTTTAACCGTAGTTGGGGTTTGCCAATTACGCACGGCGGACACTCGGTCCACCTCCATTCTCACCCCTGACGCAGACAACTGGTAACCCAAAAAGGACACTGACTCCTGGAAGAACAGACATTTCTCAGCTTTGACATACAGGTCATGCTCCAACAGTCTCCTCAATACCCTGCGCACCAGGGCTACATGCTCGGCCCGAGTAGCACTGTACACAAGAATATCATCTATGTACACCACTACTCCCTGCGCCTGCATGTCCCGGAAAAGTTCGTCTACAAACGATTGGAAGACTGATGGAGCATTCATTAACCCATATGGCATGACGAGATACTCGTAATGGCCGGATGTAGTACTAAATGCTGTCTTCCACTCATCGCCCTCCCTAATGCGCACCAAGTTATATGCGCTCCTGAGATCCAATTTTGTGAAGAACCTTGCCCCGTGTAAGGACTCCGTCATGGTCCCAATCAGAGGAAGTGGATAGCTGTACTTCACCGTCACCTGATTGAGACCGCGGTAATCAATACACGGACGCAAACCTCCATCCTTTTTCTTCACAAAAAAGAAGCTCGAGGACGCGGGAGAAGTGGAGGTCCGTATGTATCCCTGTCTCAGAGACTCGGCAATGTAAGTCTCCATTGCCCTTTTCTCCTCCTGTGACAAAGGATACACATGGCTCCGCAGAAGCGCTGCTCCTGTCTGGAGGTCTATCGCACAATCCCCTTGTCTATGAGGTGGCAACTGTGCCGCTCTGGTCTTACTGAACACGAGCGCCAAATCCTCATACTCAGGAGGAATGTGCAGTGCTGGCATCTGGTTCGGACTCTCCACCGAGGTCGCCCCTACGGAAACACCCAGACATAACCCCTCACACTGAGCAGACCACCCTTTAAGAGCTTTCTCTCGCCACGAAATAGTAGGATCATGGGTCATCAACCAGGGAAGCCCCAGTACCTTATGCTGGGACCGAGGTGCAACCTGTGGGAAACAAACAGGTAAGGTAAAGTGAACGACAGAAAGCTCTGGGTAAGTAGGGCGCCTACTCACCTGGGTGGACTCCCCACTGTATGACCTGCTCTCTCCCTCACCAGGGGACCCTCCCCAGCACCTAGCCGCGGTGTGCCCTCCGCGCCCACACTTGGTGCAGGAGACTGCCCCCCTCGGGCTCCTACCTCTTCTCCCTCTAGCGCCAGCACCTCCAAGCTCCATCGGACACTGCTCGGAGGCGCTGGAGGGTGGAATGGGGGGCCACCACCTGGGACGTCCGCGGGTCGCCAGCAGGTTGTCCAGTCTAATGGCCATGTCCACCAGCTGGTCAAAGGTTAGTGTAGTGTCCCTGCAGGCTAACTCCCTGCGGACGTCCTCCCGAAGGCTGCATCTGAAGTGGTCTATGAGGGCCCTCTCATTCCACCCCGCATCAGCCGCTAGAGTCCGGAACTCCAGTGCAAACGCCTGAGCGCTCCTCATCCCCTGTCGGAGGTGGAATAGACGTTCCCCCGCCGCTCTCCCCTCTGGTGGATGGTCGAAGACCGCACGGAAGCGACGGGAGAACTCCGCATAGGTGACTGTGGCGGCGTCTATTCCCCTCCACTCGGCGTTGGCCCACTCCAACGCCTTGCCGGTGAGACAGGAGATGAGGGCGGAAACGCTCTCGTATCCCGAGGGCGCCGGGTGTATGGTGGCAATGTAGAGCTCCACTTGTAGGAGGAACCCCTGACACCCGGCAGCGGTGCCGTCGTACGCCCTCGGGAGCGAGAGCCGAATCCCACTGGGTTCCGGTCGATGGACGGGCTGGTTGTCCGGTGGTGAAGCTGATGGTGCGATAGGTGGGGCTATGGGAACCCCGCTGGTCTCCCATCGACGAAGGGTGTCCATGACGCCCTCCAAGGCGTGCCCGATACGGTTGATCCGGTGCTCGTGTCCAAGGAGACGCTCCTCCATGGGGTCGACGGGTGCTCCTGCTGATTCCATTAAAAGGTGTGTGATTCTGTCACGGTGCTGTGTATGGGTGTGGTGTAGAATCAGGCGCAGGCAGCAGAGGGTAAGTCCAACAAGACTTTACTGAGCACGAAAATTAATCCAAAACAGCCCGGAGGCAAAAGACGCACACAGGCGTAAAATACAAGCGCACACACAGGTGCGTAAATCTCTCCTCACACCACGAGGAGGAAGCTCAGGAAAAATAGCGTACCGACACGGGTAGCGCAACCACGACACGAACAATCACACACAACACAAACCTAACAACAAGGAAACTAAATAAGGTGCTAAATGAGACCTAACACAAAACAGGTGTGACTAACAGACAAAACCAAACAAACAAGAAACATCGAGCGGTGGCAGCTAGAACTCCGGAGACGACGACTGGCGAAACCTGCCCGAACAAGGAGGAGGAGCCGCCTTGGCCGAAACCGTGACAGGCAGGGATGTAGCTCAGTTGATAGAGCATGGCGTTTGCAACGCCAGGGTTGTGGGTTCGTTTCCCAGGGGGGGGCCAGTATAAAAAAATATATATATATATATGTATTCACTAACTGTAAGTTGCTCTGGATAAGAGCGTCTGCTAAATGACTAAAATGTAATGTAATGTAAATGTAATGTGTTTACATGTGATCAGGTGTGTACTCATTCCGCCGATTCTGTTGAAAAACGTTTCGCAAACGGAATGAAACAGGGATAAACATACCTGAATTTGTCCAATAGAAACTCTTGTTTGCAACTGTTGGACTAATGATTACACCCTAGATCAGCTAGATGCAGGCAAGAGTGTGCAAGGCGCTATTGAATGTGTCACTGTCTGTCACCTGTGTGCACCTACGTTGTAAACTTTCATTCATAGGCATCCAATATGCTGTAATAGAAATAAGGCCATGCTCATGAAAAAATTAATTGTCCAC
This sequence comes from Coregonus lavaretus, assembly GCF_964263955.1. Classification (NCBI taxonomy): domain Eukaryota; kingdom Metazoa; phylum Chordata; class Actinopteri; order Salmoniformes; family Salmonidae; genus Coregonus; species Coregonus lavaretus. The sequence continues at coordinate 37,876,834 of NC_140001.1, read as the reverse complement.
CGACCGCCACTGGTTTGTATGTACAGAACCAGTCAAAAGTTTGGACACACCTACTCATTCAAGGGTTTTTCTTTATTTTTACTATTTTCTACATTGTAGAATAATAGTGAAGACATCAAAACTATGAAATAATAAATATGGAATCATGTAGTAACCAAAAAAGTGTTAAACAATTTTTTTTGAGATTCTTCAAATAGCCACCCTTTGCCTTGATGACAGCTTTGCACACTCTTGGCATTCTCTCAACCAGCTTCACCTGGAATGCTTTTCCAACAGTCTTGAAGTTCCCACATATGCTGAGCACTTGTTGGCTGCTTTTCCTTCACTTTACGGTCCGACTCATCCCAAACCATCTCAATTGAGTTGAGGTTGGGGAATTGTGGAGGCCAGGTCATCTGATGCTGTCACGCCCTGACTTATGGAACTCTAGTATGTTGAGTCAGGGTGTGGAGATGGTCTATGGTACTATTTCTATGTTTACATTCTATGTTGTGTGTTTCTATATTTGGCCGGGGGTGATTCCCAATCAGAGGCAGCTGTCGCTCATTGTCTCTGATTGGGGATCATACTTAAGTAGCCTGTTTGCAATCATTAGTTGTGGGATCTTGTTCCGTGTATAGGCTTGTATTGTGTTTAGCCTGAGGACTTCACGTTACGTTGTTTTGTTGTTTTGTTCGTGTGTTTAGATTATATATAAACATGTATGCATTTCACGCTGCGCCTTGGTCTGACCCGTCCTTCAACGAACGTGACAGATGCAGCACTCCATCACTCTCCCTCTTGGTAAAATAGCCCTTACACAGCCTGGAGGTGTGTTGGGTCATTGTCTTGTTGAAAAACAAATGATAGTCCCACTAAGCCCAAACCAGATGGGATGGCGTATCGCTGCAGAATGCTGTGGTAGCCATGCTGGTTAAGTGTGCCTTGAATTTGAAATAAATCACAGACAGTGTCACCAGCAAAGCACCGCCACACCATAACACCTCCTCCTCCATGCTTTACGGTGGGAAATACACATGCGGAGATCATCCGTTCACCCACACCGTGTGTCACAAAGATACGGCAGTTGGAACCAAAAATCTCAAATTTGGACTCCAGATCAAAGGACAGATTTCCACCGGTCTAATGTCCATTGTTCGTGTTTCTTGGCCCAAGCAAGTCTCTACTTCTTATTGGTGTCCTTTAGTAGTGGTTTCTTTGCAGCAAGTCGACCATGAAGGCCTGATTCACACAGTCCCCTCTGAACAGTTGATGTTGAGATGTGTCTGTGACTTCAATTCTGTGAAGCATTTATTTGGGCTGCAATTTCTGAGGCTGGTAACTCTAATGAACTTGGGTCTTCCATTCCTGTGGTGGTCCTCATGAGAGCCAGTTTCATCATAGCGCTTAATGGTTTTTGTGACTGCCCTTGAAGAAACTTTCAAAGTTCTTGACATTTTCCATATTGACTGACCTTCATGTCTTAATTTAATGATGGACTGTCATTTCTCTTTGCTTATTTGAGCTGTTCTTGCCATAATATGGACTTGGTCTTTTACCAAATAGGGCTATCTTCTGTATACCTCCCCTACCTTGTCACAACACAGCTGATTGGCTCAAACGCATTAAGAAGGAAATAAATTCCACAAATTAACTTTTAAGAAGGCTTACCTGTTAATTGAAATGCATTCCAGGTGACTACCTCATGAAGCTGGTTGAGAGAATGCCAAGAGTGTGCAAAGCTGTCATCAAGGCAAAGGGTGGCTATTTGAAGTCATATTTTGATTTGTTTAACACTTTTTTGGTTACTACATGATTCCATATGTGTTATTTCATAGTTTTGATGTCTTCACTATTATTCTATAATGTAAAAAATAATAAAAATAAAGACAAACTCTTGAATGAGTAGGTGTGTCCAAACTTTTCACTGGTAGTGTGTGTGTGTGCTTGTGTGTGTGTTTATGTATGTGTGAATGTTTGTGTGTGTGTGTTGATTCAGACGGTGGGTCCCTGCCTCTGGGGTCCTCAGCTCCTCCAGCCCTGTTACTCATTAGGCATCTGCACAGTGCCAGAATAAATAAGGAAAGACGGAGGAAAAAATCACTCTCTTCTCCTCTTCTCTCTTCTCCGTTTGTGAATGAGTAGAACATTAATGAATTACAAACACCAGAGCCCTCCACTTCACTCTTTCTGCCGTTCTCTCTGTCATTAATTCGCTCTCTTTGCCATTTGAAAGAGAGATGGAGAGAGTGGAGATGAAAGAGAGAGAGAGGGAGAGAGGGAGGTATAGGGTGAAAGAGACTTTTCCTCTCATAGAGAATACAGTCAAAGTGGTCGTGTGAAATCAGATGCAGTAATTTTATTTGGATGAACAGAATCGTGTCTTCACGCAACACACCCAAATACACATAAAAGTATTTAACTGTTGTTTTTTCCCTCCTCTCCTTCCATTTATTTTTCTCCTCTTTAAATGACGCATTTGTTCCTAGACATCGTTGCATGTTTGCTGGCAGAGACAAACAGCCTTAGTTTAAACAAAGAGGAGGGTAGTGTGTGTGTGTGTGTGTGTGTTCCTGCTTCCAGGGTTATATAAACCAAAGGGAAGGATAAAGGACAGCATCCAGCATTAGTTTGTCATCTTCACCATAAACACACGTACATCATCTTAAAGACTAACATGTGGTGGAGCCAAAATGCACATTCACATAACCAGACGGGTGGCTCAGTTAGAAGAGAGAGAGATAAATATAGAGAGGGAAAGAGGAAGAGGGAGAAAGACAGGAACATAACAAGAGAAAGAGACAGATTGGGGGAGAGAGAGAGAGGGAGAGAGAGCGAGAGAGAGAGAGAGCGAGAGAGAGAGGGAAGGAGAGAGATCGAGAGAGAGAGCGAGAGAGTGAGAGTGAGAGCGAGAGCGAGAGAGAGAGAGAGAGAGAGAGAGCGAGGGAGGCAGAGAGAGAGAGAGAGGGAAGGAGAGAGAGAGAGAGAGGGAGGGAGAGAGAGAGAGAGAGAGAGAGAGGGAGGGAGAGAGAGAGAGAGAGAGAGAGAGAGAGAGAGAGAGAGAGAGAGTGAGAGAGTGAGAGAGAGAGAGAGCGCGAGAGACTGAGAGAGAGAGGGAGGGAGGCAGAGCGAGAGAGAGAGAGAGAGTGAGGGAGAGAGAGCGAGAGAGAGAGAGAGAGAGAGAGAAAGCAGCATAAGCATCTGCAGTGTTGGGGGAGCTTGGTGGTCTGGTTCATGAGACCTTCGCTGGCCTTCCTGAGTCTCTGGGGCTGAAAGGTAAACAATGGTTTGGTTTTCCACCTCGCCATGCAGGAGAAATGACAAAATTATGCCAGAGGAAATGAGAGTAAACAACATCATTCATTGTAATCACTCTCATGCCACTACTCCCTCCCATACACCGCCCAACACTCCTCTCTATCCCTTCATCCACCCCCTCTGTCTCTCCATCCCTTCATCCACCCCTCTTTCTCTCTATCCTTTCATCCACACCTCTTTCTCACTATCCTTTCATCCACCCCTCTGTCTCTCCATCCCTTCATCCACCCCTCTTTCTCACTATCCTTTCATCCACCCCTCTGTCTCTCCATCCCTTCATCCACCCCTCTGTCTCGCCATCCCTTCATCCACCCCTCTTTCTCTCTATCCTTTCATCCACCCCTCTGTCTCCCATTCCCTTCATTTACCCCTCTGTCTCTCCATTCCCTCATCCACCAACTACTCTCTATCCTTTCATCCACCCCTCTGTCTCTCTGTCCCTTCCATCACCCCTCTCTCTCCATCCCTTCATCCACCCCTCTGTCTCTCTATCCCTTCATTCACCCCTCTGTCTCTGTATGCCTTCATCCACCCCTCTGTTTCTCTATCCCTTCATCCACCCCTCTGTCTCTCCATCTCTTCATCTACCCCTCTGTCTCTATATGCCTTCATCCACCCCTCTGTCTCTCTATCCCTTCATCTACCCCTCTGTCTCTCCATCTCTTCATCCACCCCTTTGTCTTTCTATCCCTTCATCCACCTCTGTCTCTATATGCCTTCAATCCACCCCTCTGTTTCTCTATCCTTTCATCCACCCCTCTGTCTCACTATCCCTTCCATCACCCATCTGTCTCTCTATTCCTTCATCCACCCCTCTATCCCTTCATCCACCCCTCTGTCTCTCTATCCCTTCCATCACCCCTCTCTCTCCATCCCTTCATCCACCCCTCTGTCTCTCCATCCCTTCATCCACCCCTCTGTCTCTATATGCCTTCATCCACCCCTCTGTCTCTCTATCCCTTCATCTACCCCTCTGTCTCTCCATCTCTTCATCCACCCCTCTGTCTCGCTATCCTTTCATCCACCCCTCTGTCTCACTATCCCTTCCATCACCCATCTGTCTCTCTATTCCTTCATCCACCCCTCTATCCCTTCATCCACCCCTCTGTCTCTCTATCCCTTCCATCACCCCTCTCTCTCCATCCCTTCATCTACCCCTCTGTCTCTCCATCCCTTCATCCACCCCTCTGTCTCTCTATGCCTTCATGCACCCCTCTGTCTCTCCATCCCTTCATCCACCCCTCTGCCCTCTGTCTCACTATCCGTTCATCCACACCTCTATCTCTCTATGCCTTCATGTACCCCTCTGTCTCTCCACCCCTTCATCCACCCCTCTGTCTCTATATCCCTTCATCCACCCCTCTGTCTCTCTATCCCTTCATCCACCCCTCTGTCTCTCCATCCCTTCATCCACCCATCTGTCTCTCCATCCCTTCATCCACCCCTCTGTCTCTCTATCCCTTCATCCACCCCTCTGTCTCTCCATCCCTTCATCCACCCCTCTGTCTCTCCATCCCTTCATCCACCCCTCTGTCTCTCTATCCCTTCATTCCCCCCTCTGTCTCTCTATCCCTTCATCCACCCCTCTGTCTCTCCATCCCTTCATCCACCCCTCTGTCTGTCTATCCCTTCATCCACCTCTCTGTCTCTCTATGCCTTCATCCACCTCTCTGTCTCTCTATGCCTTCATCCACCCCTCTGTTTCTCTATCCCTTCATTCACCCCTCTGTCTCTGTATGCCTTCATCCACTCCTCTGTTTCTCTATCCCTTCATCCACCCCTCTGTCTCTCCATCTCTTCATCCACCTCTCTGTCTCTCTATGCCTTCATCCACCCCTCTGTTTCTCTATCCCTTCATCCACCCCTCTGTCTCTCTATCCCTTCATCTACCCCTCTGTCTCTCCATCTCTTCATCCACCCCTCTGTCTCTCTATGCCTTCATCTACCCCTCTGTTTCTCTATCCTTTCATCCACCCCTCTGTCTCTTTATCCCTTCATCCACACCTCTATCTCTCTATCCCTTCCATCACCCCTCTGTCTCTATATGCCTTCATCTACCCCTCTGTCTCTATATGCCTTCATCCACCCCTCTGTCTCTCTATTCCTTCATCCACCCCTCTGTCTCTCTATTCCTTCATCCACCCCTCTATCCCTTCATCCACCCCTCTGTCTCTCCGTCCCTTCATCCACCCCTCTGTCTCTATATCCCTTCATCTACCCCTCTGTCTCTCCATCTCTTCATCCACCCCTCTGTCTCTCTATCCCTTCATCCACCTCTCTGGCTCTATATGCCTTCAATCCACCCCTCTGTCTCTCCATCCCTTCATCCACCCCTCTGTCTCTCTATCCCTTCATCCACCCCTCTGTCTCTCCATCCCTTCATCCACCCCTCTGTCTCTCCATCCCTTAATCCACCCCTCTGTCTCTCCATCCCTTCATCCACCCCTCTGTCTCTCCATCCCTTAATCCACCCCTCTGTCTCTCCATCCCTTCATCGACCCCTCTGTCTCTCTATGCCTTCATATACCCCTCTGTCTCTCTATCCCTTCATCCACCCCTCTGTCTCTCCATCCCTTCATCCACCCCTCTGTCTCTCTATTCCTTCATCCACCCCTCTATCCCTTCATCCACCCCTCTGTCTCTCTATCCCTTCCATCACCCCTCTCTCTCCATCCCTTCATCTACCCCTCTGTCTCTCCATCCCTTCATCCACCCCTCTGTCTCTCTATGCCTTCATGCACCCCTCTGTCTCTCCATCCCTTCATCCACCCCTCTGCCCTCTGTCTCACTATCCGTTCATCCACACCTCTATCTCTCTATGCCTTCATGTACCCCTCTGTCTCTCCACCCCTTCATCCACCCCTCTGTCTCTATATCCCTTCATCCACCCCTCTGTCTCTCTATCCCTTCATCCACCCCTCTGTCTCTCCTCCCTTCATCCACCCATCTGTCTCTCCATCCCTTCATCCACCCCTCTGTCTCTCTATCCCTTCATCCACCCCTCTGTCTCTCCATCCCTTCATCCACCCCTCTGTCTCTCCATCCCTTCATCCACCCCTCTGTCTCTCTATCCCTTCATTCCCCCCTCTGTCTCTCTATCCCTTCATCCACCCCTCTGTCTCTCCATCCCTTCATCCACCCCTCTGTCTCTCTATCCCCTTCATCCACCTCTCTGTCTCTCTATGCCTTCATCCACCTCTCTGTCTCTCTATGCCTTCATCCACCCCTCTGTTTCTCTATCCCTTCATTCACCCCTCTGTCTCTGTATGCCTTCATCCACTCCTCTGTTTCTCTATCCCTTCATCCCACCCTCTGTCTCTCCATCTCTTCATCCACCTCTCTGTCTCTCTATGCCTTCATCCACCCCTCTGTTTCTCTATCCCTTCATCCACCCCTCTGTCTCTCTATCCCTTCAGTCTACCCCTCTGTCTCTCCATCTCTTCATCCACCCCTCTGTCTCTCTATGCCTTCATCTACCCCTCTGTTTCTCTATCCTTTCATCCACCCCCTCTGTCTCTTTATCCCTTCATCCACACCCTCTATCGCTCTATCCCTTCCATCACCCCTCTGTCTCTCTATGCCTTCATCTACCCCTCTGTCTCTATATGCCTTCATCCACCCCTCTATCCCTTCATCCACCCCTCTGTCTCTCCGTCCCTTCATCCACCCCTCTGTCTCTATATCCCTTCATCTACCCCTCTGTCTCTCCATCTCTTCATCCACCCCTCTGTCTCTCTATCCCTTCATCCACCTCTCTGGCTCTATATGCCTTCAATCCACCCTCTGTCTCTCCATCCCTTCATCCACCCCTCTGTCTCTCTATCCCTTCATCCACCCCTCTGTCTCTCCATCCCTTCATCCACCCCTCTGTCTCTCCATCCCTTAATCCACCCCTCTGTCTCTCCATCCCTTCATCCACCCCTCTGTCTCTCCATCCCTTAATCCACCCCTCTGTCTCTCCATCCCTTCATCGACCCCTCTGTCTCTCTATGCCTTCATATACCCCTCTGTCTCTCTATCCCTTCATCCACCCCTCTGTCTCTCCATCCCTTCATCCACCCCTCTGTCTCTCCATCCCTTAATCCACCCCTCTGTCTCTCTATCCCTTCATCCACCCCTCTGTCTCTCTATGCCTTCATCAACCTCTCTGTCTCTCTATGCCTTCATCTACCCCTCTGTCTCTCTATCCCTTCATATACCTCTCTGTCTCTCTATTCCCTCATTTATTGAACAATTAAGGGTAAATCTGCTGTGGTTGAAGACAGTTAGAGGTGCTTTGCACTTGTATGTCTGCATGTAGGCATAAGAGCCAGGCACATACAGTAACACATCATCCAAAAACACTCCCCAGCATCACACCACCCAGAGTTGGACATTTATTTCATTCTGCTCTAGCGATACAATCACTCCCCCTCTAGGTGTTTCTCAAGTGGACCTCTTTCTTTTAAAACACACTAGATGCCTTTGAACCTTCCTGAATGCATAGTGAATCAGGTCAGCTGTGTTCTAGGAATTGGATGTGTCTGACTCTCTGCCTCTCTCTTTCTCTCTCTCTTTCTCTCTCTCTCGCTCTCTCTTTCTCTCTCTCTTCTCTCTTCTCTCTCTCTCTCTCTCTCTCTCTCTCTCTCTCTCTCTCTCCTCTCTCTCATCTCTCTCTCTCTCTCTCTCTCTCTCTCTCTCTCTCTCTTCTCTCTCTCTCTCTCTCTCTCATCTCTCTCTCTCTTCTCTCCTCATCCATCTCCTCTCTCTCTCCTCTCTCTCTCCTCTTTCTCTCTCTCTCTCTCTCTTCTCTCTCTCTCTCTCTCTCTCTCTCTCATCTCTCTCTCTCTCTCTCTCTCTCTATCTCCTCTCTCTCTCTCTCTCTCTCTCTCTCTCTTTCTCTCTCTCTCTCTCTCGCCTCTTTCTTTTCCCTGTGTTTTGTAAGATTCTTGGAGAGCAGAGACAGAGCCCATTGGCTGGGGAAATATGTTTGCCGCACACACACACACACACACACACACACACACACACACACACACATACACACACACACGCAGATGACAAATGGCAGCATATGGCTTATGACAGTTTAGCAGCTGGGTCACAGCTCCTAACACTACATTGAAGGAATAAACACCTTCTACACATCATCCTCACTTCCGCTGTCTGTCGTCCTTTCTCTTGCTCTGTTCTTCCATAACGATGAGAGTTCTGATTTCAGCACTCTGAATTCCAACTGTAATGACTCCCAGACAAAAAGAGACGCACACACACACATACACACACACACACACACACAGACATACTCAAACTCTGGGTCAATGCTCCCCGAAATATGTCCACAGCTCGCATGATC
>NC_140001.1:37822077-37868002 GCF_964263955.1 Coregonus lavaretus | reverse complement strand
AACGGGAACCCACCTATCAAGCATGAACTGGTGCAGAAAGTACTGAGAGAGACTTAACTTGAATGTGTGTGTGTGTGTGTGTTTCTGGTTTTACTGTCCCTGTGGGGACCAGAAGTCCTCACAAGGATAGTAAAACAAGGAACATTTTGACAGTTGGGGACATTTCACCGGTCCCCACAAGGAAAAAAGCTATTTTAGGCATAGGGGTTAGGTTTAGGGTTAGAATTAGGGGTTAGGTTTAGGGTTAGGAGTTAGGGTTAGGGGTTTGAGTTTAAGGTTAGTGCTAGGGTTAGGGTTAGGTTAAGGGTTAGGTTTAGGGGTTAGGGAAAATATGATTTTGAATGGGAATCAATTGTTTGGTCCCCATAAGGAGAGTAAAACAAACGTGTGTGTGTGTGTGTGTGTAGGTTTGTGAGGAGTGGGACAGGAGCTGAGGAGTAAATGCTATTATAAGTTGACAGGTCTCGAGTTACAGGGGGGCCCCAGCCCTTTGAAGATGGCTGAGGTGGGTGGAGGATGGAACGCCTGTGTGTGTGTATGTGCGTGTGTGTGTGGCCTTGGGGTAAGGGTTTGGCTATGGGGGTTAGGAGGTAGGGGATAAGGGGTGTAGGGTAGGGTACTGGTGGCCTGGTCTGGACAAAGCAAATGGTTCAACTTGAAGCCGTGCCATAACTAGTCCTTTCATCTGGCTTGTAAAGCCAGAGGATGAACAAGAGGTCCCCTCGCCTTGCGTTAGAGGGCGCAGGTGGCCCAAACATTGCCTGTCGTAAAAACACAACCCGTGGAGAGACAGAGCAGGGCTGTGTGAGTGTATGTGTTTATATGTGTGTGCCCTTGGAAACTCCTACATTACATGTGTATGAGAAAAATATGGGAAAAGGGGTGGTTTTTTTGGTGGGAGTGGGGGTTGCCTTGGTAACTTGTGTCCTATCCCCATTTATTTGAAGTCAGTGTCTGGGAGAGACAGAGTAGACTAAACAGCACAAGATAAACACTGGGTCGGGACTGGGCTAGAAAAACACACAGCAGCCTGATCTCCTCTCCTCTCCCCATCTCCCCACTCCTCTCCTCAGCTCCCCCTTTCTCCTCTCCTCCCTTCTCTCGCCTCCACTCACCACTGCCCTCCTGTCTCTCCTTTCCACACTCCCACAGCCGCACAGTGCATGGGAGTGGAGGTTTAAAACGGATGGTTTGGAACGTACTGTATTAAGGGAATCTCTTTTTTAGAGGATTTTAATCTTACGGCTTGATGAAATTGACTTTATTTCAAACATACTGATGTATAATATCAACACAAATGCTGCCAATATATCCAATGTAAAAATAATGCAGCTTTAGAATGTGCATTGTGTGTGCCTGCGTGCGTGCATTGTGTCTTTGTGTGTGTGTGTGTGTGTGTGTGTGTGTGTGTGTATATCTCTGTGTGTGTACTCACGATGATACCGGCGGTCCAGGGGTTGAGCAGGAAGAGGGCACAGACGAGGAAGGTGCAGGCTAGCACCACGCTGATGGAGAGCAGCAGCCAGTGTCTGAGGCCTACGTACTGCTCCCAGAAGAGGAAGGGGTAGCCGTTGGGGTAGCTGGGCAGGCCCTGGCGGCTGTAGTTACTGCAGATGGCTCGCACCGACTCGATGGCCTCCACAAACTGGGGGGTCTCGCGGAGCCCGTTGAGGTAGAAGGGAAACTGTGCGTATTCGATGGGCTCGGCCGCAGGAACTAGACAGAGATAGAGAGAGAGAAGTGGGGGGAGGGGGGGGGGGGGTGAAAAGGTGGAAGTATGGTACAGTTCAAACAAGTGCACTATGTTATGTTACAGCTCACTTCGCTTCTTTATAGAAAGTAATTGGGACTGGCTGGTGGGCAGAGCTGATGCTTGGTCCCATGAGCCTTGGTGGGGGACTGGCATGGTGTGTGTGTGTGTGTGTGTGTGTGTGTGTGTGTGTGTGTGTGTGTGTGTGTGCGTGCGTGCGTGCGTGCGTGCGTGCGTGCGTGCGTGCGTGCGTGCGTGCGTGCGTGCGTGCGTGCGTGCGTGCGTGCGTGCGTGCGTGCGTGTGTGTGTGTAGGGGGGGAGGAGGGCTGGTAGGAACAGGGCTCCATTCTCTCCAGTCTCAGCCTAATGATGGGCTATCAGCCCCAGACACACAGCAGAGTGTCAGGCCTGACGTTGATCCGCTGTAATTACAATGTTTGAATCACCACCATTACCCCACCCTCTCTCTCACACACACACGCACACACACAGTCACACTCAAACGTACACACACTCATACCTGTCTGTCAAACAGGGAAAGCCTACACAGTTATGCAGTCAACTATGACACACACCACATTTGATTTGTAGTGACTATTGCAACACTGCCAAAACAGGACTCTCTTCTGTAGGGCACCAGACTTGATCAAACTAACATCATGCTACTCATTTCATTTCATGTGCCCTCTCCTTCACCCACCACACCCCACTACAATATCCATTCCAGATTGTTTCACATAATATTTCTTTTCAAAAACGTACGTTTGATCGAAAACATCCCAAAAATGAGAACCGCAAAGACCCTCTGTGGTGTGTGTGTGTGATCCAGTGCCTGGAGGGTTAAACAGCACCACTTGCTAACATGGTTTGGCCCATTATAATCTCCACTATAAATTTCCATTAGGACTGGGAGTTGGAGCTCTGCCAACATAGCTCTGCTCCAGGGGGTTCCTGCACAGTCAAGCGTTCTACGCTGCTTAGCCAATCACATTTACACTCACTGCTTGTTATCCAATCACATCTCCTCCCTGTAACGCACTTCCTGCTTGTTATCCAATCGTATATCCCACCCAAGCCTTTGCTTGTTAACCAAACCTATTTCTCTTCTGCACAGCACTTTTCTCTCTGTGTGTCTGTGTGTGTGTGGTAAGGAAATGAGAACATGGTGTAGGCAGTGCTGGGGTCACTGAGTTTTAGGAGTGCGTGTGTGTGTGTGTGTGTGTGTGTGTGTGTGTGTGTGTGTGTGTGTGTAATGCCTAGAGGCCTGTGGTGGTAAGAGTTTTCACCACAGGCACAATTAGAGTACCACAGCCTGCTATTCCCCTCAGCACTGCAAGTCGAGCCTTCACACACGCACACACGCACACACGCACACACGCACACACACACACACAGTACAGTACAGTATACTGTAAACCAGGGATCATCAACTAGATTCAGCCACGGGCCGATTTTGTATTGAGCGGATGGTCGGGGAGCCGGAACATAATTTGAAAATAATTTGTGGCGGTCAAATTGACCGCAAGAAGCCCAAACAGATATAATGTTTGACTAAAACATTTATAATTTCAAACCTTGTTTGCATTTGTATATGATCACGTTTCTCTCTATTATGTGTGGGAATAGCCCTACTTGGGAACAGATTTCTTAAATCAAAATCACTTGGAGATGATTTCCTGGTGTTTTTACAGTCTTTTATGTCCAATAATGAAAGTTCTCCCCAAAAATTGCTCAGATAACTTGGGGGGCCAAATAAAACCCAGTTGGGGAACCCTGCTGTAAACAGTCAACTACCTCAGTTAAAACCAGAAAGCAGAGAAGGGTCAGTAACTCCACAGATGGAATAAAACAAACTAAACCATGAAACAGGTACTTTAACATAACTGCAGCTCAAATGTAATAAAGGCGTATGGAATGGAAGTTGAGCAAAAGAGGTCAAATGTAATGCTCAAGGAGAAATTACCCACACAATACTTAGGACACAAAACATAACAAGTACTGAATAAATGTCAACTCTAGAGGTAAAAGAGAAGTTGTTCCTGCACACTTCTTACATTCAGTTCCAATCTGTTTTAATTTAATTGCCAAATCAGTAGGCCAGTGTGCCAAATAATTATTGAGAGCAAATAGCGTATGTCTCATATGATTGGCCATTGAGAGGCGTTTGTGATAGTGAAGTGTGCTGTGATTGGTCACTCACTGCTGAGGCGTGTCTCGGGCATGGAGTCTGTGCGGTCGTGGAGCCACTCCGGGGGGTGTGGCCGTATGTTGGCCTGAGAGGCTGCGTACGCCACCGGGTCATTGCTGACCCACGCCGTCAGGTAGATGTAAAACGCCCCCGGGTTGATGATGCCATCCGCATCCACCAAGCGTTGCCTCGTCAGCTAGAGGGGGAGACAATAGTTAATATTTGAAAAGGAGGATAGAGGGAGAGGGAAAGAGAGGGGTTGGGAGGACGAGGGAGAAAGAAAGAGAGGAGGAGAGGGCAGGAGAGCGATAGTGAGTGATATTGATGGTTACAGATATAACATCTTAATTTGAGCCAGTTTGCTACAGCAGGATAATAGTCATGCAGCAACAGAAAATGTGAATTACTATGTGGATAACAATTAATGGATATACTTTTTGTTAGGGCAAATCATGTCTGACATTTTAAAGTGGAAATTACAAACTTTAGAAGCCTTTATAAACCTTGAATACACTTTCTGCTGTGTAGGAATATTCTCAGCAACAAAAGAGTGATCGAATTAAGATTTACATTTTACATTTTAGTCATTTAGCAGACGCTCTTATCCAGAGCGACTTACAGTTAGTGAGTGCATCCATTATTTAATTTTTCATAGTGGCCCCCCGTGAGAATTAAACCCACAACCCTGGCGTTGCAAACGCCATGCTCTACCAACTGAGCTACATCCCTAAGATCCTACATCTGTAGCAACGGACGGGCATTGTAGAAACGACATGTTGACCCAAAACTTTCTCTATGTGAACCGACCGCAGAAATCCTGTTTATAACCGTGCATGGGCATGAGAAAACGGACCAGCTTTAAAAATAAGCTAAAACTATTTCTCCCTCTCTCCAACCGAAAGAAAGGTAAACAGTCAAACACTGGTGCCTTCTGAAATTTCCCGTACTTCTCGGTGAACTTCCCAGAATTATTAGGCCTACATGGAAAATGGAAAATGTCAAATCAGCTTTCAGGCGGTCACATGTGTTAGTCTCCTGAAAAAATAAAGCATGCAGGTAACATGTTGGGAACAGCCTGCCTCTCCAACAGAACTAGCCAGGAAAGGCTAGCTCACACAGACCTGATACAGCTTGCTACCTCCTAGTCCTCTGAGAGCTAACTAGCTTCCCTCGCTACTTTTTCTCACATTGCTAACTCATTTCCCATGCAGAACTAGCTGGTTACCTCACTTCCACAACATGGCTGGCTAACAGCTACCCTCGCTCCCCCCATGGCTATAGCTGGCTCCCTCCCATGTGAGAGCGGGAAGCCTTAGTAGCTAGCTCCTGAAAGTAACAGCCATTACTGCACACCACTTCAAACTAGCGAGTTATTTTCTCTTACAACTACCTCAATTCCCTAACAGAAGCAGCTAGCTAGCTTCCCCCAGAGCTAACTAGCCTAGTGCTAGCTTCCCCCCTCTCAAGACTCTGAGGGCTGTAGCTCCCTCCCCTGTGAGAGCGGGGGGCCGTAGCTAGCTACCTCCATTACTGCACACCACTCTATGCCACTCGCCCTTCTCAGTACAATAAATCCCTCGTTCACAGAGGCAGGGTTAGGGGTGAGGGGGAGTCCTGGGGGTAGGTAGGGGGGAGGTGTGGAGGGGAGGAGAGGGGGAGAGAAAAATTGCTTGAGTTAGTTAGCGTAACAATAAAAAAATTGGCTGGGGTCCCTGTGTGCGTCTGTGTGCAGTTAACCTCGCTGTTAACACTGAAGGAAATGCCACCCAGCAAATGGAGTAGAGCTATAAAAATAACACAGCATCTGTACAAATGTTGCTCGTGCTTGCTTCTCCTGACCCCTACGGATACCCAGAATGCCCTGCACCACAGTCGGATCCGGACCGAGAAGAAAAGGGCTCTTGATAGCAGTAGCAAAGGCAGCCTCTCTCTCTCTCCCACTTTCCCTTGCTTGCTCCTTTTCCCTCTCCTTTCCACCCTCTTTTGCCTCACTCTCTCTTTCTCTCACCCTTTTGCCCCTCTTTTTCTTTCCCTATCCCTCTCTTTCCCTCATCCTCTCTCTCTCTTTTCTTCTACTCACCTTTTCTTTCTCTCCACTTCACTCTCTCACTCTCTCTCTCTTAGAAACACACACATTGCCAACTTTCATATAATTCCCTTGGCCATAAGGAACGAATGGCCGTCCAGTGCTGGGAGAAATGTTAGCAGAAACACATCAAAGAGAAAATGCCTCCCCAGAAAGCTGTGGTGTGGCATATCAAAATAAAACATCTAGCTTTGCAATTTGCCGGGGTTGGAAAATATCTGTTCTTAATTTGACAGGGAAAAAAATACAGCTACTACTGTACAGTATATGCGTGCACACTTTGACAAAAAAATGTACTCTCTCGCTCTCTCTCACACACACACACGCACACCCGCACACCCGCACACAGTGTTGACTCAAAGACATCACGAGCTTCAGCTCTTCTCCACTCATTGAAAGGGGACACGGCAGCAGAGCACAGAGAAAATAAGAAGATGGAAGAGAGAGAGAGAGAGAGAGAGAGAGTGAGAGAAAGAGTAAGAGAAAGAGAGAGACAAGGAGAGAGAGAGAGAGAGAGAGAGAGAGAGAGAGAGAGAGAGAGAGAGAGAGAGAGAGAGAGTTGAATTCCAGAGGTCTGTCTTGCATTAAGCAGCAGGATACGCAACCACTGTATGTCTTCAAGCTGTCACGGGAAGCCCATGGAGCACGGCTGACGGCCCATCGCACTGCAGCCAGCTCCGCTTCCCTCACAGGCACAGGAAGTGACATCACAGGGCCGCCCGCACACCAGCATGCCTCCCAGGTTGTTTCGTGACATCTATGCCAGTGGTTTACCAACAACCAACTAAAAGCAAAAGCCCATCCAACTAACAGAACAACATCTGTAGCAGACCCACCATTTCGTCGCTTTCTGATGAAAACCTTGTAACTCAATTTTTGCCCACATTTTTTATTTTATTTTATTGAAAGCAGTAACTCCCCTCAATGCACTCTGAAAATTTCATGATTCAAGGACCAAGAAAATGTATTCAAAATAGCTTCTGAAGTTTCATAAGTGTATGTTCATTAACGGTACTTTTTTTCAATTTCCTGAAAAGTTTCTGTTTTGGAGATAAGAGGTTTTCATCAGACAGCGACGATTTGGGAGATACTGCTAGGCTACACTATTAGCCACATAGTGGAGGATCTAGGGTACGCTTCAACGATTCATCACACACACTCACCAACACACACACACATATCTTCAGACTCCAGGGGGCATGATATTGTCATCTATCTTCCTCTGTCTGGCAGCTTACTATTACACCTAGCCCTAACTAGAAACACTGTGAAAGTTATCTGATGCAGAAGGGAACACAAACACATGCACACACACCATGGTTAGAGTTGGGTATCTAGCCTGTAGCTAGCAGCAAATGGGACAAACGGTTTGAATTAAGAGTTAATAGCTTTTTCAGAGGTGGGTTGCAGCCCCGGCGAGGGCTTTAAATTCCTGGGCTTGGTAAAGTCATCAGCAAGAGAGAGAGGGAGAGAGAGAGATAGATGAGAGAGGTAGAGAGAGAGAGAGAGAGAGAGAGAGAGAGAGAGAGAGATAGAGAGATAGAGAGATAGAGAGAGAGAGAGGTAGAGAGAGAGGTAGAGAGAGAGAGAGAGAGCGAGAGAGAGAGAGAGAGAGAGAGAGAGGTAGAGAGAGAGAGAGAGAGCATGTGCGCGAGAGAGAGAGAGAGAGAGAGAGAGAGAGAGAGAGAGAGAGAGAGAGAGAGAGAGAGAGAGAGAGGCCCGTTTATAAGCCGGGTGTGGCTTTCCTCTTTCCTAGGCCCGGCCACAGACCTCGACTCACACGCACACCCACAAAGGACAAAATGGCCTCTGTGACACTCAGTATCCCATTCTCCAAGGCTTAATCAAAATCCAATGTTGTACAATCCTACTGTACCACTGCTACATGCCAGGACAAGAGATGAGAAGGACAGGATAAGAACGCTACAGAGCATCATCAAGCATTCAAATAGTTCTGCGTAAGTCAAATAGGTTCGAGACGTACAGTATCTTCCCTAGGCAGATGTTGACAGGCTTGCTTTGTAGTAATCATCAAATAATAACCTGGTTAAAGTGAACGACTTACGATCCCACACCCACCTGGTTTAGATAAAGGAGTTTTGATCATACTGTACACCCACCTAGTTGACTCACTTTTTTTATATAAATGGGTTGGAGACAAGTCACCAGGTTGAAGTGAATGGGTTTAGCCTGGTTTTAATAAGTGGGTCTCACCAGGCTTTTGCCTGGTAGTAGCCCTTTACACTCGTACCCGTATACTGGTTGAAATTGGCTGATTTCGACACTGATAAGCGCCTAAATTGGAATGCAGTGGCTGTACAGTAACATGCTATACATGACGTCAGAGCTCTGGCTCTGCGCTTCACAGCTCTGTATGGGTTTTGACTGACAGCCGTTATAAACTTGAGCACCGTGCGCGACAAGAAGTTGGCCCCATCCCTCCAGCTAATTGGGCAACTTTGTTAAATGTTTTGTTGTCTGAGTGAGGGAAATGCGGTAAATTACGAGACGTTGAGGATTATAATAAACACCCGTTTACTAAAAGTGCCCTTCACATTTCCATATCATAAAACTCATGTCATATACAGTGTCAATGTTTATGATAACTATGTTTGATGTACAGCTACAAGATGACATGGCGTTATACCTTGGGTTGTCCTGAACAGAATAAGCCTATGTTTGTTGTATTGTGAAGAAAGTTTGCCGCGGACCACGCATCTGAATGCACTCATGGCTCCATTCTATGTGCACCAAAATTACGATCTGCTTCTCTGAATTGGCTTGTGAAAGCCTAACACTGTAAGATCGTATTTTATAATTTAGCTAGTCATGTTGGCAATAGAACAAGCTTTCAAATTATTCCCATTTGACCCAGATTGCGATTTATAATGGACCGTTTTGCGTAAACAACAACAGTAATTGTGTAAAGGCGGGGATGCAGGGCTGTGTTCCAAACTAAACAACTACAAGTGTGCTTGCTCTAGTTCATCAACGGCACAGCTCGTAGAGCTCAAAAAAGCTCTTTATAGTTGAAGACTCTTCTTTGAGTCATAAAAGTGCATTGAAATGACTTAGGAACTGTGCACACTTTGGAGAGGTGTGTGGCCACTTTGAAACACCAGTTAGTCCTCTCACTCATACCCTTGTCATTTTTTTGTCTGATGTTGCACCTACCCCACATTTTCTTATCATGTTACTGAATGTATCCAGAGTATTTTTTGATTTCGTTATCAACAAATGTGGCAAAAAGTACAGTAAATGTAAAACACATCAAATCAACAGTATAATGTTTGGATTCAGTCTTGTGTCAGGTGAACTGTTGTGTTCTCACCTAAAGTCTAATAATTTTCCTATTATCTCCAAACTTCCCTTTTAATTGCTACCATAGTTATGCATATGCTTTCCATATTTCTTCTGTAAGAAACATTTCAATTTAGCCCTGTCCATATAGGCCAATTCCCTCGAGTGTAAAGGATTATTAATAAATGGATCTCACCTGGTTGAAGTGAATGGGTTTAGCCTGGTATTATTAAGTGGGTCTCACCTGGTTGAAGTGAATGGGTTTAGCCTGGTATTATTAAGTGGGTCTCACCTGGTTGAAGTGAATGGGCTTAGCCTGGTATTATTAAGTGGGTCTCACCTGGTTGAAGTGAATGGGTTTAGCCTGGTATTATTAAGTGGGTCTCACCTGGTTGAAGTGAATGGGTTTAGCCTGGTATTATTAAGTGGGTCTCACCTGGTTGAAGTGAATGGGTTTAGCCTGGTATTATTAAGTGGGTCTCACCTGGTTGAAGTGAATGGGCTTAGCCTGGTATTATTAAGTGGGTCTCACCTGGTTGAAGTGAATGGGTTTAGCCTGGTATTATTAAGTGGGTCTCACCTGGTTGAAGTGAATGGGTTTAGCCTGGTATTATTAAGTGGGTCTCACCTGGTTGAAGTGAATGGGTTTAGCCTGGTATTATTAAGTGGGTCTCACCTGGTTGAAGTGAATGGGTTTAGCCTGGTATTATTAAGTGGGTCTCACCTGGTTGAAGTTGATGGGCTTGTCCCTACGTCCGGTCTGTACCAGTAGTTTGTAGGCCAGGATCCCGTCGTCTGAACCGTTCCTGTAGCTGCTCTGTGTGATCCGACCCGCTTCCCAGTCCTGATCAAACGCTGCCTGCAGACCTGTAGATACACAACCACAACACAACCATATCACAACCATAATATAACCATACATCACAACCACACAAAACAACCATTTTTTTATTTAACCAGGTAAGCCAGTTGAGAACAAGTTCTCATTTACAAGAGTTATATATGGAATAAACAAACGAGTGGCGCAGTGGTCTAAGGCACTGCATCGCAGTGCTAGCTGTGCCACTAGAGATCCTGGTTCGAATCCAGGCTCTGTCGTAGCCGGCCGTGACCGGGAAACCCATGGGGCGGCGCACAATTGGCCCAGCGTCGTCCAGGATAGGGGAGGGAATGGCCGGCAGGGATGTAGCTCAGTTGGTAGAGCATGGCGTTTGCAACGCCAGGGTTGTGGGTTCGCTTCCCACAGGTGGCCAGTATGAAAAATAAAAAAATAATGTATGCACTCACTAACTGTAAGTTGCTCTGGATAAGAACGTCTGCTAAACACAATAGAAAAATAGAAAATCTATATACAGTGTGTGCAAATGTAGTAAGTTATGGAGGTAAGGCAATAAATAGGCCATAGTGCAAAATAATTACAATGTATTATTAACACTGGAGTGATAGATATGCAGAAGATGATATGCAAATAGAGATACTGGGGTGCAAATGAGCAAAATAAATAACAATATGAGGTAGTTGGGTGGGCTAATTACAGATGGGCTGTGTACAGGTGTAGTGATCGGTAAGCTGCTCTGACAACTGATGCTTAAAGTTAGTGAGGGAGATAAGAGTCTCCAGCTTCAGAGAATTTTGCAGTTCGTTCCAGTCATTGGCAGCAGAGAACTGGAAGGAATGGCGGCCAAAGGAGGTGTTGGCTTTGGGGATGACCAGTGAGATATACCTGCTGGAGCGCATACTACGGGTGGGTGTTGCTACAGTGGGGAAAAAAAGTATTTAGTCAGCCACCAATTGTGCAAGTTCTCCCACTTAAAAAGATATGAGAGGCCTGTAATTTTCATCATAGGTACACGTCAACTATGACAGACAAATTGAGGAAAAAATATCCAGAAAATCACATTGTAGGATTTTTAATGAATTTATTTGCAAATTATGGTGGAAAATAAGTATTTGGTCACCTACAAACAAGCAAGATTTCTGGCTCTCACAGACCTGTAACTCCTTCTTTAAGAGGCTCCTCTGTCCTCCACTCGTTACCTGTATTAATGGCACCTGTTTGAACTTGCTATCAGTATATAAGACACCTGTCCACAACCTCAAACAGTCACACTCCAAACTCCACTATGGCCAAGACCAAAGAGCTGTCAAAGGACACCAGAAACACAATTGTAGACCTGCACCAGGCTGGGAAGACTGAATCTGCAATAGGTAAGCAGCTTGGTTTGAAGAAATCGACTGTGGGAGCAATTATTAGGAAATGGAAGACATGCAAGACCACTGATAATCTCCCTCGATCTGGGGCTCCACGCAAGATCTCACCCCGTGGGGTCAAAATGATCACAAGAACGGTGAGCAAAAATCCCAGAACTACACGGGGGGACCTAGTGAATGACCTGCAGAGAGCTGGGACCAAAGTAACAAAGCCTACCATCAGTAACACACTACGCCGCCAGGGACTCAAATCCTGCAGTGCCAGACGTGTCCCCCTGCTTAAGCCAGTACATGTCTAGGCCCGTCTGAAGTTTGCTAGAGTGCATTTGGATGATCCAGAAGAGGACTGGGAGAATGTCATATGGTCAGATGAAACCAAAATAGAACTTTTTGGTAAAAACTCAACTCGTCGTGTTTGGAGGACAAAGAATGCTGAGTTGCATCCAAAGAACACCATACCTACTGTGAAGCATGGGGGTGGAAACATCATGCTTTGGGGCTGTTTTTCTGCAAAGGGACCAGGAAGACTGATCCGTGTAAAGGAAAGAATGAATGGGGCCATGTATCGTGAGATTTTGAGTGAAAACCTCCTTCCATCAGCAAGGTCATTGAAGATGAAACGTGGCTGGGTCTTTCAGCATGACAATGATCCCAAACACACTGCCCGGGCAACGAAGGAGTGGCTTCGTAAGAAGCATTTCAAGGTCCTGGAGTGGCCTAGCCAGTCTCCAGATCTCAACCCCATAGAAAATCTTTGGAGGGAGTTGAAAGTCTGTGTTGCCCAGCGACAGCCCCAAAACATCACTGCTCTAGAGGAGATATGCATGGAGGAATGGGCCAAAATACCAGCAACAGTGTGTGAAAACCTTGTGAAGACTTACAGAAAACATTTGACCTGTGTCATTGCCAACAAAGGGTATATAACAAAGTATTGAGAAACTTTTGTTATTGATCAAATACTTATTTTCCACCATCATTTGCAAATAAATTCATAAAAAATCCTACAATGTGATATTCTGGATAATTTTTTCTCATTTTGTCTGTCATAGTTGACGTGTACCTATGATGAAAATTACAGGCCTCTCTCATCTTTTTAAGTGGGAGAACTTGCACAATTGGTGGCTGACTAAATACTTTTTTTCCCCACTGTATGGTGCCCAATGAGCTAAAATAAGGCGGGGTTATGACTAGCAGTGATTTATAGATTACCTGGAGCCAGTGGGTTTGGCAACGAATATGTAGTGAGGGCCAGCCAACGAGAGCGTACAGGTCACAATGGTGGGTAGTATATGGGGCTTTGGTGACAAAACGGATGGCACTGTGATAGACTACATCCAATTTGCTGAGTAGAGTGTTGGAGGCTATTTCGTAAATGACATTGCCGAAGTCAAGGATTGGTAGGATAGTCCGTTTTACGAGGGCATGTTTGGCAGCATGAGTGAAGGAGGCTTTGTTGCGAAATAAGAAGCCGATTCTAGATTTAACTTTGGATTTGAGATGCTTAATGTGAGTCTGGAAGGAGAGTTTACGGTCTAACCAGACACCTGTAGTTGTCCACATATTCTAAGACCCGCCGAGAGTAGTGATTCTAGTCGGGCGGGCGGGTGCAAGCAGCGTTCGATTGAAGAGCATGCATTTAGTTTTATTAGCGTTTAAGAGAAATTGGAGGCTACGGAAGGAGTGTTGTATGGCATTGATGCTCGTTTGGAGGTTTAACACAACCATAACATAATTATACATCACAACACACAAAAAAACCATAACACAACCATAACATAATAAAACATTCACCAAAATAAAAATAACCATAGCATAACCATACATCAAAACATACTACACAGAACACCACTTCGGTCTACGAAAAATTTACTTGAACACACAAAACACATGACCACATCAAAAACTTGAACCACATTCCACACCAAGACCAACAGAACTCTCAACATGTTTCATTCACACTGCAAAACAGGACAACACTCTTTTTTTTTTTTATCTAAAGAAACCTCTACCACACATCCAAAACGGGCCATGTTGTTCACAATGACCTGTGGGCACGACCGCATTCTTCAAGATAACTTCTAAAAGCAGGACCACAAGGCCTTGACCGCACTCTTCAAACAGCGAACAGAGACAGAGCAGCATTCTGTTCCTGGAGCAGAGCACCACAATGGAACACAGCAGTAGCCAGACCATTGTAGAAGTCATTAGAAGCATGACCAATCGGTTTCTAACAGAAACAAACCAAACAGGGCACAACAACATGTGAAGTCTCTCTTCCAGGAGATCACTAAACCTTCCTCCGTGAAGCTCTGGCCTATGGAGATATTGGCTACATATAGACATACAACACAGTAATGGCATCTTCTGTAGAACCCACTCCATTTCGGCTCACGACAACCTCTTTTTGTCTCACAATTACACAGCCCCCAAGACCTCAAACCTGACACACACAACAACAACAACAACAACACCAGCAGGTCTCTCTCTCTCTCTCTCTCTCTCTCTCTCTCTCTCTCTCTCTCTCTCTCTCTCTCTCTCTCTCTCTCTCTCTCTCTCTCTCTCTCTCTCTCTCTCTCTCTCTCTCTGTCTCTGTCTCTGTCTCTGTATGGCTGGGGGTTGTTTGTGTGCTTATGTCTGCTTGAACTTGAATCTCAGCACAAAGCGTTGAATGTGTTAAATCTCTTCCAAATGGTTGCGATGTGAGACTAGTAATCCAGGGCCTGTTAGTCAATGTGTTTCAGTTTTAGCCCCACACACTGAGTGGGATAATGATTGTCTAATTACACACATTTCTCCCCTGCGCACTTTATGAGACCTCACTTAAACGCCTTCTTAAAAGACGTTGGTACATGGTGCATACGGTCTAGTTAGTGCTTTGTATAAGAGAAGGACCAACACAAACTTTTTTTTTTGTTCAAGTAGAACTGGCTGAGAATATATCTCTCTCCCTCTGTTTCTTAACATCTTTCCTTCATGCCCTCTATCTCTACCTCTCAATTACTAATTATTTCATTGCTCTCTCTCTTTTCTGTAGTGTTTCTCTCCTCTTGGCCTCATGCACTCCCCTCTCCGTTCCCCCTGGCCAGTAGCCTGTTTCTGGGATAGTGTTTTGGGTCTCCCTCTGCTCACTGTCTGGGTCCAATTTGTCCAGCCATCTCACTGAGCAATATTAAACACAGATCTCTGTAACCCACCCACTCTGCAGCTCCCTGCCCAGCCACACACACGCACGCCGCACGCCACACATTCAAGCACACACATACATACGTATGCAAGCGCGGATGCAGATAAATACACACGTAAATGTACAAGCACTTCAACCCGCACTCATCCCCAGCGCTGTCTAGTTGTTGTTTACAGGCCTAGGTCTACATGATTCATGTTGCTGGAAAACAACCGGCGCTAATGAGGATGACTGTAGAATATGACAACTAAAAAGTGTACGGTGCAAGCCTGTGTGTTTGTATGCATGTACAGTGCATTCGGAAAGTATTCAGACCCCTTGACTTTTTCCACATTTTGTGACGTTGCAGCCTTATTCTAAAATGGATTCAATAGTTTTTTTCTCTACTCATCAATCTACACACAATAACCTATAATGACAAAGCAAAAACAGTTTTTTTGACATTTTTGTAAAACTGAAATAACACATTTATATAAGTATTCAGACCCTTTACTCAGTACTTTGTTGAAGCACCTTTGGCAGCGATTACAGCCTTGAGTCTTCTTGGGTATGACGCTACAAGCTTGGCACACCTGTTTTGGGGAGTTTCTCCCATTCTTCTCTGCAGATCCTCTCAAGCTCGGTCAGGTTGGATGGGGAGTGTCACTACACAGCTATTTTCAGGTCTCTCCAGAGATGTTCGATCGGGTTCCAGTCCGGGCTCTGGCTGGGCCACTCAAGGAATTTCAGAGACTTGTCCCGAAGCCACTTCTGCGTTGTCTTGGCTGGTTGCTTAGGATCATTGTCCTGTTGGAAGGTGAACCTTCGCCCCAGGCTGAGGTCCTGAGCGCTCTGGAGCAGGTTTTCATCAAGGATATCTCTGTACTTTTCTCTGTTCATCTTTCCCTCGATCCTGACTAGTCTCCCAGTCCCTGCCGCTGAAAAACATACCCACAGCATGATGCTGCCACCACCATGGTTTCCTCCAGACGTGACGCTTGGCATTCAGGCCAAAGAGTTCAATCTTGGTTTCATCAGACCAGAGAATCTTGTTTCTCATGGTCTGAGAGTCCTTTAGGTGCCTTTTGGCAAACTCCAAGTGGGCTGTTATGTGTCTTTTACTGAGGAGTGGCTTCCGTCTGGCACACTACCATAAAGGCCTGATTGGTGGAGTGCTGCAGAGATGGTTGTCCTTCTGGAAGGTTCTCCCATCTCCACAGAGGAACTCTAGAGCTCTGTCAGAGTGACCATTGGGTTCTTTGTCACCTCCCTGACCAAGGCCCTTCTCCCCGATTGCTCAGTTTGGCCGGGCAGCAAGCTCTAGGAAGAGTCTTGGTGGTTCCAAACTTCTTCCATTTAAGAATGATGGAGGCCACTGTGTTCTTGGGGACCTTCAATGCTGCAGAAATGTTTTGGTACGCTTCCCCAGATCTGTGCCTCGACACAATCCTATCTCGGAGTTCTACGGACAATTCCTTCGACCTCAAAAAGTATTTGCTCTGACATGCACTGTCAACTGTGGGACCTTATATAGACAGGTGTGTGCCTTTCCAATTCATGTCCAATCAATTACATTTACCACAGGTGGACTCCAATCAAGTTGTAGAAACATCTCAAGAATGATCAATGGAAACAGGATGCACCTGAGCTCAATTTCGAGTCTCATAGCAAAGGGTCTGAATACTTATGTAAATAAGGTATTTCTGTTTTTTGTTTGTAATAAATTTGAAAACATTTCTAAAAATCTGTTTTCATTTTGTCATTATGAGGCATTTTATTTTATTTAAATCCATTTTAGAATAAGGCTGTAAAATCAAAAAAATTGGAAAAAGTGAAAGGGTCTGAATACTTTCTGAATGCACTGTATATATGTACTGTATATGCCTCACCTTGCAGCCAGTCCCTGAAGTAGTGGAGCCACATGAGTGGCAGCTGGCCGTTGTCCTCCCTCAGTACGTAGCGGACCGTGTTGAAGCGGCCGTGCAGCTGGTAGAGCAGGGGCTGGGCCTGGGAGTACTCCGCCCGCTGGGTCACCACGTACATGTTGTAGAAGGAGAAGAACTTGAACTGGGCCCCGATGAAGTCGTACTCGCTGGTCTCCCTGGGAACGATGTCGGTCAGCTCCAGCCCATCCCGTACCCGTGTGGTCCCGTACAGACTGACCCCCAGCAGGACCAGGAACAGCAGGATGACTACCACCTGAAGAAAGGGAGGGAAGGAGGGAGGAGGGGGGAGAGAGGGAGATAAGTACACACTACACCAAACATGGGTGGTCCTTTACAGACTGAAACCCAACGACCACAGAAACATCCCATGTTCCAAAGTGAACTAGAGAGGAGTGTTGAGATGGGCCCTTTTCAAAAGAAGTGTACTATATAGGGAATAGGGTGCCATTTGGGACGCAGGCTAGAGCACTTAACGACCACTATCAGGACCTGTTTTACTATCCCAGTTTAGTCACCCATCTCAACACTCCAGCCAGCTTAATGTACTGTCTTTCTGACCACAGAATGAGTCAGTCAGGTCAGGAGGTCAGGTTAAGGGCCCACCCAGGAGAGAACACAGAAATATTTGGAATCAGATGCTGACCACAGACTGAAGGCCAGGTCTAGCTCTGCTCTATGAGATATGACTACTAGAACGTACTCTAACTTACTACTGAAGCTCTGTGGTTAGATAGCTCTGACTCAGCAGGCTCTGAGAGTTAGCCACCGCTAGGGAGGAACACACACACGCACACACACACACACACAGGGAGACAGACAGACTGACCTTGGTGGTGGGCTGCAGTAGGAAGGGGGCGTAGTGTTTCTCTGCGAAGGAAGCCAGGGTCCATCGTGAGCAGGGGGGCTCTAGACAGCGCAGCCCCAGAGAGGCCTCTCCAAACTGGGACAGCAGATCCCTGGTGGAGCTGGCACTTTCCCCTGACACACACACCCCCTCCCCCACCTGGGGGGAGAACGGGGGGACACCAGAGGAGGACGGGGGAGGAGGAGGGAACGGGACTGAGCCGGAACCACGTCTACCATTGTTGTTGTTCAGGTTGCCGTGACTACTGCTACTCCCACTCCGGCTGTGATGGTTGCTATGGTGGTTGTTGTTGCCATGACCACCGTGACTGGCATTGGGGTTGTTGGCGGGGCCGGTGGCTGCGGGTGTAAACGGTTGTACAGAGATCTGGGACCTGGGTTCGGCCGTAGTATAGAAGGCCTGAGTCCTGGGGTCGTACTCTGTCCTCAGCTGGACAGTAGACTGCATGGTGATCTGAGTCTGCTGGGAGAAACCATGGCTGCTGTAGGAGGGAGGGGGGGTGCGGTAGGAGGTAGGAGGGGGGCTGTAGCGGCTGCCGTCCGCTCCTTCCAGGTAGGCCTGGGGCTCGATCTGGATCACTCTGTTAGCACACGGGCTGGAGAGACACAGACAGACAGAGAGTTAGTACACAGGCTGGAGACAGACAGACAGACAGACAGACAGACAGACAGACAGACAGACAGACAGACAGCACTGGGGCTGGAGATGTTTGGTATATGTGCGTGTGTGTAATTCTGTGAGTTTATTGAATGTGTGCCTCTGTCAGTGTTATGGAGCTGAACATGCACAGACAGGCAGGTGATGTTTAATAGAGAGAAGGATAAACAGACAGACAGACAGCACACTCTAAACAGTAATTAAAGGATCAGTGAGGGGAGTTGAGGTAGAGATACACTCATCTGTAATCACATGGAAAAATATGACACATATCACACCTTTAATAACCACAGGGTGGGAAGAGATATACAGTGTGTGTGTGTGTGTATATATGTACAGTATACAGTGCCTTGCAAAAGTATTCATCCACCTTGGCGTTTTTCCTATTTTGTTGCATTACAACCTGTAATTTAAATGGATTTTTATTTGGATTTCATGTAATGGACATACACAAAATAGTACAAATTGGTGAAGTGAAATTAAAAAAATAACTTGCTTCAAAAAATTCTAACAAATAAATAACGGAAAAGTGGTGCGTGCATATGTATTCACCTCCTTTGCTATGAAGCCCCTAAATAAGATCTGGTGCAACCAATTACCTTCAGAAGTCACATAATTAGTTAAATAAAGTCCAGCTGTGTGCAATCTAAGTGTCATATGATCTGTCACATGATCTCAGTATATATATACACCTGTTCTGAATGGCCCCAGAGTCTGCAACACCACTAAGCAAGGGGCACCACCAAGCAAGCGGCACCATGAAGACCAAGGAGCTCTCCAAACAGGTCAGGAACAAAGTTGTGGAGAAGTACAGATCAGGGTTGTGTTATAAAAAAATATCTGAAACTTTGAACATCCCATGGAGCACCATTAAATCCATTATTTAAAAATGGAAAGAATATGGCACCACAACAAACCTGCCAAGAGAGGGCCGCCCACCAAAACTCACGGACCAGGCAAGGAGGGCATTAATCAGAGAGGCAACCAAGAGACCAAAGATAACCCTGAAGGAGCTGCAAAGCTCCACAGCGGAGATTGGAGTATCTGTCCATAGGACCACTTTAAGCCATACACTCCCCAGAGCTGAGCTTTACGGAAGAGTGGCCAGAAAAAAGCCATTGCTTAAAGAAAAACATAAGAAAACACGTTTGGTGTTTGCCAAAAGGCATGTGGGAGACTCCCCAAACATATGGAAGAAAGTACTCTGGTCAACCTGGACTAAAATTGAGCTTTTTGGCCATCAAGGAAAACGCTATGTCTGGCACAAACCCAACACCTCTCATCACTCCGAGAACACCATCCCCACAGTGAAGCATGGTGGTGGCAGCATCATGCTGTGGGGATGTTTTTCATCGGCAGGGACTCGGAAACTGGTCAGAATTGAAGGAATGATGGATGGTGCTAAATACAGGGAAATTCTTGAGGGAAACCTGTTTCAGTTTTTCAGAGATTTGAGACTGGGACGGAGGTTCACCTTCCAGCAGGACAATGACCCTAAGCATACTGCTAAAGCAACACTTGAGTGGTTTAAGGGGAAACATTTAAATGTATTGGAATGGCCTAGTCAAAGCCTAGATCTCAATCCAATTGAGAATTTGTGGTATGACTTAAAGATTGCTGTACACCAGCGGAACCCATCCAACTTGAAGGAGCTGGAGCAGTGTTGCCTTGAAGAATGGGCAAAAATCCCAGTGGCTAGATGTGCCAAGCTTATAGAGACATACCCCAAGAGACTTGAAGCTGTAATTGCTGCAAAAGGTGGCTCTACAAAGTATTGACTTTGGGGGGGTGAATAGTTATGCACACTCAAGTTTTCTGTTTTTTTTTGTCTTATTTCTTGTTTGTTTGACCCAAAAAATATTTTGCATCTTCAAAGTGGTAGGCATGTTGTGTAAATCAAATGATACAAACCCCCAAAAAATCAATTTTAATTGCAGGTTGTAAGGCAACAAAACAGGAAAAATGCCAAGGGGGGTGAATACTTTCGCAAGCCACTGTATGTGTGTGTGTGTGTTTCTGTGTGTGTGTGTGTTACCTGTAGAAGCAGCAGAAGATGTCAAAGCGGCGGTCCTCTCTGCGATAGAGGTCCATACTGAGGATGGCAGGGAAGATGAGCAGCACCATGGCAAAGTTAAACACCACCACCACCGCAGCCTAGTCAGGGGAGAACACACACAGGGAACAATTGGTTAGCTTATCAGGCTGCCATGAGTTGGGAGGGGGTAGTTTATAGAGTTTAAATACAATTTTGTTTAGAAGTAATAACTAGTGATTCCAGGCTACTGGTAAAAACAGCTGCAAGATATGTGCTTTTTCTCCACGACCAAAACATGATGACATTCTATTTTTAGCTGATATGGGAGTGAATACATTGAAGCAGCATATCAAACTGGGATAATGTTGTAGGTTACACTGGTGGGATAATGTTGTAGGTTACACCAGCAAGTGTAAGAACATTTGCCAGGGCATATTGTTTAATTATGAATCTGATTATTTCCCATGGCAATGTGGGAAGCTAATCAACTTCAAAATCACTTAAACTTCAAGATTGCTGTCTTGGTTTAGCTTGGCATTAAATAAGCAGCCTATTTTGCATTGATAACCAAACATAATCTTAGCGACTGTTCAAACAATAAACCCAACAACATTGTAGCCTTATAGAATGCCCCCAAAATGTAAGTGATTATTATTCTAGGTTAAAACAGATAGCCATGTGCTTTTTTTCTCCTTGACAAAAAATATTTTTTGCTGATATGGGAGAAAATACATTGAAGCAGCATATCAAATGAGGATAATGTTGTAGGTTACACTGGCGGGATAATGTTGTAGGTTACACTGGCAAGTATAAGAATATTTGCCAGGGCATACTGTACCTCTAACGGTCGCCCCAGCATGAGTTGTTTTATGCACGTGATGTCAGAATGCACTCACTGTTCCAAATTGTGACTGTTACGCAAAAGAACAGTTAACACGCGCTGCCTGCTAATTATCTATAGGCTATGTTTCAACTTGTCAATTTCAAATGATTTTCTAACAAGTTGTATTTTCTAACAACAGTTTGAATTGAGGTGTGTTCTGCCTTCTCAATAATTCACATAGAAGTAGCCCATTTCAGTGTTGCGGACAATTTATGTTTGAGGCTTTACTGAACCGGAAAAACTTCCCTCTTCAAGGAGAGCCCGTCCCCATTTTTTCCACACTTCAAGTGTGCAGACATTTGCCTTTGGACATGTGTAAGTTCCTATCAAAGTTAGTGCCTTATTTTCTGTATATTGTGATGTTGTTTCTACTGTAGCATACAGTACCAGTTAAAAGTTTGGACGCACCTACTCATTCCAGTGTTTTTCTTTATTTTTACTTTTTCTACATTGTAGAATAATAGTGAAGACATCAAAACGATGAAATAACACATATGGAATCATATAGTAACCAAAAAAGTCTTAAACAAATCAAAATATATTTTATATTTGAGATTCTTCAAATATCCACCCTTTGCCTTGATGACAGCTTTGCACACCCTTGGCATTCTCTCAACTAGCTTCATGAGGTAGTCACCTGGAATGCATTTCAATTAACAGGTGTGCCTTCTTAAAAGTTAATTATTTCCTTCTTAATGCGTTTGAGCCAATCAGTTGTGTTGTGACAAGGTAGGAGTGGTATACAGAAGATAACCCTATTTGGTAAAAGACCAAGTCCATATTATGGCAAGAACAGCTCAAATAAGCAAAGAGAAACCACAGTCCATCATTACTTTAAGACACGAAGGTCAGTCAATCCAGAAAATTTCAAGAACTTTGAAAGTTTCTTCAAGTGCAGTCGCAAAAACCATCAAGCACTATGACGAAACCACCACATGAAAGGAAGAAGGCCAACTTACAGAAGAGGAACTTTTTGAGGCAATTAAAGTCTGGAAAAACACCAGGTCTTGATGGTATACCAGTAGATGTATATCAGACCTGTTTTGATGTACTCAAAGATCCATTATTAGCATGTTTGAATTACTCATATAAAAATGGTAGACTTTCAGGTACTCAACAAGAAGGTCTGATTTCATTACTACTAAAACAGGACCCAGGTGGTAAGTATAAAGATCCAGTCCATTTAAAAAACTGGAGGCCTCTTACACTTCAATGTTGTGATGCGATAAACCTGGCAAAATGCATAGCACATGGAATAAAAAAGGTTTTACCAGATATTGTTCATCCTGATCAGACAGGTTTTTTACATGGACGATACAGTGGGGAAAAAAAGTATTTAGTCAGCCACCAATTGTGCAAGTTCTCCCACTTAAAAAGATGAGAGAGGCCTGTAATTTTCATCATAGGTACACGTCAACTATGACAGAAAAAATGAGAAAAAGAATTCCAGAAAATCACATTGTAGGATTTTTAATGAATTTATTTGCAAATGATGGTGGAAAATAAGTATTTGGTCAATAACAAAAGTTTCTCAATACTTTGTTATATACCCTTTGTTGGCAATGACACAGGTCAAACGTTTTCTGTATGTCTTCACAAGGTTTTCACACACTGTTGCTGGTATTTTGGCCCATTCCTCCATGCAGATCTCCTCTAGAGCAGTGATGTTTTGGGGCTGTCGCTGGGCAACACGGACTTTCAACTCCCTCCAAAGATTTTCTATGGGGTTGAGATCTGGAGACTGGCTAGGCCACTCCAGGACCTTGAAATGCTTCTTACGAAGCCACTCCTTCGTTGCCCGGGCGGTGTGTTTGGGATCATTGTCATGCTGAAAGACCCAGCCACGTTTCATCTTCAATGCCCTTGCTGATGGAAGGAGGTTTTCACTCAAAATCTCACGATACATGGCCCCATTCATTCTTTCCTTTACACAGATCAGTCGTCCTGGTCCCTTTGCAGAAAAACAGCCCCAAAGCATGATGTTTCCACCCCCATGCTTCACAGTAGGTATGGTGTTCTTTGGATGCAACTCAGCATTCTTTGTCCTCCAAACACGACGAGTTGAGTTTTTACCAAAAAGTTCTATTTTGGTTTCATCTGACCATATGACATTCTCCCAATCCTCTTCTGGATCATCCAAATGCACTCTAGCAAACTTCAGATGGGCCTGGACATGTACTGGCTTAAGCAGGGGGACACGTCTGGCACTGCAGGATTTGAGTCCCTGGCGGCGTAGTGTGTTACTGATGGTAGGCTTTGTTACTTTGGTCCCAGCTCTCTGCAGGTCATTCACTAGGTCCCCCCGTGTGGTTCTGGGATTTTTGCTCACCGTTCTTGTGATCATTTTGACCCCACGGGGTGAGATCTTGCGTGGAGCCCCAGATCGAGGGAGATTATCAGTGGTCTTGTATGTCTTCCATTTCCTAATAATTGCTCCCACAGTTGATTTCTTCAAACCAAGCTGCTTACCTATTGCAGATTCAGTCTTCCCAGCCTGGTGCAGGTCTACAATTTTGTTTCTGGTGTCCTTTGACAGCTCTTTGGTCTTGGCCATAGTGGAGTTTGGAGTGTGACTGTTTGAGGTTGTGGACAGGTGTCTTTTATACTGATAACAAGTTCAAACAGGTGCCATTAATACAGGTAACGAGTGGAGGACAGAGGAGCCTCTTAAAGAAGAAGTTACAGGTCTGTGAGAGCCAGAAATCTTGCTTGTTTGTAGGTGACCAAATACTTATTTTCCACCATAATTTGCAAATAAATTCATAAAAAATCCTACAATGTGATTTTCTGGATATTTTTTTCTCAATTTGTCTGTCATAGTTGACGTGTACCTATGATGAAAATTACAGGCCTCTCTCATATTTTTAAGTGGGAGAACATGCACAATTGGTGGCTGACTAAATACTTTTTCCCCCACTGTATATGGCACATGGAAACCAAACGAGGGTGGTCTATGGTGATAGGTGGGATGGGCTGAGAGTGGCTGAGGGGTGGGATTAAAGAGCTTTTGTTCAGTAATGTATTATTGTTATGTGATTGCTTGCTCCCGAATAGAGCAGCGGTCTAAGGCACTGCATCTCAGTGCTTGAGGCGTCAATACAGACCCCCTGGTTCGATTCCAGGCTGTATCACAACCGGCCGTGATTGGGAGTCCCATAGGGCGGCGCACAATTGGCCCAGTGTCGTCCGGTGTAGGCTGTCATTGTAAATAAGAATTTGTTCTTAACTGACTTGCCTAGTTAAATAAAGGTTAAAAAAAAAAGATATATATATAAAAGTACCATGTATGTAAAATGTGTATGCAAAATGTGTATGCAAAATGTGTATGTCAAATGTATATGTCAAATGTCTACGTAAAATGTTTGTATATGTCGCAGAAAAGCTGTAAAAGATGTGTCCTCCGAAGAGGTGGATGGGTTAAAGAAAAAAGGAAAATAAAGAAGAAGAAAAAAAGCGTGTGAGTGTGTAAGAGGAGAACTTGAGAGAAAATAAAATGAGCGAGAGAGAGAGAGAGAGAGAGAGTAGTCTGTAGTTCTTAGAGGCGTAGAGAGTAGAGGGTGGGGGTTGGGGTTAGGCTGGGGCCCTGCCCAGAGTACAATCTGGATCCTGTGTAGCTGCCAGACCACTGAACACACACACACACACCACACACACACACACACACACACACACACACACACACACACACACACACACAGACACACAGGCACACACACTAAGTCCTGTGTTTGTGCCAGGCCACCCAAGGAGACAGAGGCCTGCAGGGCTTGAGGTGATGAACAGGCGCTAGGGCTCACAGACAACACACAACCCTACACACTCTCACACACACACACACACATTTACACGCTCTCACTACTGCCAGTTTACAGCAACCTATTCCCTCCCACTGTAGCAACGCCTTAACACACACACCGCTCCCCCTCTCTCATTCCTTACCTCACTGTAAAGTCTCAATTCCATACACAACACAAGAAAGAGAGAAAAGGGAGAGAGAGAGAAAAGGGAGAGAGAGGAGCGAGGGTGAGGGGGGAGGAGAGAGGAGCGAGGGTGAGGGGGGAGGAGAGAGGAGCGAGGGTGAGGGAGAAAGACAAGAATACATAGATTCCTAGTCTGACCCACAAACACATCACATTTCTTGGCTTTTCCTAATGAAATCCAAACATTACTCCGATGGCACCTCTAAACACACACGCCAGGTGTGGCCAATGGCTGACCCCAGTAAAGATACTGGAGCTTTAGTGTGAGTTATCTCTATCTCTTTATCTAGCTCAGATCCACACTCTTTTGTTTCTTCCAGACTGGAGGAGGGGAGGAAATGGAGAGATGTGATAAAGAGAGAGAAAAAAGAGAGATGAATCCCTCTCTTCCAGAGAGGAGTAGACTGGAGGAAGTCGTTAATGCTGATAAAGACAAGAATGTGCTTTCAGACACACACACACACAAACACGCAAACACTCCCACGCATGCCTGCACACACACACACACACACACACACTCCCACACACGCCTGCACACACACACACCTCCATGTATGGTATTTGTCTGTGATGTGTGTGCGTGTGTTCTGGTTCTATCAGACCTTTGGGGTAAGTAGAGCATGTTTGACAGACCCCTGTACTAAAGCCATCTGTCCACACATACTAATATTGGCTTCACTGTGAAAGAAGAGTTACGTCTCGCCTGTATCAGGAGAGAGTGAGAGGAGGGGTTGCGTGTAAAGGAGAGTATGTGTGTGTGAGTTGTGTACGTCAGACATATCTGTGGTATGTGTAGCGTGCAGCTGGGCTTGTTGTCAGGGCAATGGCACATGAACTCAGCCACCTCTTCCTTGGTCCAGAGGTCAAACAGCAGTGTGTGTGTGTGTCAAGGTATTCCACCACACACACAGATGAGAGGGAGAGAGAGTGGAAGCAGACAGATAGACAGACATGTAGATGAGGAGAGAGCATGACTGATCTCTCTAACCCCCAGCATTTCCTAACTGTTTCCTCTGTCACTCTCTCTCTCTCTCTCCCCCCCCCTCCCCTCCTCTATCTCTTAGTGGTGTGATGACATCACTAATTAATGACAGATCTGAGTCAAGTCAGGACATGGATTGGGTTACGTGGACCTCAGCCACATTCGGGACAGATATTGGGCCCACCACAAATCGTATTTTTTGTTGCCACATGCGCCGAATACAATAGGTGTAGTCCTTAGAGTGAAATGGTTACTTACCCGCCCTTAACCAACAATGCAGTTCAAGAAATAGAGTTAAGAAAATATTTACTAAATAAACTAAAGTAAAAAATAAATAAAATAAAAAGTAACACATTAAAATAACAATAACGAGGCTATATACAGGGGGTACCGGTCCCCCTGTAGTGGGGCTAGGGATACACACACACACGGCCTCACTCACTCACTTTCAGTTTGATTGAGTAAATCAATAAAAAGCGCCTCGAGAAATCTGGGGCCAATGAAGGCTGATGAATTAGGACTGTTAGAGGGAAGGCCCCCACACAAGCACACACACACACTCACACACACACTCACACACACACACACACACACA
The DNA here is from genome assembly GCF_964263955.1 of Coregonus lavaretus. NCBI lineage: Eukaryota > Metazoa > Chordata > Actinopteri > Salmoniformes > Salmonidae > Coregonus > Coregonus lavaretus. The sequence continues at coordinate 37,841,361 of NC_140001.1, read as the reverse complement.
GGTACCTGCAGAGAGAAGGCTCGTAGGGCAGGTATAGGGATGAGAGCTGCCATGAAGAAAGCAGTGACGTTACTGATAGAGGTGAGAGCTACACTTGCTCCTGTCCTCTTCAAACACTCCCCCGTACGGTCCTACAGACACAGATAGAGAGAGAGAGAGAGAGAAATCCATTAGAATTTTCCACCTGTTTAGATACAAAACACAACGCATTGTAAGAGGATACATCATGACACAAATTATATGACAGTAGAATTTATGAAAAAGAATAGTGAGGGAGGGAGGGAGGGAGATACCAACAACTTCCTACTTGACCTAAAGGCAAATGTTTGATTGGATTAGGATATATGACAGGGTAATTACAGTGAAAAAAGTATTTGATCCCCTGCTGATTTTGTACGTTTGCCCACTGACAAAGAAATGATCAGTCTATAATTTTAATGGTAGGTTTATTTGAACAGTGAGAGACAGCATAACAACAAAAAAATCCAGAAAAACGCATGTCAAAAATGTTATAAATTGATTTGCATTTTAATGAGGGAAATAAGTATTTGACCCCCTCTCAATCAGAAAGATTTCTGGCTCCCAGGTGTCTTTTATACAGGTAACGAGCTGAGATTAGGAGCCCACTCTTAAAGGGAGTGCTCCTAATCTCAGTTTGTTACCTGTATAAAAGACACCTGTCCACAGAAGCAATCAATCAATCAGATTCCAAACTCTCCACCATGGCCAAGACCAAAGAGCTCTCCAAGGAGTTTGGTGAGAAGGTGACAGCAGTTGGTGCGATTATTCGCAAATGGAAGAAACACAAAAGAACTGTCAATCTCCCTCGGCCTGGGGCTCCATGCAAGATCTCACCTCGTGGAGTTGCAATGATCATGAGAACGATGAGGAATCAGCACAGAACTACCCGGGAGGATCTTGTCAATGATCTCAAGGCAGCTGGGACCATAGTCACCAAGTAAACAATTGGTAACACACTACGCCGTGAAGGACTGAAATCCTGCAGCGCCCGCAAGGTCCCCATGCTCAAGAAAGCACATATACAGGCCCGTCTGAAGTTTGCCAACGAACATCTGAATGATTCAGAGGAGAACTGGGTGAAAGTGTTGTGGTCAGATGAGACCAAAATCGAGCTCTTTGGCATCAACTCAACTCGCCGTGTTTGGAGGAGGAGGAATGCTGCCTATGACCCCAAGAAAACCATCCCCACCGTCAAACATGGAGGTGGAAACATTATGCTTTGGGGGTGTTTTTCTGCTAAGGGGACAGGACAACTTCACCGCATCAAAGGGACGATGGACGGGGCCATGTACCGTCAAATCTTGGGTGAGAACCTCCTTCCCTCAGCCAGGGCATTGAAAATGGGTCGTGGATGGGTATTCCAGCATGACAATGACCCAAAACACACGGCCAAGGCAACAAAGGAGTGGCTCAAGAAGAAGCACATTAAGGTCCTGGAGTGGCCTAGCCAGTCTCCAGACCTTAATCCCATAGAAAACCTGTGGATGAGGAGTGTGACAAAATCCCTCCTGAGATGTGTGCAAACCTGGTGGCCAACTACAAGAAACGTCTGACCTCTGTGATTGCCAACAAGGGTTTTGCCACCAAGTACTAAGTCATGTTTTGCAGAGGGGTCAAATACTTATTTCCCTAATTAAAATGCAAATAAATGTATAACATTTTTGACATGCGTTTTTCTGGATTTCTTTGTTGTTATTCTGTCTCTCACTGTTCAAAGAAACCTACCATTAAATTGATAGACTGATCATGTCTTTGTCAATGGGCAAACGTACAAAATCAGCAGGGGATCAAATACTTTTTTCCCTCACAGTAACAGCTTTTAATATTGACATTGATTTGATGAAATGTCTCCTTCCTCTGCCTCAGGTGATTAGGAGTGAAATACAGAGCTCTTACTTATCTCTCCATGACACCTTAATAAGCTCCAGATTAGAAAGACTGCATATGGCTTGTGTGGCTTTTTAGAGGAACAGAGACCTCTTTCTACACACGCTAACATGAAAAACAAAAACATATACTTATCTCACTTAACTGCTGCAGGCACAAAACCCTATTCATCATGTCTTACCCGTATCTGCTCCAAATGGATCTACACACACATACACACACATACACACACACACCCCTCAGCGAGTTTGCTGGCGTGTGTGTGTGTATGTGTGAAGTGTTGAGGATGTGCACCACCCACAGAGCTTGTGAGTGTGTGTCAGACAGAAGAGATCAGGTTCAGCTCTGATTACTTCTCATCTCCGCCACATAAAGGAAACCGGGGAATGGAGGGATGGAGGGATGGAGGGATGGAGGGATGGAGGGATGGAGGAGCGTGGGGGGAAAACTAAAACAAGCAAAAACATGTCTGTGTTTTCCCCTTCGCATGCTGGACACGGATAATAATCCTCTCCACATGCACATGCATGCACACACAGACACACACACATTTGTTTTACTATCCTTGTGGGGACCGGCAAAATGTTTTCCTTGTTTTACTATCCTTGTAAGGACTTCTTTTTGTAAAAACAAACAAACAAACACACTTCTTCTTCTTCTTCGGTAGTCCATCGTATCCGATGATGACTTCCACTTCTGAGTTAACTGTGAATTCTTTGGTGACTGTAGAGTCCAATCCGAGATCCACAAACGTTATTGCAGGTGGGGCATATGCAGTCTGTGTTGGCGGGGGCAGGCATGGTTGTATGTCTCAGTCTGTGTTGGCGGGGGCAGGCATGGTTGTATGTCTCAGTCTGTGTTGGCGGGGGCAGGCATGGTTGTATGTCTCAGTCTGTGTTGGCGGGGGCAGGCATGGTTGTATGTCTCAGTCTGTGTTGGCGGGGGCGGGAATGGTTGTATGTCTCAGTCTGTGTTGGCGGGGGCAGGCATGGTTGTATGTCTTCTGAGCTGTTTTTGCTGTCTCTTTGTGCTCCTCTCCTCCTCCCACCTCTGTACACCGCTCTGGCAGAGCTGCCGCCAGGTGAAACCAAGATTGAACTCTTTGGCCTGAATGCCAAGCGTCAAGTCTGGAGGAAACCTGGCACCATCCTTACGGCGGTGAAGCATGGTGGTGGCAGCATCATGCTGTGGGGATGTTTTTCAGCAGCAGGGACTGGGAGACTAGTCAGGATCGAGGGAAAGATGAACAGACAAAGTACAGAGAGATCCTTGATGAAAACCTGCTTCAGAGCGCTCAGGGCCTCAGACTGGGGCAAAGGTTCACCTTCCAACAGGACAACGACCCTAAGCACACAGCCAAGACAATGCAGGTGTGGCTTCAGGACAAGTCTCTGAATGCCCTTGAGAGGCCGGACTTGAACCCGATCGAACATCTCTGGAGAGACCTGAAAATAGCTGTGCAGCGACGCGCCCCATCCAACCTCATAGAGCTTGAGAGGATCTGCAGAAAAGAATGGGAGAAACTCCCCAAATACAGGTGTGCCAAGCTTGTGGTGTCATACCCAATAAGACTCAAGGCTGTAATCGCTGCCAATGGTGCTTCAACAAAGTACTGAGTAAAGTGTCTGAATACTTATGTAAATGTAAAATATGCAACATTTTCTAAAACCTGTTTTTGCTTTGTCATTATAGGGTATTGTGTGTAGATTGATGAAGAAAAAAAAAAATGGAATCAATTTTAGAATAAGGCTGTAACGTAACAAAATGTGGAAAAAGTCCTAATACTTTCTGAATGCCCTGTATATACAGTATGCTTCTATATTCCTTTGAATGTCTGGCTGTGTGTGTGTGTGTGTGTGTGTGTGTGTGTGTGTGTGTGTGTGTGTGTGTGTGTGTGTGTGTGTGTGTGTGTGTGTGTGTGTATGTGTGTGTTGATGTTGCACCACAGGCGGAGACAGGCTCACACACATTCCTCTAGGTGAGAGACTCACTAACTGTAAGTCGCTCTGGATAAGAGCGTCTGCTAAATGACAAAAGAAAAAGAGGAGGGGGAAACAGAGAGAGGGAGAGAGGGAAGGGGGGTTGGAGAGGTTGGGGCTTTTCAATCTTCCCCTCTAATCAAGGGCACATTTAGACCTGGGAAACTCACCTGGGCCCATATTCAAAAAGCGTCTCAGAGTGCTGATCCAGGATCAGGTTCCCCGTGTTCATATAATCATATTCATTTTGAACTAAATAAGGCATAACTGGTCCTAGATAAGCTCTCCTACTCTGAGATGGTGCTTCAGTGCAGGCTGGGATTAAATAAATGTTGCCCTATGTGATCAATCAATCAATCACATTTATTTATAAAGCCCTTTTTACAAACTAAGTGTGGTGTGGAAGCATAGTGTTGTTGTTGTTGTTGTTGTTGTTGTGTCTCACCTCAAAGGGGATCCTCTTGTTCTGTCCCGTCTCACTGAATGCGTGGGCCAGGAGAAACACATCATCCACACCTACACCCAGTGCCAGGAACGGTAGCACCTGAAACACACATCAGTTAGTCTGTGTGTGTGTATGCTATGTGTGACTGAGGTCTGAATGATGGATTATCTGCCTGCAGTACGTACAGGAGGCGGTGTGTGTAACCTTTGACTGATTGATGTGTGTGCTACCTGTGTGGTGGCAGCGTTGAAGGATATGCCCAACAGAGAGCAGAGCCCCAGGCCTGCAGCCACAGACAGCGCCACCAAGAGGACACCGGCCAGTCCTACAGCTCCCTGAGACTTGGCACAGTCCCAGCGCAGCATGGTCAGACAAGCATAGGCCAACTATACAGAAGGAGAGAGAGAGAGTTAACACACACACACATACACACACAAATACACACAGGCCAGCTACACAGAGGGGAGAGAGAGAGTTAACACACACACACAAATACACACAGGCCAGCTACACAGAGGGGAGAGAGCGAGAGAGAGCATTAACACACACACACACACACACACAGCTATGGTTCATTTAGTGTGTAGAGCCACAGTTGTGTGTTGTCAGTCTCACCATGAGCAGGTAGCCACTGGCCACTCGTATGACGCTGACATCAGAGAAAGACTTGAGGATGTCTTCCAGAGTGGTGGTGGTAAACGACAAAACTTTCTGAGATGAGTTGGCCGCTACACTCTGCTGTACCGCCTGGAGAGAGAGAGAGAGAGAGGGAGGGAGGGAGAGAGGGATGGAGGGAGGGAAGAGAGAGAGTCAGTCAGCAGAATAACAGGTTGGATGCTGTATGTGATGTAAAAGCAAGCAACACTAGAGAGTGAGTAGGAGAGTAGAGTACTGCAGCTGTGACTATACAAACACACACACACACACACACACAGACACACACACACACACACACACACACACACACACACACACACAGACACACACACAACGCTCAACACTTAACTGAACTCTTTCACTGATGCTTACCAGAGCACCGTTTCATTGATAAACACACAAGCATACACACACATATATGCAAACATCCATCCACGCACACACCACACACTCAGTAGAGTTGTAGTCTCTTTCCCTGATGCTTACCAGAGCAGTATTTCATTGATAAAAACACAGTTCTCTCAAACAAATGATCACACAAACACACACACACACACACACAAAGAGTCACACCGTGTCGAGCAGAGATCGAGGGCCTTCAAAAACAAAGACCAAATGATGTCACACATGAGCCACCAACGGGTCCGCAGCTGGAAAATAGATTTTGTGTGTGTGTGTGTGCTAAAGAGATTCAACGCCCGCCTAATGTGTTCCAGATGTCCTGCTCTCCCCTGCACAGCCCCTAACTCTAACCCACCACCACACACCCTCACTGGGTCCACTATCTACCGGGAGCCCAGGCTTACATATGTGGCCTACAGTGTACCAGGGTCCCAGACGGCAAGTGTAGATACAGGGCCTAGACTTCAGCTTTAGATACGGCACATGGGCTATACTGGGGGCCCAGGCTTCACATGTGTTAATGCTGGGCTGAAACTAAAATGAGCCCCCACAGCAGGATGGAGAAAACCCTGCCATGATACATCTGCAGTGCATTGCTAGTGCCTTCAATCACATAAGCTGCTGCTGATGCTAGTGCTGCCTCCAAACTAAGGCAGAGAGGAACTGTTTTCCCCCTGTCCTCTCCCCTCTCCCTCTGAGGCCCACACAGGAGCAACTGGACTGGGGGAGAGGGGAGGGGGGGGGGGGGGGGGTGGGGAGAGGGAGAGGGGGATAGGAATGGGGAGGAGGAGGGAAGAACAGGGGCTGGAATGTGCACATTACGTCTGCCTTACACAGGAATGCCCCTCTTTCTCTCTGTAAGGCCCCTCGTACAGTATACTCCACTGTACACACACACACACACACATCACACACACAGTCTTACCTCTGAGTATTTCCTCTGCCAGGCCTCCAGTATGGCGGCAGCCTTGTCTTGGTTCCAGTTGATATGGGACACCTCATCATAGCCCTTCAGGTGCTCAAACATCTGCTTAGGAGTCATCAGCTGGAACATGGTCTGTAACGCCTGGGCACTACATACACACACACACGCACGCACACACACACACAGGACAGAGAGAACATAGGTCAGATACACACACAGGCTCCACAACCGTCCACAGTACATCATCTCTCCATAGGATAGTGTCCTGAGTTGACTGTAACAGGCAGAGGGCAGTGGGGAACATATCCTCCAACATACACAAGTCTGGTAACAATCCCAGAATGCCCAGGTTTTCCAGAAATCCTGGTTGGAAGATCCCCGGAATCAGGAGGGAATAAGCAGGAAATCCAAGAGTCCTCCAACCAGGATTTCTGGAAAACACACACACACACACACACCCATGCCAACTCCCCAGAGGCAATGGAAGCAAAAGGATATTACTATTATGCTACAGTGATCCTGGGTTGACTTTAGCTTGCATTCTGGGTAATGAAAGTGGCAGCAGCTTGTTAAGGTGATGTAGGCAGTAGGTGTTGTGGGCAGTACCACCGTGGGCAGGTCCAGAGAGGCCATGCCAGGCAGCTAAATGCCCTGTAAGCAGCAGCAGCCTGAACAGACCCATGGGTAGAGCAGCGATATAACACACACCGCAATAGTGACCACGCATACTAATGTGAGCACACACACACAAGTATGCACACACACCCACACAGGCCCCTAATGGCCCATCCCTGCCAACCAAGCAAAAACACAACCACAAAAACAAACAACGCGCTCTACTCAGTGTGTGTGTGTGTGTGTTCAGAGTAAAGAAAACCAGTGCAAGCCAACTTTAAACTGCACTTTAATTAGATTATCTCCAGCGCATTTGTATAATCACAAATAAATGTGCTTACTGTGCATTCTGACCTACAGTAAGTATGCTACCCAAATGGCACCCTATTCCCTATGTAGTGCACTACTTTTGACCAGAGCCCTCCACACCCTGGTCAAAAGTGGTGCACTATTAAGGGAATAGGGTACCATTCGGGATGGAGCCTAAATGTTACTTGGAGAGACCACTTTGTTTATGTACACATTTATGTACCCTGGCCCTCAGACGGCCTACTGTGTGTTAGTGTGTTTTAATTGGCAGACCTGTGGTCTGTGTGTGTGTGTGTGTGTGTGTGTGCCTGTTGCAGTGCAGTAAATCTTGCAGTCATTAGCAGATTCCAGTGAATCTAAGAGCTCCAGCTGTTCCTGCTCAACTCTGGCTGTGCTGCATGGACACTAGATAGTCACTGTACACATTCGCTCACACACACACACACACACTCACAGAGAGACTCTATCGCACAGAGACACTACTCACACACACTGCCCAATAAATAGAAAGCCTGCACACTCCACCCAACATTCATATCTCTCTATCTCTCTCTCTCTCTCTCTCTCTCTCTCTCTCTCTCTCTCCCTCTCTTTCTCTCCCCCCCTCTCTCTTTCTCTCTCTCTCTCTCTCTCTATCTCTACCTCTCTCTCTCTCTCTCTCTCTCTCCCTATCTCCCTCTCTCTCCCCCCCCCCCTCTCTCTCTCTCTCTCTCTCTCTCTCTCTCTCTCTCTCCCTCTCTCCCTATCTCCCTCTCTCCCTCCCCCCCCCCCCCCCCCTCTCTCTCTCTCTCTCTCTCTCTCTCTCTCTCTCTCTCTCTCTCTCTCTCTCTCTCTGTCTGTCTCTCTCTCTCTCTCTCTCTCTCTCTCTCTGTGTCTCTCTCTCTCTCTCTCTCTCTCTCTCTCTCTCTCTGTCTGTCTCTCTCTCTCTCTGTCTTACCTGAGTAGTGGTCCGGTGCCATTCTTGGTGGTCCCCCCTACGATCAGCTCTTCCTGCCAGTGCATGTACTTCCTGGAGAGGCCATGGCATCCACCAGTCAGGACTCGAGCCACGTCAAAGGGCTGCAACACAACAGCATACTCAATGGGTCTGTGTCTGCATGGGTGTGTGCATGCATGTGTACAAACAGTATATACATGGATGTGTGCGTATGCACACGTGTGTTTGTGCATCCTGTGTGTGTGTGTACCTTGGTGGTGTTCTTGTTGGGAGCAGTGAGGGGACAGTCGGGGTCTTGGGGGTTGAGACAGGGCCGGTCCATGTAGCCATGGCCCACGTCAGCCTTCTCCAGCATCTCCTCCCAGCTGTCCACCTGGAACTTCAGAGTCCGAAGCTCCGTCAGGAACTCCTTGGGGTCAAAGTTGGTCCACTGCAGAGGGGGCTTACCGCTGTGGAGGGGGAGGGGGAGATTGGGAGGGACACACCAGAATGACCAAGATCATACACAACTATCCAAAACATCTCTCTCTCGCTCTCTCTGGTTTAGACTACATTGTATGTGTTTAACCAGGCTTGGGTCATTATTCCAAGCCTCCCAAGCAGAACATAGTAAAATCCTTATTTATTGTCGGAGGTAGCAATGGAAACACACACACAAAGAGAGGTCTGCTGAGAAGCACTGTAGTGGGGAGCTATTAGGAACAGAAGGGCCAGACAATAGTGAGGCCCAGAGCTGGAGACAAGCGATATGCATGCCAGCTATAGCTACACAACACAATGTTTCTCTCTTAGGTCGGTCACTTTAATCCACTTGTCTGTGTTGGGTGTCTATTAGTTGGGTTTGAGTGTGATTGGCAGCCAATAGGAGTGGTGGGTAAACACACCTCCAAATCCCAGTGTTATACAATCTCCAACATCACATTTTACATTTTAGTCATTTAGCAGACGCTCTTATCCAGAGCGACTTACAGTTAGGGTTAAGTGCCTTGCTCAAGGGCACATCGACAGATAGTCAGCTCGGGGATTAGAACCAGCGACCTTTCGGTTACTGGCACAACACTCTTAACCACTAAGCTACCTGCCGCCACGGATCACGAAGAATATTCCAGAACTCAACACTACAGAATCCAAAACCCAGAGCGCAACATTTGGAGATCCACCCAGTTAGATGAGCTGACACTAGATGTCTGTCGATAGTAGTGGTTTCCAGAGCTAGAGGCTGTGATGTGTGTGATGTGATGTGTGTACTGTGATGTGTGTACTGTGATGTGTGTACTGTGATGTGTGTACTGTGATGTGTGTGATGTGATGTTTGTACTGTGATGTGTGTACTGTGATGTGTGTACTGTGATGTGTGTACTGTGATGTGTGTGATGTGTGTACTGTGATGTGTGTACTGTGATGTGTGTACTGTGATGTGTGTGATGTGTGTACTGTGATGTGTGCACTGTGATGTGTGTACTGTGATGTGTGTACTGTGATGTGTATACTGTGATGTGTATACTGTGATGTGTGCACTGTGATGTGTGTGATGTGATGTGTGTACTGTGATGTGTGTACTGTGATGTGTGCACTGTGATGTGTGTACTGTGATGTGTGTACTGTGATGTGTGTACTGTGATGTGTGTACTGTGATGTGTGTACTGTGATGTGTGTACTGTGATGTGTGCACTGTGATGTGTGTGATGTGTGTACTGTGATGTGTGTGATGTGTGTACTGTGATGTGTGTGATGTGTGTACTGTGATGTGTGCACTGTGAGGTGTGTACTGTGATGTGTGCACTGTGAGGTGTGTACTGTGATGTGTGTGATGTGTGTACTGTGATGTGTGCACTGTGAGGTGTGTACTGTGATGTGTGTACTGTGATGTGTGCACTGTGAGGTGTGTACTGTGATGTGTGCACTGTGATGTGTGTACTGTGATGTGTGCACTGTGATGTGTGTACTGTGATGTGTGCACTGTGATGTGTGTACTGTGATGTGTGCACTGTGATGTGTGCACTGTGATGTGTGTACTGTGATGTGTGCACTGTGATGTGTGCACTGTGAGGTGTGTACTGTGATGTGTGTACTGTGATGTGTGCACTGTGATGTGTGCACTGTGATGTGTGCACTGTGATGTGTGCACTGTGATGTGTGCACTGTGATGTGTGTACTGTGATGTGTGCACTGTGATGTGTGTACTGTGATGTGTGCACTGTGATGTGTGCACTGTGAGGTGTGTACTGTGATGTGTGTACTGTGATGTGTGCACTGTGATGTGTGCACTGTGATGTGTGCACTGTGATGTGTGCACTGTGATGTGTGCACTGTGATGTGTGTACTGTGATGTGTGCACTGTGATGTGTGTACTGTGATGTGTGCACTGTGATGTGTGCACTGTGAGGTGTGTACTGTGATGTGTGTACTGTGATGTGTGTACTGTGATGTGTGCACTGTGATGTGTGTACTGTGATGTGTGCACTGTGATGTGTGTACTGTGATGTGTGCACTGTGATGTGTGCACTGTGAGGTGTGTACTGTGATGTGTGTACTGTGATGTGTGCACTGTGATGTGTGCACTGTGATGTGTGCACTGTGATGTGTGTACTGTGACGTGTGCAGGTTATGTGTATACTGTGATGTGTGTACTGTGATGTGTGCAGGTTATGTGTGTACTGTGATGTGTGCAGGTTATGTGTGTACTGTGATGTGTACAGGTTATGTGTGTACTGTGATGTGTGCAGGTTATGTGTGTACTGTGATGTGTACAGGTTATGTGTGTACTGTGATGTGTGCAGGTTATGTGTATACTGTGATGTGTGCAGGTTATGTGTGTACTATGTACTCACGGGAGGTAGACCATTCCAGACTGGAGCTTGGCTCCCTCCCAGAAACAGTCCAGGGGCGTGATGATGAGACAGGGGTGGAGCTTCTCAATGATCTGACAGGGGACAGCAGACACCACGTTAACACTGACGCTCTAATCACCACACTATAACATCACATTATAGTAACATCACATTATTAGAACATCACATTATTAGCAACATCACAACATCTTCTCAATGATCTAACAGGAGACAGCAGACACCACGTTAACACTGACGCTCTACAACTACTAATCACATTCTATTCCTCTGTATGAGAGGCAGTGTTTGGTTTAGAAAGAGAGAGACAAACTCAGTTCACTCATGCTTACCTGGTCCATAAAATGAGCTTCGGTAACAAGTTCTCCTGATTTGTAGCATAAATGTTCCAATTTCCATTGTCTGAAAAGAAGGAGTTCTAAATATCATTTACACAACAGCTCTGACTAATCTAAAACATCATTTGTTTGAACGTGTGTGTGTCACCTGTTAAAGAGGTAAACGTGCACTCGGCTGGTGTGTGTGTGTCACCTGTTAAAGAGGTGAACGTGCACTCGGCTGGTGTGTGTGTGTCACCTGTTAAAGAGGTGAACGTGCACTCGGCTGGTGTGTGTGTGTCACCTGTTAAAGAGGTGAACGTGCACTCGGCTGGTGTGTGTGTGTCACCTGTTAAAGAGGTGAACGTGCACTCGGCTGGTGTGTGTGTGTCACCTGTTAAAGAGGTAAACGTGCACTCGGCTGGTGTGTGTGTGTCACCTGTTAAAGAGGTAAACGTGCACTCGGCTGGTGTGTGTGTGTCACCTGTTAAAGAGGTGAACGTGCACTCGGCTGGTGTGTGTGTGTCACCTGTTAAAGAGGTGAACGTGCACTCGGCTGGTGTGTGTGTGTCACCTGTTAAAGAGGTGAACGTGCACTCGGCTGGTGTGTGTGTGTCACCTGTTAAAGAGGTGAACGTGCACTCGGCTGGTGTGTGTGTGTCACCTGTTAAAGAGGTGAACGTGCACTCGGCTGGTGTGTGTGTGTCACCTGTTAAAGAGGTAAACGTGCACTCGGCTGGTGTGTGTGTGTCACCTGTTAAAGAGGTGAACGTGCACTCGGCTGGTGTGTGTGTGTCACCTGTTAAAGAGGTAAACGTGCACTCGGCTGGTGTGTGTGTGTCACCTGTTAAAGAGGTGAACGTGCACTCGGCTGGTGTGTGTGTGTCACCTGTTAAAGAGGTGAACGTGCACTCGGCTGGTGTGTGTGTGTCACCTGTTAAAGAGGTAAACGTGCACTCGGCTGGTGTGTGTGTGTCACCTGTTAAAGAGGTAAACGTGCACTCGGCTGGTGTGTGTGTGTCACCTGTTAAAGAGGTAAACGTGCACTCGGCTGGCCCTGATAGCTGAGTCCAGGTGTTGTTGTAACGCCTCCACAGTGAGCACGTTAGCGCCCTCCTGCCGCGGCGTCTGGATCATCAGCTGGGGACTGAACATGGCCTCCTCGCCCATCTTCTGACGCGTGTACTTCAGCTCCTGATTCACCCTGCCGCCCACTGCACACCAGAGGACACACACGTTCAGTCTGATATTATATTACATACACAACTTTCAGAACCTGGTTTGATTTCGAACATGTACATTCCACCTTTTATAACAAAGTATACAATCAAATTGACTAAGGTATCAACCCTCCTAAAAGAGCAATAAGGCATATGATGACCTTGTCAGCCCCGTCACACTAACTGATGTTACCAAAACCTGTTCTAATTTACTTCGAATGTCAGTACAGTGTCATAAAAGGCCAGTCTCGGCCTCAGCATTTGGCTCCCCAGCCCTACAGTGACAGGGAGGGAGGGAGACACTCATCCCTCCCTCCCTCTCTCACTAGGTAGCATGGTGGGACTAAGCCCTGTGCGTGAGCTCCGAGCCCCTCCAGCTACAAAAGCAGCCTTTCAGTAGGGCTTTGACGGTCTTGGAATGTGAGGTTACGGTAATTGGACAGGCCAATGTACACGGTCACCGAGGTAACCGTTTAGGGGGGAGGTCAAAAAAGGGAAGTCACAATTCTGTTTGTACACTTGTTTACATGGATATGCTTCTTGATAAAAACATATTTGAAACAAGCCATTACACTTCGTTATTATCATGGCATTTTATTATTATTAATCAGGTTATTACTTATAAGTATTAATAAACAAATTAAGAAATGCCAGGTTGGATAGGATCTGACACATTTTCATATTGACAAAACATTAACAGAGTCAAAATAAAGAGATATGCCTACTTTGTCCTTGTCTGTTGGCTTTTCTGCATATATTTTTTTAAATACAAATCCTATTTCAACGCACAAAACGATTCAAACAAAGTCCAATGGGTTTTCTCCCACTTTTCCCAAAATATTTGCATAACGTCACAAACCCTGCTGCTGCGGCCATTTGATGGTAGTGACATTGACATATTTCCTTCAAAGAGAGGACGCCGTAATGAGAGAAATAATGTAGCCTAAGCTACTGAAAACAGGCCTTTTACTAGATTAAATCATGACAGGAGGGTTTGATTCTTATGAAAGAGATGGAGTCCAGACAGGCTACGTTAGGAAACTTTCTGAATGAACACATAGGCCTATAGAGAGAATCAGCCAATTCACACACGCACACCCCTGTAAAAGCACCCATCAATCATAGCCACCAGCGTGTCAGACACAAGAACAAATATTTCTAAATTACTGTAATTAATACATGCATTACCAGAGATGAATGTAACCAAATGACAGGGATTAACTATAAATTGCTTGTTTTACAAATGGTAGGCTACCTCATGGGGCATTCATAAAAGTGCACTGCTGGCCCACACTGTATAGCCTAGGATAGGCCTACTATTCTACTTTGTGGGAATACAAGGGCGGCAATATTTTTTGTCTCGCCTATGGACCAGGCCTGATCAGCGTTGATTAGTCTATAAATTAAGAAAAGATTCCGTATCAAATGATACCATGCCAGGTTGGAGAGGACTGGCGCATTGCCCATTTGACACAACATTAGCGCATTCTAGGCCTCCGAGCCAGAACAACCTTGTCATCTGCTCTACACCCCCGCGTATCTAGTGGATTAGCTGCTGGAGCATCAAAGGACAGTTGGAATGATGAGATGTAGACAGTTTAATAGACAGAGTAAGTTAGCAAAACAATTACTTATAATCATTAGTAAACACTCCCGCTACTAGGAAAAGTTTATCTACGTTAACATTTTTACAAAATTCTAAAATGACTTTAGGCCTATTTCAACGGTTTTCACAGTTATTTTATTTTCATGACTGTCTTCATCCATAACCGTCAGTTATTCAATTACCTTTCAGCTCCAGCTATGACTTCCTCTCTACCTCCCAAAGCCCTCCAACCCTGCTGGCCACTGTCTTGCTCAGGCATCCTTTAACATCCACTGAAAGCTGCAAGAAAACGCTAATCAATTATTTTGGGGGGATTTTTCCCTTTAGGATGAGACATCATTGCCTCCAGCTCTGCCTCTAAAGGACAAGAAACACCAACACGAATGTAGGCCGTTCGCAGCGGGTGGCCATCCTATTGCCTCTAACCACAGAACATCGGATGTAACTTTCTGTTAATTTCCCAATGATTCTACTGTACATGTTGAATCGCCGCCGTTTGTCAACACCCAGCAGGTGATCTACTGTGCATGGCCGAGGTTCGTGTTGATCTGTCTTGTCCTTAAACCTGTTTAAAGATAGAATCCGTATTTGGTGAAACTGCCACGTCCGTTTGGGATAACAAAGAAGCTACTTCAACAAGCACTGTTAGTTTCCCCTTGGACATCATTGCACGGGGGATAGAACAGCAGAATATGTACATTCTCCACCGTTTCATCAACAAAACCAAAACCATAACAAAGGCCCAGGGGCAAACAGTGGCGCTGTTTCACCAAATGCGGATTCTAGCTTTAATTCCAGAAATCACTGCCTCTGGCCTCCAGAACCTTAGCTGGTGAGGTTGCCACACAGAGCATATCAAAATCTGTGTGAAAATCTGTTACATTTTATATGCTCTAATCCAATTGAAGAATTGCTCGACTACAATTCATGAAACATGAACCAGGCATAGGTGTTCTATTTTCAGCCTATTGTAGTCGTATTCAAGTTGAACATAAGCATGCTATTCTGTCTGGGGCCAGACCACCCAGGCAGACCAGAGAGCAACATAGAGGGAGGGGGCCATGTCTGAGCGTATTAGGGAAACACACTTGATTTTTCCCCGACCCAAACACAGGGCTCCCATCTGATCCGGGTTGAGTGCGTGTTTAGAATCGGCATCATTAATAACAGGCCTGAGCTAACCAGAGACGGACGGAAACATGCTTTCTGCTGCTCTCTCCGCTCCCCACATCTACCACGACTCACACACACACAGACCTGCATGGAACTGATTTACAACTCATGGAACTGTGTGTGTGTGCCCTGTCCAAAAACAGCCCCTGGACTGTAGGCACGAGTGTAGAGCTTAGAGGATTTGATGCGTGTAAGCTAGGTGTTACACCTCTCTACATTTCCCTCGGATAGGCTGAATCTCCCCCGTATTGCGTGCACCTATCCAGTCCTCTCAGATCTACACAAGGGTCTGCCCTAGGGTGTAGGGTATAGGGTCTGCCCTAGGGTGTAGGGTATAGGGGACTAATGGGTTGTTTCTGGATGGGACAAGGCCAATGTCACTACAGTCAATGTCACTACACACTACAGTGCCTCACGCAACACTATACTAGAGGACACAGAGCATGCACACGCTCTCAAAGTGCACTAACAAGTCTGGCTAGCACTTGACAATGTTCTTATTACTACTATGTAATGATTTGTGTAAGTACTGTTATGTATTGTGATTACTCATGGTTATACTGCACTTCCAGCAATAACCCTAGTCCTAAGTGCAGTATAACAACAAATAAATGCAGTACTTGTTACACTATACTTGAATTATGATACAGTTATCAGGACAAGTTAAGTGTTGCTTCAGTCTGCTAGGAGTCACAGAAAGGATGAGAACAAACTGACCAATCAGAATGGTGCAAGAGGAAAAACACTCCTAGTCCAATGTTCTGAACACATTCCAAGCCCGAATGCCACCCAATCTTCTGGAGTTTACAACAACGACTTGAGGGTAGGGCAGAGAAGAGGAATGCAGAAAGACACAAACACATACTCTCTCTCTTCCTCCCTCTCTCGCTCTCTCTCTCTCTCACACTCTTCATCTCTCTCTCTCCCTCTCTCCCTGTGTCCCCCTCTCTCTACAGGAAACAGCACATTACGACCTCAGGCTTGAAGAATTCCACACTTCACGAGGTTGCAGCGTTTCGGGGTCAACGCTCGCCCAGCCTCAGGGTGAAATTAACACCCGAGCTGGACCAAAAATGTGTGTGTACTTGTGCGCGCTAGTGCAAGTGTGTGTAGGGCTGCAAAGCTACCGGTAGTTTATCAAAGTTACCGGAATCTTCAGTAATCTATGGCAATCTATCATAACTTTGGTAATTTATATTTGAAAAATTGTTTTTCAAATGTATTCATATATGGTATTCATTTTTTATATCTGTGTCCATATTGTCAATGAGTTTCTAGTGGATCGACCACATGGTTCAAGAGGAACTAGCTTAATTAATGAAAAAAGTATCTATTCAACAATGGCATTATTTTCAATGAACTCTGCAACTCTTCCAATTATTGACTTTTTTCACAACTGCCACCAGTTTAACGCCAAAACATACTGACAGTAAAATAAATAAAAGTTTGAGAAAAAAACTAATAAAATATAAAGGATATTTCATGCTGAAACCCTCATATTAAACACCAATGGTATTCACTAAGTTGATGGTTTAATTTAGGATAATGTTTTACAGCTTTCTCATTCTATTTTTTATTTAATTATTTCATATATTTCACGTGATAAGGCCACACAGAGGGCCAGAGATAATTACAGACGCCTGTATAAACCGGAAGTACCCAACAGGGCCACTAGATGTCTTGTGATAGATTACATCAAATCCTTGAACGATACCAACATTTCTGGTAGTTTACTGGTAAACCCTTTGCAACCCTATGTGTGTATGCAGCTGTGTTTCATCAATGACACATATTCACATCTTATGTGCTCTCAGGAGACGTGGCTGACCTTAGTCCTCATTCATATCACCAAGGTGTTTCCGTTCTACCTAAATGTTTCTGCCCTCCAACAGAGGCCCAGTCCCTCTCAGATCGCCTGCTGCCCATTCCTTTCCACCACATCTACTCCACAGTGTTACCTCTGCAATATACCGGCCTCTTTTTGGATTCTTCATGTCGTTTAGGGGCTTTTTACCCATTGACCTTCTCTTACTCAAAACCAAAAAGAAATCGAAATGATTGCATAATTGTTGCATCATGCACTGCCACCCCAGGTGATATAGATTGTGTGATTTACGACACCGTGCTGTGAAGGGATGACTAAACTAGAGTAGAGCCACCAAATAGGGTTACCCCAGTCAGTCAGTCAGTCAGTCAGTCATTCAGTCATTCAGTCATTCAGTCAGTCAGTCATTCAGTCAGTCAGTCAGTCAGTCAGTCATTCATTCAGTCAGTCAGTCAGTCAGTCAGTCAGTCAGTCAGTCAGTCATTCAGTCAGTCAGTCAGTCAGTCAGTCATTCAGTCATTCAGTCAGTCAGTCAGTCATTCAGTCAGCCAGTCATTCAGTCAGCCAGTCATTCAGTCAGCCAGCCAGTCAGTCATTCAGTCAGTCAGTCAGCCAGTCATTCATTCAGTCAGTCAGTCAGTCAGTCAGTCATTCAGTCATTCAGTAATTCAGTCATTCAGTCATTCAGTCAATCAGTCAGTCATTCAGTCATTCAGTCAGTCAGTCAGTAATTCAGTCAGCCAGTCATTCATTCAGTCAGCCAGCCAGTCAGTAATTCAGTCATTCAGTCAGTCATTCAGTCAGTCAGTCAGTCAGTCATTCAGTCAGTCAGCCAGTCATTCAGTCAGTCAGTC
Organism: Coregonus lavaretus; assembly: GCF_964263955.1. NCBI lineage: Eukaryota > Metazoa > Chordata > Actinopteri > Salmoniformes > Salmonidae > Coregonus > Coregonus lavaretus. The sequence goes on along the minus strand of NC_140001.1, from coordinate 37,823,340 downwards.
AGTCATTCAGTCATTCAGTCAGTCAGTCATTCAGTCAGTCAGTCAGTCAGTCAGTCAGTCAGTCAGTCAGTCATTCAGTCAATCAGTCAGTCATTCAGTCAGTCAGTCAGTCAGCCAGTCATTCATTCAGTCAGCCAGCCAGTCAGTCATTCAGTCAGTCAGTCATTCAGTCAGTCAGTCAGTCATTCAGTCAGTCAGTCAGTCAGTCAGTCAGTCAGCCAGTCATTCAGTCAGTCATTCAGTCATTCAGTCAGTCATTCAGTCAGTCAGTCAGTCAGTCAGTCAGTCAGTCAGTCATTCAGTCAGTCAGTCAGTCAGTCAGTCATTCAGTCAGTCAGTCAGTCATTCAGTCAGCCAGTCAGTCAGTCAGCCAGTCAGTCAGTCATTCATTCAGTCAGTCAGTCAGTCAGCCAGTCATTCAGTCAGTCATTCAGTTATTCAGTCATTCAGTCAGTCATTCAGTCAGTCAGTCAGTCAGTCAGTCATTCAGTCAGCCAGTCATTCAGTCAGCCAGCCAGTCAGTCATTCAGTCAGTCAGTCAGCCAGTCATTCAGTCAGTCAGTCAGTAATTCAGTCATTCAGTCATTCAGTCAGTCAGTCATTCAGTCATTCAGTCAGTTAGTAATTCAGCCAGTCAGCCAGTCATTCAGTCAGTCGGTCAGACAGTCAGTCGGTCGGTCGGTCGGTCGGTCAGTCAGTCAGTCAGTCAGTCAGTCAGTCAGTCAGTCAGTCAGCCAGCCAGTCATTCAGTCAGTCAGTCAGTCAGTCAGTCAGTCAGTCAGTCATTCAGTCATACAGTCAGTCAGTCAGCCAGTCAGTCAGCCAGTCATTCAGTCAGTCAGTCATTCAATCATTCAGTCAGTCAGTCAGTCAGTCAGTCAGTCAGTCAGTCATTCAGTCATACAGTCAGTCAGTCAGCCAGTCAGTCAGCCAGTCATTCAGTCAGTCAGTCATTCAATCAGTCATTCAGTCATTCAGTCATTCAGTCAGCCAGTCAGTCATTCAGTCAGTCAGTCAGTCAGTCATTCAGTCAGTTAGTAATTCAGTCAGTCAGCCAGTCATTCAGTCAGTCGGTCAGACACAGACAGTCAGTCAGTCGGTCGGTCAGTCGGTCGGTCAGTCGGTCAGTCAGTCAGTCAGTCAGTCAGTCAGTCAGTCAGTCAGTCAGTCAGTCAGTCAGTCAGTCAGTCAGTCAGCCAGTCAGTCATTCAATCAGTCATTCAGTCAGCCAGTCAGTCAGTCAGTCAGTCAGTCAGTCAGTCT
>NC_140001.1:37764577-37817077 GCF_964263955.1 Coregonus lavaretus | reverse complement strand
ATAGTTGATGGAAACAGCATGTTGTTTTTAATTATTTTGTTTTAAGCCTTCCCCAAACCGTAGACGTAACCCTAACCACTCAGAATTAATACCTGAACTTAACCCTTTGAGTTGTTTCTGTTTTAACCCTGTAACCACGTGGAATGAATGCATAAAAAAATAGACGTTCATGCAAATTTCGAAGGTAAACTATGAGAGAGGAAGAGAGACAGATAGACAGAAAAAACACCACCCATTGCAAAAACATGACTATACTACATTTCAACTCAATCAAACTCTGCTTTCATAAATAGTGCATCATTGTGTCATGATTAACAACCTGTGACATAGATGTAATAAGTTTGTAATAAAGTTGATAAGATGATTATAAGCATACCTTGTAGTACGAATATACATGAAAACATGACATATTATTCCATTAGTTCTTATTCCAACAGCATATCCCAGACCTCTGTCTGTCTGTCTGTCTGTCTCTCTGTGTGTGTGCTTGTCTGCCCGTCCGCCCGCCCGTCCGCCCGCCCGTCCGTCCGTCCGTCCGTCTGTCTGTCTGTCTGTCTGTCTGTCTGTCTGTCTGTCTGTCTGTCTGTCTGTCTGTCTGTCTGTCTGTCCTGCCATATGATTGGCCCAGAGCCCAGCCATAACAGGCCATGACATGACTGGGAGCAGTCAATCTGAGCCAGCCATCTCTCTGTCATTTTCTGGTAAGATGGCCTACTGATTCCAGGTATCCCACAATCACACATTCCAGCGGACCCCACAGTACAGCAGCGTGCAGTACAAGCCAAGCTAAGCCAGGGGAGGGGAGAGTTCCCCACTAGGTCACAGGTGTTCCACCTCATCATACTAACTGCTGGGATGGGCTCCTGCCCGGTGTGGTTTGTCACAATCTGCTTGTCCCACGGAAGATTAAGATCTCAGAGGACCTTGAAAGAAGTTGTGTTTGTGACCTGTTGTTTCTGGGATGGGTTGTGTGTATGGAGTTTGTCGAAGGAACACAGGAGTATGTGGTAGGAAAATCTAAGAATATTGCCATAAGTCTGCTCTCTCTCGCTCTCTCTCGCTCTCTCTCTCACTTACATAGATACACACACACGCAGACACACACACAGCTCAATCGCCCGCCAGCTTCAAACTTCAACTCAAGTCCCAGCTCCCAGTACCGCTGGCCCTGGAGCCAAAACACAAACACACTACCGCTACTATACTCCTTCTCCAGTCCTCCCCCTATCCTTCCCTCTCTCTCTGCTTTTCCTCACACTCCCCGCCCCTCTGTCCGCCAGCACTGGGAGGGAGGGGAAGGAGAGGGAGGGAGGAGAGGAAAGAGGAGGAGGGAGGGAGGGAGGGTGGACCACCGTGACTGTCATGGCAGGGCTGTGTGTTTACATTGCTGTGCCTCACTCTGCAATACATCTGGCATTCTGGAGCCACTCTTCCCTGCCGGGGGGGGGGGGGGGGGGGGGGGGGGGGTTAGAGGAAAGAGACCTTTTCGGCAGAGAGGAAAGAAGGGGGAGCTAAGGGGGGGAGAGAGAGAGAGAAGGATGGAGTGAGGGAGAGAGGAGGAGGGAGGGAGGGAGAGGGGAAGTTTTGGAGGAGTCTCTTGCGGTCGGTCATTCGCAGAGCTCTGGTTTTTGAATAAGAGCGTCTGAAAGAATGCAGAATGTAAACACAGCGCTTGGAGGCATCTCAGGAGGTGGTTTGTGAATGGGAGACCGTCCATTTCTACAATACACACACACGCACACACACACTCTAGAGTTGTAACTTTTCAAACATATTTAACCTTTATTTCGCCATATAAGTCATTGGGAATAAACACTCTTTTAAAATAATGACTTTTAAAAACTTTTAAAAACAGAGCCATAACTCTGTGCACACTAACACAGCCATGGTGTTTTCCAAACACTAAATCATTCTCCAGCTCGCCTGCACATTTCATCAACTAGTAAAGTTTAACATAACATGTTGGAATGTTATTCTACTGACGGCTTAATCCTGTTTGGAGTCAACTGATAAACACAAAGAATTTGGAGCCCACTTGTTTTCCTGTGTGTATGTGAAAGGGCACAACCCGTCAACAGAGTGAGGATGTAGGCCGCCCGGCCCTGCTCCGTCGGGAAGGAGGAGGGTTGTAGGCTGAATACCAGGGAACACTGGGTGAGGAATTCCCCGCAGCCCTCTGGACGTCCGTTACACCTCTCCGGAGGTGGTAGGCAGGGTTCCCGCAATGTCGCAGGCGAGACTGGAGACGCCGGCTGCTGGGGCTGGTCGGGTGTCCACATTTGCATGCACGTGTAATGCGTATATTTCTTGTGCTGTGCAATTAGGCTACAATATGTGTTTGTGCCCGCATTTGTGCATGTTTGATTGCTTGTGTCTGCAAAATGAGAGTGGATAGAGTGAGCGGGAAAAGTCTAGGATGGCAGAGGGAGGGTAAAAGAACTAGCCTGCCATTCCCATTCAACTAGCTCCTCACTCAGAGGAAAAACAGAGGAGACTGTGTGTGTGTGTCTTCCTATACACATCAAAACAAGGATAATTCTGACCAGAGAGAAGAAGCCACATTTGGAGTCTTCCCTTCCTTTCCTCTTTTCTCTTCTCCCTCTTCTCTTCTTATTCCCTGTCTCTTTCTCTATCCTCCTCTCTTCTCCCTCCTCCCCCTCTCTCTCCCTCTTCCCCCTCTCTCTCCCTCCTCCTCCTCCGTCCACATGAAAGGTTGACTGGGCCTTTTTCACAGTCACTCAGCATTATAGTTAGCCCGACCGATATATCAGTTCACCGATATTAAAGGTAGACTCAGGGAAATGAAGTTGCCACGAGCAGCACTGCAGATATTGAGATGAGCGAGATGCAAGACTTCACTCACACACAGTATCTGCGCACTTGCACAGAGAAGCAGAGAAGTTGAGCCTCACGCTTCAACGCTCTTAGTTGTTGTGGAAATTGTCACACTGTGCTGTTTACTCTCTGCATCTACGTTATATCGCTGAGTCTACCTTTAACAGCCAATATTGGCCTATTACCAGACCAAAATAAATAATGACAGTACTCTGCCTCTAGCAGCACAACAACAAGCTAACCACGTATTATTCGTCATGAGGGCAATGGCACGCAAATATGTAGCTGTGCTTCAAGTCATGTTGCTTAAGCAAAGGCATGGCAACTTTTCCAGAATGAGGACACACACACACCAACACTAGGCGGGTGATTCTCATGAAACCAGTTTTAACCATGGCAGTAGCAAAATCTGCAATAATGAACTAACAGTGACTTATTTTAAATACATTTTATATTTTCACCTGAATGTTGTACATTTTCACCCCAAATTCTCATCACTGAAATACATCCGGATTAAATTATTGGGTCATTTTATAAAATGTTATCTTTTGCTGTAGGTTGTCCATAAATCATACAAATTGTATGCTAGTTGAAGTTTACATTAAACTATAATATTTTTAGGTCAGTTGCGGTAATGATAACCTTAATTTCGGTAATAATAATAATAAGCTAATTCTAATGTATAGTCAAATGGTGTGCTGTGCTGGTAACTTTTATGATTTAATAGGACCACTGCTTACACCTATTGTATAGATTTTTTTGTAAAACATCAGTTATTTGATTAAGTAGGGATTGTTAAGAAATATGGGTGTATAAACCCCATTTAATTTACTTAAAGCCACAATCTGGAGTTTGTGTTTCAGCAAAGAGCAACCCCGCCACTTAAAGTTGGATATCCCCCATTTTGACACGTGTGTTACAGGAGGGGGTCGCAGTTCCGGAGCGACCCACTAGGTGTCATCCTCCAACAACCTTAGGCACCTCCTCACTCACAGTCTGGACTAATCATTATCCTATTGGTGTCACCTGTGTCTACCTGTTCACCTGTGTATCTATGCCCTCACCTCCCTGTGTTCCCTTGCTCAGTTTTCTCTGCTAGTTTCACTATGCTCAGCAGTACTAATCAGTGTCTGATCGGAGAAGTATGTACAGGTACTCAAGAAATGTTCTCCCTGTTTCTTTATTATTTCAGTCGTAGTTACAATTTCGTATTTTGGCTGTCAGCTTGTTTTTGGAGACTTATTTGCGCCACCTTTCTTTTATCGTGTTAAGTCTGTTGTTTTGTATCCTGGCTTCGGGACCACCAGTAAAGATCCTTGTTTTCACCATCTCTACCTACTGCCTACTGTCTATCCTGCACCGCACATGGGTCACACCTCACACCAACCCTTACAGAAAACTGAGCCAGTATGGACCCAGCGGAGGAAGCACAGTATTGGAGCGCATTGGCAACGCAGGGAGCTATGCTGAACCAACACGAACGCAGCCTGCAGCAGATCACAGAGAATCTCCGCCAGCTGACGATCGCCGTGCAGAGCCGGGTGGACACCCGACCAGCCCCGGCAGACGGCGCCTACCACCTCCGGAGAGGTGTGACAGACGTCCAGAGGGCTGCAGGGAATTCCTCACCCAGTTTTCCCTGGTATTCAGCCAACAACCCTCCTCCTTCCCGACGGAGCAGGGCTGGGCGGCCTACATCATCACTCTGTTGACGGGTCGGGCCTTTTCCTGGGCTACCGCGGAGTGGGAGAGCCAAACTCCGGCGTGCTCCGACTCCTACCAATTCACCCGGGAGCTACGCAAGGTGTTCGACACTTCTCGGGTGGTGTCGGGACACTAGTTCAGGAGGCAGCTCACGGCCTGTCAGCAGGGTGACCATTCGGTGGCGGACTACTCCGTGGAGTTCCGGACCCGGGCTCGAGAGGCAGGATGGGAGGAGGCCGCCCTAGTCGTCCTTTACGCACAGGGGCTATCGGAGGGGATGAAGGACGAACTCTCCTTCAGGGAGCTGCCTGAGTGACAGTACGGTCTCATCGACCTCTCGGTGTGGGTAGACAATTGGCGTCATGAGAGGGCGTTTGAGAGAGGGATGACGCAAGGCGTGTTTCTGCGTCCTGGAGGCTTTCAGCCGATTCAGGGAGGAGACGCCTCAGGAAGAAGCTATGCAGCTGGGTGCGGTGCACTTGTCCAGGATGGAGAGGCAGAGGTGTCTGCGCCAGGGACATTGCCTGTACGCCAGGCAGGTCACCACTGCGACTTATGCCCGGAGAAGCCGGGAAACGGTTGTGCTCGCTAGTATCGGGAGTGGTGCTAGCGAGCCGGAATCGAAACCCTAACTCCAGAGACTCCCAGACTTTTCTCCCCGTCAGGGTTCAGTGGGCCCGCGCTGAGCATCGGGTGCATGCGCTGGTGGATTCTGGGGCAGCGGGAAACCTGATGGACGCGGGGCTGGCCCAAGGGTGGAGCGTTCCCTTACTCTCCCTCTCCGAGCCGGTTCCGGTCATGGGCCTGGACGGCCGGCAGTTGGGGTCAGGCTTCATCACCCGGCGCACTGTCCCCTTGCTTGTCCGGGTGGCAGGGGGCTATGGGAGGATATCCAGTTTTTCATTGTGGACTCTCCGGAGTGTCCCCTTGTCCTCGGGCACCCCTGGCTGGTCGCCCAGAAACCCCGGATAGACTGGTCCACGGGGCGGCTCATCCTGGAGGGAGGATCCGCCCCTGTCCTGTTCCGGTCTCCACCGACCACTCATCAGCCCAAACGACTGTCCCAGACCACCACCTCACCTCTTCCCCAGGTCCCGCACTCCGAACCGCCTACCGCCGGTTGCCACCGGGAGGACGGCAGCTACAGACTCCGTCACCGACCCAGACCTGGCAGGCGTTCCCCGGGAGTATTGGGATCTGGGGGAGGTGTTTAGTAAGAGGCGTGCCAAGGGCCTACCTCCTCACAGGCCACATGACTGCGCTATCAATCTCCTGCCGGGAACCATGCCCACACGAGGGTGATTGTTTTCCTTGTCCCGGTCGGAGACGCTGGCCATGAGGGAGTATATCGACGAGGCACTTGTCGGGGGTCACATCCTCCCATCTACCTCACCCGCGGCCACGGGCTTCTTCTTCGTGAGGAAAACGGACAGTGGGCAACGTGATGTGCGTTGATTACCGGGCGCTCAACGTCATCACGGTTAAGAACCGCTACCCACTCCCCCTGAAGACGACGGCATTCAAGTCGTTGCAGGGAGCCCGGATCTTCACCAAGCTGGACTTACGAAATGCCTACAACCTGGTGAGGATTCGGGAGGGGGACGAGTGGAAGACGGCTTTTAACTCACCCAGTGGGCATTACGAGTACCAAGTCATGCCGTTCGGTTTAGCCAACGCACCTGCGGTGTTCCAGGCGTTGGTCAATGACATGCTCAGGGACCTCCTCGACCACAGCATCTTCGTGTATTTGGATGACATCCTAAAATGTTCAAAGGACATGACTGAACACCAGCAGCATGTTCGGCAGGTCCTCCAATGCCTTCTCCGTCACCAGCTCTACGTCAAGGCGGAGAAGTGCGTGTTCCACACGGAGACAGTCTCCTTCCTGGGGTTCATCGTCACCCAGGGGGACATACAGATGGACACAGCCAAGGTCAGCGCGGTACTGGATTGGCCCCAGCCCTCATCCCTCAAGCAACTACAACGTTTTTTAGGGTTCGCTAATTTCTATAGCCGCTCCCCTGACAGCCCTCACCTAGACGAGCGTGCACTCCTTCGCCTGGACCCCGGAAGCGGGGAACACATTCGATGCGCTTAAGCGCCGCTTTACATCGGCCCCGGTCCTAGGGCATCCTGATCCATCCCTACCATTCATTGTGGAGGTGGATGCTTCAGACGTTGCGGTGAGAGCAATCCTGTCCCAGGGGTTCCTCACGGACGGTAAGACTCACCCCTGCACATCTTTCTCCCGTTGGCTGTCCCCTGCGGAGCAGAATTACGACTTGGGGAACCGTGAGCTGCTAGCAGTCAAGCTTGCCTTGGGGGAGACCTCAGAAAAAAAGGGTAGACCTCCACAAGTCTGGTTCATCCTTGGGAGCAATTTCCAAACGCCTGAAGGTACCACGTTCATCTGTACAAACAATAGTGTGCAGTTGCAAACCGTAGTCTGGCTTTTTTATGGCGGTTTTGGAGCAGTGGCTTCTTCCTTGCTGAGCGGCCATTCAGGTTATGTCGATATAGGACTAGTTTTACTGTGGATATAGATAATTTTGTACCTGTTTCCTCCAGCATCTTCACAAGGTCCTTTGCTGTTGTTCTGGGATTGATTTGCACTTGAGTACATTCATCTCTAGGAGACAGAACGCGTCTCCTTCCTGAGCGGTACGACGGCTGTGTGGTCCCATGGTGTTTATACTTGCGTACTACTGTTTGTACAGATGAACGTGGTACCTTCAGGCATTTGGAAATTGCTCCCAAGGATGAACCAGACTTGTGGAGGTCTACAACTTTTTTCTGAGGTCTTGGCTGTTTTCTTTGGATTTTCTCATGATGTCAAGCAAAGAGGCACTGAGTTTGAAGGTAGGCCTTGAAATAGAGCCACAGGTACACCTCCAATTGACTCAAATTATGTCAATTAGCCTATCAGAAGCTTCTAAAGCCATGACATCATTTTCTGGAATTTTCCAAGCTGTTTAAAGGCACAGTCAACTTAGTGTATGTAAACTTCTGACCCACTGGAATTGTGATACAGTGAATTTTAAGTTAAATAATCTGTCTGTAAACAATTGTTGGAAAAATTACTTGTGTCATGCACATGTCCTAACTGACTTGCCAAAACTATAGTTTGTTAACAAGAAATTTGTGGAGTGGTTGAAAAACGAGTTTTAATGACTCCAACCTAAGTGTATGTAAACTTCCGACTTCAACTGTATTTGTTTTCAGTGTTATGTTTAACTCAGGCCTTTTCATTAGGTGAGCAATGTTAAAAAACATTTGAAATTGATTTGTTCATTACTTTTTTGGACTTCGCAAACTATTGCGATAATGAGAATTTTTGCGTTTGTAGTTGGGGAATTTGTGTTAAAATGCATCATATCTGATCAATAAACATAACAATAATTATGAAACAGATAAATACAGATCCTAATCTTAGTGATCGATTACGTTTTTTTTCTTCAGTCAAGTGGCAGTTTTGTGAGAATCACCCAGGCCCTGACTAACTGCTGTGGAATAGAAAACCAAAGCAAATCCATAAGAAGCACCAGCAGTAGCTGGGAGAGAGAAAAACTATGATAATAAACATTGATATAGTACAAATAGAAGTCAGAGTAAATCTGACTGCCCTCTGCTGGAGGGATGGGAGACAAATAAGACACACAAAAACAGTGACACACTCTCAGCGCATTGAACACACACACACATACACACAAACACTCCCAGACACAGAAAACTACAGGGACTAATTGTGACAGCTGCTGTGACCTTTTTGCGCCCCTTCTCATTCTCTTCCTCCTATCTCCCCCCCCCCCCCCCCCCCCCCCTCTCTCTCTGCTGTGATTCCTCACTCTACACCAGGGCCACAGGGTGAGTATCAGGTGAGGTTTTGAATAGCGGCGCCTCCACACACAGACCCCAAACCTGTGGCCCCTGGCCCCAAACTCTGCCCTGCTCTCTCTCTCTCTTTCTGTGTGTGCGTGCGTGCGTGGGGGGGGGGGGGGGGGGGGGGGGGGGGGGTGGGGGTGATGGGCTCGGAGGAGGAAGGGTATGAGTAGGAGGAGGAGTGCTGTGCAAGCAGGGGTTAAATTAAGGGGGAACGGATTGGACAATTCAGGGGGTGATAGAGGGTGGGAGAGCCCCAAAGTCAGTGACTTCATAGGAGCCCCAGCCTCTGTCCTGCTCTCCAGGACCTAGCCCCAGCATCATCCCAACCCCCTGCAACAAGGCCTAGTAGCAGTCCTAACTCCCTCGGTCTAAACTCCAGGCACAGCCCTATCCCCAATTCCAGTCCCATGTCCTCAGCCCCAGACCTAACATACCATTTATTTCCTAACTCATCAAAAAAAAACAGCCCTAACTCTACACCACAGCCCCTAACCATAGCCCCAGCCTCTCTGCTAAACCCCAGCCCTTCTCAGCATGCAGAGGTAGCTAGCGAGGGGCCACTCTACAGGAAGACTAATGTTTACGCCATACTGTTTTAATTAGACTCAGCCAGCGCTGGTATTTTCTTTACAATTTGGCCTGTGTTTGTGTTAACCCAGAATGGCGAGGGATGGCTCTACTTTCATACCATGAGGACCAGGGAGTTCGCTTCCTTTTCTTTTCTACTCGGATACGTCTCTGCTAGAGGGAAATTAGTCATATATTTGATTTAGAAAATCACTAAGGGTTTGGTGATATGAAACACTGCTGATAAATCTGAACAGCCTTGAGAAAGAAGTGTCCTGGCAGCCATATTTGAATAGGAGAGCCCACCACAACACTGCAACTTCCTGTTTAGGCAGGTCACTTCCTGTCACTACTCTCATCAATGTACACAGCTTAATCGACCTCTACTACGTATAAAGTCAGCATCCTAAATCTTAATTCTTCCATAATCGCATTTACATGTACTGTATCTATGCATTTTTCCCGCCAAGTCAAGAGATCAACCTGTTTGCCCCAAAGAGCACCAAAAAGCTTTTCAGTGCTTATGCCTGTTGGATGACACAGACACTTCTTTCTACTCTTTCTTCTTTTATCTGTTTGATTTAACTGTCCATCCCTCAACATTTCTAATAAACACAGCTTTCTGTATCTAAATGAGAGTGTAGTCTTAGTGTTTATGGGTACTGGGGTACTTATTGTGTGAAGAAAGTCAACCCCAACCAAGGCAGCTGAATGTGATTCTCCTTGAATAAGACAAGCTGCAGTACTAAACTACGGACCTAGCAGGATGAAGCCTTACCATAAGCATAGCAGGTGACGAAAGACAGCATGAGATCACCCATGCAACTCCACTCAATTCCGATGAGAGATCTGCTATGGTGTGTGTTGGTGTATGTGTGTCTTAATGGCCAGAGCTCCCCGGTGGGGTCATGTAGAGGTTGCATGCAGAGGAACGGATCCAAATTAAACATAAACAGACGTCCTCTCGCTCTTCTCCTCCTCCCCTCTTCTCATACCTTCCTTTTTCTCCTCCTCTCCTCTTCTCATCTCCCCTCCTCTCATCCCCTCCTCTCTCCCTCTTCACATTGATGTTGGACCACAGTTCCCCCTGTGCTGAGCCGAGCCCAGAGCAGCCCTCCACTGTCCAGGCAGTACTAATCTATCCCTCAGCTGTGCAGTCTAATCTAAACAAACACATCTCTCCCAACCAGCATCTGGAACCCCTCACGTCCCTAGACCTGGGAATAGTGTGTGTGTGTTCTCATGCACTTGTGTGCACATGCAAACCACAGCCATCCGTCATCCCAATAAACTAGTAGATGACCATGGGTTCTGACATCTTGACATAACAAAACAATAACACAGGGTAAGGAGATAGTAACCCTGTAAAAGCATGTGCTGTAGTGTAGTTGACCTTCTGTTGACAGGTTTGTGTGTGAATCACCATGGAACTATGCAACATTAGGATGGGTCCAGGAAAGAAGATACCACTTGATGTTGTTGTGCTTTATTAACACCCCATTATTGTAACTCCGTGTCAGCTAACTTCAGTAAACTATAAGAGTAGTAGGCATGGGATATTGAGCAAAGAAAAGGCATTTGGCCATTGACATTAAAGGTATTTATTAGACAATCTACTGTTGACAGAATCCACATGCTTTAAAATAACATTGCTTAACCAAATCTTTAGCACACAGTAATAACCTATTACTGTTTAAAGTAACTGTCCAAGGACAATCTCACTTTTAAAAGTTAATATTCTGTTAACTCATACCCAAATAATGTTGTTGACTCGTCCTATACTCATATTTGTGGTCAAAGCATAAACTGGAGAAAAAACACTTTCTAAAAAAACATCTCAAACAGACATTTAAAAAATGCTTGCTATTTCCTCATAGAACATGATGTCATGTTGGCTCATTGGCTGATCTGGCCAATCAGTGGTCTCCTAGTATGAATATTTTTAATGACCGGTTTACACCCACACCATTCTGTTGTTGGGGTATGCCAACACCATTTCAACACAGAACATTTTAACATACTTATTTACCACTTTTTGGAAGGAAAACTATTTCACTCATATTGTAATTAACTATAGGTCATATTTCATAGAAATCTGGAAACACTGGACAGTTCTTTTAAAGTAACATACATCTAGTAGGTTATAGAATACTACACCAGAAAAAGCTTGTCAGAGCTTGATCGACCCTCACGAGCTGAACTGCTCTTGCATTACAGATGAGCATGCTCTCTGTAAACACTGAAACTGCTGGCACGGTTGGCTAGAGAACTATGGGAGGGGGAAATTTATTTTAATTTTTAGTCATTCTATCCAGAGCGACTTACAGTTAGTGAGTGCATACATTTTCATACAGGCCCCCCGTGGGAATCGAACCCACAACCCTGGCGTTACAAACGCCATGCTCTACCAACTGAGCTACACGGGACTAATTTCTGTCGGGATGATTCACTGTTCATTTGAACTTATTTTATTTTCCTTTTTTCTTAAATCGTATTCTCTTTGACGGCATTTATATCGCTATACTAATCATATGCCACCCTAAACATAGCTAAAGATACTGCCGACATATTTTATGTAAACAACCATGACCAAAAGGCAATAACATTTCAATCGTAAATCCCAAGTATGATCTCTTTCAAACCGCCCAAATTTCAAAAGAAAGTGAATTGATGACCTATTCGTGACTCAAATACCACCGTCCTAAACTACTGGAATGCAGATCAAAGGAAGAAAAAACGCGGCCCCTCCCCCTTTCCCCAAAATCACCACCCATACTCAAAAGACCCCTTTCAACAAAAATACACTCTACATAACTAAAAAGAATAGCATAACCCTGAGTTTCAGACGGTCTACTTTTGTAAACATGCGTTTCTGTCCGCACTCCTCTTTTTTCCTTCAGCCGGAGACAAATCTTTTTGGAAAGTTGAGAGCTGTCCAAAACGGGACCACACACAGTCTCCGAGCTGTGCGCGGATCACATTCAACTGCTGGGGGCAGGCAGACGCACACACACTCACACACACTCACAAAATGGCGGCTTTGACAACATTTCCTTTCTCCAAAACTATCATAAACTTAATAACAACTTTCCTTTTAACTTAAAGAAACATTTTGAGCTACTCTGTGAGCCTTCTTTCCCCACATGCAGCGTTAACTCAACATATCCAACGCAACAAAAACCATAACATGAAACGAAATAAAAATATGTTCAAGTTGTAACCTGGCCCCTTGTCAAACTGCTGCTATATAATAAACATTCCCCCCAGCTTGTTTTGAAGACCCCCCACCCCTTTCCACCCCACCCAACCTTATCCCTTCCCAGACTTTAGCTTATTCTCAACAGGAAAGACAAACGATTCAACAGGCAAAATAAAAGGACCAAAATCATAAATAATTGTCTTACCTTCTACCCAGAGTTTCTCCACGTCGGTTTCCAGATTAGCTGCCCGTAAGCCAACAGCGAAAGCTCCGAATATCAAGAGGCCCACAACCAAAAACTTTCCGCAGTTCTTTTGTATGTAACAGCCCAACTTAAACAAGAGTCTCTGAAACTTCGCTCTCAGCCACAGCGGTGCTTTTCTTCCAGTCGCCTTCCCCTGCGACAAGACAAGAGAAAGTCTACATAAATATTACTCCCCAAACAAGTGCTGGGAGCATCAAAGATGTAGGCCTATCATTATTGATCAATGGGGTGTAGTGTTATGGGATGAGGACATCACGGTTGTCATAGAATATAAGACATGTTAATGAACGTGTTATGACAATGGTGTGATTGGTGCAATTTTTCGTTCTAGATCAACACTTAATTTGCGGACTTCTATAATGCATGAGCTGTTTATATGTAGGCTAACCTTTATAGCCTACTGTATATGTGCAGTGTGTTCAATAGGGTACATCAATGTAAACTGTTCTAAATAAGAACCTCGGAGTAGGCCTGTTATTCTGGCCAAAAGAGGACTTGGTCGGACCTCCTACGTCGAGGGAGGAAATAGATATAAAGTTGGCGAGCCAGCGACGTAAGCAGCGGTTTTGGACGATAGGACTAAAGTCCGTTACATTTTTGTTTTTACCACACACACAGACGGACAAGGAGGGGAACGCGCAGCAATGCTTGCTGTCAGTGACACAGTGTAACACCGCGCGAGCCTTGATGTGATACATTGTATCGAATTATTATATTAATCCCCCAAAAGATTCACGTGGGGTTTTACGCTGCCGCAAAATCACACACAACACAATTCCATTCCCATTGAGCTACTTGTGTGATCTGAGCTGGGGAGTGGAGTAGCCATCTCGGAGGGAGTTAGGCTACGACAATATTTGTGAACGGAAGAGGGCAGCCACATGGATTTTTGCTTTGGAGAAGAGAACGGAGAACGACTCCCCAGTAAAGATAATATCGTACAGACGTCTGGGCAGTTAAAATATTGTACTACCGTTACGCAAACACATAGGCCTAAACATTTATGCACATTTTAATTGTGCAAAAGTAGGGAATCGCCTACACCGTGTAGCCTATGTTGCGCGACCGTTATTGAAACGTTGTAGCCTATAGTGTAGCCTACCATTATAGGAAAGTTACAATTTATAGACTACAATGTGTAGCCTACATTCCCAAGGAAGAGGATTAGTCTATATGCGAGAAAAGTTAACTATTCTTGAATAGCAAATCACAACATAGGCTACAAGGTATAGCTCTAGTATACACCCTAACCCATCTCCCCCTACCCTGCCCGTCCCGTAGCTATCCCGTTACCTAGCGACTTGACAAAGTTGGGCAGTTTCACTATATAGTAGAAGCATACCCATAGCATTTCACTCAAACGTGTCAAAGAATAAGCACCTCGGATATTTGCTCCAAGGCGAAAGCTGCATCGCAGTAACTTGGCCGCTGCAAATACTCCAAATCCGGCGCTGTTGTGCGATAGTTCCCCCTGTTCCTCCGCGTTATCCTCGGCCGATCGGGGTCCCTGTTTTCCTGCTCTGAGGAGGCATTAGCAGCCGAGGCCATGTTGCGGTGACTTCGCGCTGGTTCTGCTTTTACACGTTATAATATTTCCCCGAAAGCGTGTAGTAATGTCCCAAGGCAACACAGTTTCACTCTCGGTGATCTCACACCCGTAAAGTACTTCATACTCCTGTTGGAGACGGCGAGTCAAAGTCTGCACCTTCCATCCCAACATTTCGTGATCCGGAGGTCTCCACCGCTTCGCACATTCACCGTTTCTCTTCAAAAAAAGTTATTTATCTTAAAAGGCAAAGTGGAAATATCGATTCCCATCTACAAAACCGCGGCTTGGAACGTTCGATGGTCGTAGCATTCTGTGTGTTCTATGTGGTCTTCCCTTGGGCCGCGCAACACGGCGAACTCTGAGATTCAATAGAGGAGAAAAAAGACCACTCTCCATTTGGGGACAGAGGAGGAGGGGTAAAAGCAAAAATAATCGAAATCCCGCCTCCAGGGCTGTCAGATGGCCGGACTTTCTCGCATCTGATTGGTTCCAGAAGGGCAAAAATTACTCAGAAAACACGACTATTATTAGCTGCTTAGCAACAGCTCACTAAAGTAGAGCGACCACCCAAGCCGACAACCCTCGTGTGTGCATCTCAAACTTCAGGGGAGCCTTTCAGAAAGCCAGCCCTCTTGTGCGTTTGCGCGCAACCAAGACCGGAGTTTGTGGTTTTCCAAAAGGAACTACATTTCTTGAAGCAGCATTTCTTGAAGAAAACACACTTCCAAGGCGAAGTATGCAGTCTGTTCGTCTGAGGGGTTTCGAGGAATGTCAGAACTGCAGTTTTTAACTTAAATTTGTTCCCCAACAGGCCCTGATGGTGGTAGCTTGGCCTCAAATTACAGAGGTTCTGGGGGAGGTCCCAAATTTCAGTCCGTCTCAATGTTCCCTAATGACAGTTTAGTGGATAGCCTAACAAACATCATAATAGGGTAAAAATGAAAACCCTTAATCTATACAAATTAAGAAACACAATAATACATAAACAGTGAAACCATCAATACTATCTACAGTTAGCCTATCAATCTAATATTATAGGCCTAATTGTCACTTCTGTTTTCGCATGTTGCGCATGCACTTGGAGAGGCTTACTCTTTCTTGGATTACACTACAAATATTAATTACGCTAATACACTTAGGCTATATAACACGTATAAACACATTTTATATGTCTATTATTGAACTGGATGGTCTTAGGGGCCTCCCTCTCTCTCTTGCCCTAGCTCTATGCTGTGTGCTGATGCGTAGCCCAAATACATGCCAAACAATGCCCGCTGTCTCAATGTCACTCTGCAGTCACCGACAGTGAGGAGCTGAAAAAAGTTATGTCCTCAGAGATAAGGCAAGAGATGGTAGAAGAGATGACTTGAGAGGTAGGCTAGGTCTAGTCTATGTAATAAATGCATTATACATTGTGGGCCTACACTGTGTCGACTTCCCTCGCCTAAACAATATGGTAAACGTGCTTTCTATCAGGAATGAGCAACATACACTTTTGGTGTTAGCCCTGCTCACTTTCAAAAATATATATACACTTTTGGGGATCTTAAAATAGAGTGGATCCTTTCATTAAATAAGTATTTTATTTCCCATTCAGCAGATAAACAGGCCTAATGGATGGCATGTGTGCGTTCCACTGTCAGATCAAAATCCATACTTTCAATCGTTATAATAACAATGATTGTCTGATGATTAAAACAACAATTACTCTTATGGTTGTGAGCACTGTGTGAACAGTCACAGAAAAAACGAACTGATATCTTTATCTTTCAAAATGCATTTCAGGGCCTGTATTCACAGTGTCTCAGAAAGGACTTCTGATCCATGATCAGTTCTGCATTTCAGATCATTATGAATCAGACAGGGGCACCTGATCCTAGATCAGGATTCCTACTCCGAGACGCTTTGTTATTAGAGGCCCAGTTCTAATCTCATCCATATTGTAAGGTATCATGTGTAATAACATATACAGATGTAGGATCTTAATTTGAGCCAGTTTGCTACAGCAGGAAAATAATCCTCCAGCAACAGGAAATGTGAATTATTTTGTGGATTATAATTAATGGCATTTTTTTGTAGGGGTTGATACATTTTTTGTCAGGGCAAATCAAGTCTGACATTTTAAAGTGGAAATTACAAACTTTAGAAGCCTTTTTAAACCTCGAATACACTACAAGTTTGAATTTTCTGCTGTGCAGGAAAATTCTCAGCAACAAAAGAGTGATCAAATTAAATCAACATCTGTATGTAGGAAAGTATCACAGTTATTTAATGCAGACATCACACTGCAAGGAGATCATGTATAATTAACTAGTAACTAATTTTTGACCGGTAGATTTTGACCGGTAGGCCATCTCAAGAAACTTAATTGTCTTAAAGTGTTGCATGATTCTATTTCATTATGAAAAGTAAAGACATTGCCATACTTTGTCCCAAGGTCAATACCACTTATGCTCTCCAGAATATGGCCCATGCTCACATTATAGCATTGAAGGTCCATTGTATGTGCCAATAGTATGCATGGTTTCTTGCCATCCTGATTGTTATTGGCCACAAACGCCTCATTCAGTATAAGACCAGACATCTTGAATGGATCTGAACTGGTTAAAGGGGACACACTATAGCCACACCCTATAGCCAATTATTTCTAGGCTAAATTATAGAGCATTATGCACTAAGATGTAGTGCAATAGACTTATGCAGCTTAATGGAGGCATTTTACCATTCCACACCATAAGATGACCTGCAGAATGTTTCCATCAGTAATAATGGCATGTTGACAAAGTAAGCTAATCATGAAAATATAAATGTCCACTCCACAATATTTCCACATATTTAGTATGAGTGACATTTAGGCCTACCTGTCCATCATGTCAATCGCTTATTGCTGTCTAAATAGGCGCACAGTGACATTGTTCTGATACATTGATATTTGCAACACATAATTACAAAAAAAATAACACACACTACCCACTGGGCAATAACTGGTTGAATCAACGTTGATTCCAAGTCATAAAAAAATAATATATGTGATGACGTTGAATCAACGTGGAAAACTGATTGGATTTGCAAAAATCATAAAAAAAATTCACCACACTTTAAACCTAAAGCCAATGGCACGGTGACATATTTTGTTGATTTCACGTTGAATTCACATTAGTTGACAACTCAACCACATGTAAATCAAAAATAAGACTCTGAACTGACGTCTGTCCCAGCGGAAAATGAAAAGATTAGTGAGAGGAAACGTTATTGTATATTATGCATGACACGCGTCATGGTGCTGGATCAAAAATCAAATAATTGTTTTGACATCGACATTAAAACTAATCGACAGGCAACATAATTATCGTCCACCAGACCGCAGTAATCACGATAATACCGTAATTAGCTATTGTAACCACTTAGTGGGACAAATATCAATTTCTCAATCTGCGCGCGTTTGCCAAGATCTCACACCTGAGCTGTCAAATCTCTCCTTGGCCACCGCAGCTCGCGGACTTGCCAGCCAGCCACTTACCATATTCTATCCAGGGGAAAACGGTCTGGAGAAATCAATAATATCCGCCTCCGACTCAGAAAGTTAGTTGTTACTTATGATGAAGATGAAAAAGTTTGCTTTGTCATCAGGGGGAAAAAGAGCCCGGCGCGCAGTAATCCTTATCCGACAGTCTTGGTTGCAGGCATTCTGCTAAGTGTTGGAGAGGTTCACAATTACATGCCTGTTTCTATTAACCCGCTGCGCCAAGTCTACGTGGGTGGTCCCATTCTCAATAGGCAGGACCCATGCCTGTCACGTGATTAGGCTAAAACTGTAAACACGCACACACAGTACGCACACACACGCGCGCGCACACACACACGCACACACACACACACACAGTCTTGTACAGCTAACCTTGTGGGGACACACATTTCAGTCCCATTCAAAATCCTATTTTCCCTAACCCCTAACCCTAAACCTAACCCTAACCCTAACCCGAAATCTTACCCTAACCCTAACCTTAACCTTAACCCAAAAACCTAACCCTAAAACTAACCCTAGCTCCTAACCCTAACCCTAAACCCAATTCTAACCCTAACATTAATTCTAACCTTAACTCTAAACCCCCTAGAAATAGCATTTGACCTTGTGGGGACCAACACAATGTACCCAGTTGGTCAAATTTCTGTTTGTTTACTATTATTTTGGGGACTTCTGGTCCCCACAAGAATAGTTAAGCAAGTCCACACACACACACACACACACACACACACACACACACACACACACACACACACACACACACACACACACACACACACACACACACACACACACACACACACACACACACACACACACACACACACACACACACACACACACACACACACACACACACACACACACACACACACACACACACACACACACACACACACCTTACTCCCAGCCTGTACCCCCCAACCACTCCAATGTCAATACTGGCAACATCAATAATATTATCATGATGACTATAATGGTCCATGTTCATTTTGAGGGTTGGTATTAGGCCCAGGACTGTAGGAGGTCCTGGCTACCTGACAGCTAAATTGACATTCAGTATAAGTGTCATACAACAGCCAAGATGGTGGTTATGATAGTGAAGATGGAAAGGAAACAGGGCTGGATGGCTCACAGCACCAAACCTTTTCCCTCTCATGTCAGGGTTAGAGACATCAGTTATAAATTGATACTGTTGCAACTTAAAAAGAAAAGATCACAATTAAAATCTTGATGCTTCATTTATCTAATTCACGTTAAAATCATGACGTTTCGGCTGTCATTGGCCTACATCAGAATGAGCTTCAAACCTTCACACCACCATTACCAGCACCAAGAAATGCCCAATCCCAAATTCCTATGTCCCTACACTGTTATCGTGGTATCTTTGAGGTCCTATGTAAGTGTAAGCATGCAATATGGTTAACAAATTACACCTGTATCAAAGGACAACGTGGAGCAAATAACATATTGTTAATACTTCTCTCTGCTACACAGAGTGCCTCGGGGGAAGGCTATGTGTTAGGGGTCAGTTTGGAATTGGCCAAGTGTCTCTCAGAATGACTTCATCAACCAATCACATACTTCAAGCCCTGAGGGTTGACGGCTGACTCACAGACATGGGAAAAACCTTATTAGCGCATTCAGTTATTTATGATTTGCAGGTGGATTATTACAGTTGTTAACAACATGGTGCGAGCGCAGAAATATTACTTTGTCAAGCCCAACGTGTTTACGTCGTTGTGCCAGGTCCATTCTCAAATTCCAAATTCAAGTCTCTTGTGCTGCATAATATGAATGCATATGTTTTACAGGTGTTGCTTTTCATTATGAGGCAGAGATACACACATACAGTATAACGCCCTCAAACCCTTTTATTTCCATTACCTTTAGCTCCTATAGTTTGTTGAGAATACTGTGGCACTTCCATATTTTCTTTAAATTGCTATATCCTTTTAAAGGAATAGGGGGAGATGATATCTGAGGGAACATAACAGCAGCAGCAGCAGTATTCCTATTCTGCACCTAAACACACACGATGAATATCTCCCTTAGTTCTGAATCAGTCAGCTTTCTTAGTTGACTAGTTATGAATGGGGCAAGATGCAACAGCTGTGTTTGCTAGCTATCCTGAGGCTATAGCTGGGAGAGTGGCATGGTAAGATCAGACAGGCACGCCTCTGAGGGAAAAAAAGAAGAGCGAGAACGCAAACAAAGCACACCTCTTTATTGGAAACAAATGCATTTAAGATCCCAATTAAGTAAGAATGTCCGCTCTTTTTCTCTCCAACCCAAAAAATAAAAAAGAACATGGATGCCTGAGAGTGAAGGCTCATGGTGATTAAGATCATGTGGTGTTCCATTCAGTCAGAAATACCACAGGCAACTCCTACATTACATGAAGCTAGTCTCACAGCAGCATTGCTTGTGAGAGACAGATAGGCCTACAGTAGTCTAACTGTAGATAGATGTTTTACACATGGGTGGAATTTAGTGTGCATCTCCGTCTTATATTATCTCAGCCTCTCCTAGAGATACCATTTGCTCAGCCATGAAGGTATCTCCTTTTTCCAACGGCTGCCTATGGCTGGCCTATGGCTGGGAGGGCTGGTGAGTTCAGAGTGCCTGCTGGGATGTTTATGTTCCAACTCAAGGTTGTCCTCAATCATACAAAGCTGTTTGACAGTTCACAGCACTGCCTGGACTCTGTTTACCCCTCCCAATTTCCTCCGCCATCATGTGGCTTTGTGCACAATCAGAGCGGCTTAGAGCACACTGGAGTACTGGAGCACTCCATTCCACAACAGAAAGTGGAGAAAATTATTCCAATACACTGTAATGTGATACTAAAGGAATACTACAAGGGCCCTTACTCAATCAAAAAAACGGTAACTAGGTTTTTGGGTTGAAGAGAGAATTCACTTCTTTGAGAAAGTATGTATGTCAGAGTTTATATGAGTTTCTTTTTATGTTCCACATTGTAGAGTTCTGTTGAGTGTATACATCTATTAATGCATTCTTGATGCATTTTTTTTTTGATTTCTTTGGGTTTGATGGGGTTGATTGAATAGGGCACCTAAGCATGTGTGTTGGGCAATGAGTGTGCATGCTTAAATTGGTTATGCTGCTGCTGGGGGGGGGAATTGTGAAAGAGAAATGTAG
The DNA here is from genome assembly GCF_964263955.1 of Coregonus lavaretus. Classification (NCBI taxonomy): domain Eukaryota; kingdom Metazoa; phylum Chordata; class Actinopteri; order Salmoniformes; family Salmonidae; genus Coregonus; species Coregonus lavaretus. The sequence goes on along the minus strand of NC_140001.1, from coordinate 37,796,388 downwards.
CTGTGGATATATTTCCACTTGTAGGGTTATGTGATTATAGTGGTCATACTGCTTTATCTGTGGTAAGCCATTCTAGTTAGAGTCTCTGGTGACTGTTAGCGGGGGATTTGGTTATGGGTGCAGAGAGTATAATTTTATTTTATTTTATAAAAACATTACAAACAATACAGATACAAACAACATACAGGCACACACAAACATCAACGACATCACACCTGCCCAGACCCACCTGCTCACACCCCCATCTCCAGCGCCCGCATCACTCTCTGCCACATGGCCTCAAATTGAACCATTTTGTTTCTCTCCGTAGCCCACGCACTTTCAACATTTAGATAATAAAGCATTTGACCTTTCCATTGTGTTAACGTTGGAGAATTCGTTGGTTGATTTCCAGTTTTCAAGTATGTTTTTTCAAGACGATTGACAAGAAAAGGATTGTCCAACCCATCGGGTATCTCACTGCACCCTCATATGCCATGTCTTGAAATATGCAGACAGACAGATTAAAGGTACATTTACATTGTAATATTTCTGAGAGCCTAACTTTCATCACTTCTGGTCTTTATAGCATTCCCAGAGGGCTATAGGGATTATTGAGTCATTATTAGTTGTACACTTAAGACATGACTTTGCTGTAGTGTTGTAGAATTGGTGAATTTTGTCTCTTGTATAATACATTCTATACGTTAGTTTATACTGGATTAAGCGTGCATTTTCATTAACTGTTATTTTGTTTGTTCTGTTCCAACATTTCCTCTCGCCGAGATTATTCTTATTAGCTCTCCTTAGCAGTCCTAGGTTTCTACCTCTGTGTGTTGTAGGTCTGGAAAAGACAATGTTGGAGCTGGGCAATATTTAAACAAGGCTGTGGTCTGTTCCGAGGAGCTGGCCTGCAAAGCTGTAATTTTTTGGAAGTGAGTTCAGCATCCAACCTTAACAGGAAACGTGTGCTTCTCTGAATGCATACACACGGCTCTCAACAAATAAGCAAAATAATCCAATATCAATGCTATGGCTCCGTCAAGAGAGGCCAGGCAACAGATGCATTTTTTTCTCCAAGTTCTCTAAAGTAAAGAGGGGGAGAGCCCATTGGTCTTAACAGAGGACATGTAGGAGCTAGGACAGCCCCCATGCAGTTTGACTGGTGTAGGTCTTACTGTGAGGCCCTTTGGAAAAGATGACACATAAAGAAGTGAAAGAACACATGAGGAACACAACCGGAATCCCATAAGCTGTCCAGACCTTTGTTCACTGAGACCTCCTTCTCGGAAGACTCTTAACAATGGCAGGAACTGTTACCTTCATGAATGGAATTCAACCCCATAAACCAGGAGCTTCAGCATCCATGAAAAACCATGTTAAACAAGTTGAATTATACCTGATTTATACATGAGTTTGAATTCTTCAGCAGCCATGATAAATAAATACCATAGACGTATTAGCCGTCATTGCATTTCTACTGTACCTGTTTCACAGGTTGATGCTTGTCAAAAACACAAACCATCCAAACAAAGCCATTGTCAGCGGTATTTGTAAGAGCCCCATGCCATGTGTAACAGTTTACAATTCCTGACTAATGGTTCTATTGTGATGAAATGGTGTTAAGGGGTGTTCATAATACCAGAACCATTCTGAATGCACTCACTAACTGTAAGTCGCTCTGGATAAGAGCGTCTGCTAAATGACTAAAAATGTAAATGTAAATGTGTTCCTAATGGCAAAACAGGACCAATTAAAGGATTACATGGCTGTGTTTTGGAAGTCCATGGTATCCCTAAAAACACATGATGCACTCTTAAATCAGAACATCCATCTATAGAGGAACGCTCTCGTTGGCTGGCCCTCACTACATATTCGTCACCAAACCCACTGGCTCCAGGTCATCTATAAATCACTGCTAGGCAAATCCCCGCCTTATCTTAGCTCATTGGTCACCATAGCAACACCCACCCGTAGTATATGCTCCAGCAGGTATATCTCACTGGTCATCCCCAAAGCCAACACCTCCTTTGGCCGCCATTCCTTCCAGTTCTCTGCTGCCAATGACTGGAACGAACTGCAAAAATCTCTGAAGCTGGAGACTCTTATCTCCCTCACTAACTTTAAGCATCAGTTGTCAGAGCAGCTTACCGATCACTGCACCTGTACACAGCCCATCTGTAATTAGCCCACCCAACTACCTCATCCCCATATTGTTATTTATTTTGCTAATTTGCACCCCAGTATCTCTATTTGCACATCATCTTCTGCACATCTATCATTCCAGTGTTAATACTAAATTGTAATTATTTTGCACTATGGCCTATTTATTGCCTTAACTCCATAACTTGCTACATTTGCACACACTGTATATAGATTTTCTATTGTGTTATTGACTGTAGGTTTTTGTTTATCCCATATGTAACTCTGTGTTGTTGTTGTTTTTATCGCACTGCTTTTGCTTTATCTTGGCCAGGTCGCAGTTGTAAATGAGAACTTGTTCTCAACTGGCTTACCTGGTTAAATAAAGGTGAAAAAAATAAATAAAAATAAATAAAAAGGAATGGGTATACAGTGGGTAAAAAAAATATTTAGTCAGCCACCAATTGTGCAAGTTCTCCCACTTAAAAAGATGAGAGAGGCCTGTAATTTTCATCATAGGTACACGTCAACTATGACAGACAAAATGAGAAAAAAATATCCAGAAAATCACATTGTAGGATTTGTAATGAATTTATTTGCAAATTATGGTGGAAAATAAGTATTTGGTCAATAACTAAAGTTTCTCAATACTTTATTATATACCCTTTGTTGGCAATGACACAGGTCAAACGTTTTCTGTAAGTCTTCACAAGGTTTTCACACACTGTTGCTGGTATTTTGGCCCATTCCTCCATGCAGATCTCCTCTAGAGCAGTGATGTTTTGGGGCTGTCGCTGGGCAACACGGACTTTCAACTCCCTCCAAAGATTTTCTATGGGGTTGAGATCTGAAGAGGGGGGGACACGTCTGGCACTGCAGGATTTGAGTCCCTGGCGGCGTAGTGTGTTACTGATGGTAGGCTTTGTTACTTTGGTCCCAGCTCTCTGCAGGTCATTCACTAGGTCCCCCGTGTGGTTCTGGGATTTTTGCTCACCGTTCTTGTGATCATTTTGACCCCACGGGGTGAGATCTTGCGTGGAGCCCCAGATCGAGGGAGATTATCAGTGGTCTTGTATGTCTTCCATTTCCTAACAATTGCTCCCACAGTTGATTTCTTCAAACCAAGCTGCTTACCTATTGCAGATTCAGTCTTCCCAGCCTGGTGCAGGTCTACAATTTTGTTTCTGGTGTCCTTTGACAGCTCTTTGGTCTTGGCCATAGTGGAGTTTGGAGTGTGACTGTTTGAGGTTGTGGACAGGTGTCTTTTATACTGATAACAAGTTCAAACAGGTGCCATTAATACAGGTAACGAGTGGAGGACAGAGGAGCCTCTTAAAGAAGAAGTTACAGGTCTGTGAGAGCCAGAAATCTTGCTTGTTTGTAGGTGACCAAATACTTATTTTCCACCATAATTTGCAAATAAATTCATGAAAAAATCCTACAATGTGATTTTCTGGAAATTTTTTTCTCAATTTGTCTGTCATAGTTGACGTGTGTGTACCTATGATGAAAATTACAGGCCTCTCTCATCTTTTTAAGTGGGAGAACTTGCACAATTGGTGGCTGACTAAATACTTTTTTCCCCCACTGTATGAGAAGAAGACACCCATACTCACCCACTGAAAAAACCCTTAGGTCTTCATCATGTCTCCCCTGGATCTGGACACACATGTCTTGTCTTGACTCTTCTGCTCCGCTGGTTCATATACTGCACTGCAGTCTACATCCGTGTGAGCAGAGCAGAATTATTACACAGAAGGGCAGAAAGACATCTTGTGAGTTTGGTTCATATCAATTATGTTTTTGTTTACATCGGTTGTCATGGAAACACAGCATTTAGGATCAGATGCCTGGAAACGCCCATTTGCACAGCTGCGAAGGACGCTGGATTGTTTTGTGTGTCTCAAGAGGAGCAACTTGGGAGTTGTGAAGAGTCATTCTCACACGCAGTACCGACATGTGCCAAGACCTCAAGACCTCTACTCAATACACTTTGACACGGAGAGAAAGAGATAAAGGGCTAAATGAACCATATCCTGATGTCAATGCTATACCAATGTGACTGTGGCCTGTATTGACATGGCCCTCGGCTAAACCACCATATTTGTATCAGCTCTGTTGACTGAGTCTTCATCAATGCTCCCTCACTGTTATCTTCTGCTTGTTTCCCCCACAACACCATGAAGTCATGCAGGCTAAAGTGGCCAATTAGTCCAAACACTGCTCAATCTAGTACCTCTCCAGAGATACCAAGGGACTGAGGAATGCATGGTTCGGTTGCACATCAGAACAGCTGGGGATGGCTTATTGTAAAACTTATACCTTACATATTCCAATCACTTTACTATGAAATACCAGCAAGGCATACAACAATATACCTTTGCATTGGTGTAAATAACAGGATTGTGTGTCTGTGTGTGGATGCAATTTAATGCATACGTGTGTGTGAACCCAGGCAAACAGTATATAATTCTAAAATGTTTAGGTTATGATAATGAATGAGGGTGTTACAGTTGTAATATTAGCATGAGCAGAGAGATGTCCTGATGTGTTTCTCAGCCACCAAGCTACAACACATTCCCAATGCCCTCATTATAGGCCGTTAAAGAGCTCCTCGCTAATTCATGACCATTGGTTGAAATGTGGGCACATTCTGGTCAAATAAATACCCTCTCATGCCAGATTGTTCCTGTGAATATTAATAGTCTGAAATCTCAACTCAAACACCCAACTCAACAGGGTCCCACTGTTTCTCAGAGAGAGGGGGGGAGGTGGAGGTGGAGGTTGAGGTTGAGGTTGAGCGGAAGAGAGGGTGAATGAGAGAGGGAGAGAGAGAGAGGGTGGTGAGAGAAAAAGAAGGAGTGCGAAAGAGGGAGAAAGATATGCTTTTTTTTCTGACTGAAAAGTTGAACATAAACACAGCTGGGTGTAATATAAGGGCATTTATTGGCTGCATCTTAATTATTGCTTTGACTCAGAGTCGACTGCCAAGGACTGTTGTGTATACAAAAAATGTGCAGTTGACAGATTATCTGAATCATGCCATGCTTTTTAAGGAGGTGTTCACTCAAAAACATGGCAATGGTGACAAACGTAAGGGTTGTATTCAAAGGCGGCACTGTGAGGGTGAGTTGGTGAAGTGTTCTGATCACACATCCAGTTACAGTGGTTGGTGGTGTATGGAGCAAATGTAGCATATACCAACCTTTATCGGCTGAGGGGCCCCCAAATCTCATGCCAAAACATTTTAGTGGCCCCCCTCTTAACAGCGGATAGAAACATTTACGTTTTAAAGTTCATTTCCTGCAATTCTACACATTTTGCCATGGGGCATAGAGAAAATGTTGCAGTTTTAAAGCACGTTTTCAGCAATTTTACACATTTAGCCATGGGGCCGAGAGAAAATGTAGCAATTTCTCTTTTTTTGTCGTCATTTAAGGTTAGGGTTAGGCATTAGGGTTAGCAGTGTGGTTAAGGTTAGGGTTAAGGTTAGGGTTAGGTTTAAAATTAGATTTTATGACTTTGTGGCTGTGTCAGCTAGTGACCACTCTGCAGAGCTGCCTCCAGAACAAGACTCATGATGGAAAATGCTAACGAGCCACCAAGTCAGCCAGACCAGTGTTTCTAGCCAGGACCTAGTCTCAGGGACGTTTGCAGTATGAAGTTTCAACCAGAAAACATCCAGCGCAACAAACTAAATCCTGCTCTGCTCTTTCCAACTGCAAGTGCTTGGTAGAAGATTGAATACAGTAACCAACTACAATGTTACCCATGCAGTATTTTCTGTTTTTGTGAATCAATGCTTTAGGCAATGTGTGTTTTTCCAAATTACTTCATCATTGTGGACAAGCTCAACTCATCATTACCCGTTGTATTCCTTCCAGATGCTTTAAGAGATACATTAATCTTTTGGAGATGTATTCACGGACTGTTTGATGAAACTTGTGCGCTTCGTGCCTTCTCAATGTGTTTACGCATAGCTCTAGCTGGATGCCAGGTTCGGGACCGTTGCATTATGTACTGAATGTTATGAAAAATATTGTGATGAGAGGGAATTCAGGGATAAATACAGAACCACTGCAATGTGGATAAAGCAAATAATGTTGCTGAAATGAAGGATTTTACACAAATTTGGTTTTTGCCTCTTCCCTCCACCCCTCACCCTTCATTTTGGACCAAGCTTAACATTTACAGCTTGAACTAGAAAGGGAAAAGCAGAAACTATGTGTTTGATATTTGGAGTGTGTGTGTGTTTGTGTGAGTGAGTGTGCATTTCACAAAATCTGATTGTATACCATGACAATAGTCAAAGCTAGTGTCACGGTTTCGGCCGAGGCTGCTCCTCCTCCTTGTTCGGGCAGGCTTCGGCGGTCGTCGTCCCCGGAGTACTAGCTGCCACCGTTCGATGTTTCATGTTTGTTTGGTTTTGTCTGTTTGTAACACCTGTCCCTTGTTAGTGTTTGATTGTGTTCCCTATTTAAGTTTCGTAATTGGGTCAGGTGTTATGTGTGATTGTTTGTGTCAGCTGTTCATGTTGATGGTGTTTTTGCTCTCATTCTGTTTATTTTGAGAGTCCGCACTGCGTGCGCCTTTTCTTGTTTTTACGCACTGTGTTGTGTGCGTTTTGTCGCTCTTGCCTCCCGGTTGGGTTGGCTATTTCTCCTGTTTGGAGTTGTTTTTTCATCACTAAAGACTGTTGACGAACACTTTTGTGCCTGCGCTTGATTCCCTGCACCACATCCACACTCAGCGTTCTGACAGAATCACACATCACCCATGGAATCAGCAGGAGCAACCGCGCCAACAGCGAGCATGGAAGACCGTCTTCGTGGGCAGGAGGACCGGATTAACCAGGTCTGTCATGCCCTGGAGGGGGTGATGAACACTCTCCACCGATGGGAGACCAGCGGGGTACCCACGGCCCCACCTACCGGACCATCCCCATCGGTCAGTCCTCCTGTCCAACTTCCGGAACCCAGTGGGATTCGGCTCTCGCTCCCGAGGGCGTACGACGGCTCCGCTGCCGGGTGTCAAGGGTTCCTGCTGCAAGTGGAGCTCTACCTCGCCACCGTACACCCGGCGCCCTCGGGACACGAGAGCGTCTCCGCCCTCATCTCCTGTCTCACCGGCAAGGCGTTGGAGTGGGCCAACGCCGAATGGAGGAGAATGGACGCTGCTACCACTACCTATGCGGAGTTCTCCCGCCGCTTCCGTGCTGTGTTTGACCATCCACCGGAAGGGAAGGCGGCGGGGGAGCGTCTGTTCTACCTCCGACAGGGGATGAGGAGCGCCCAGGACTTTGCTCTGGAATTCCGGACTCTAGCGGCAGATGCAGGGTGGAATGAGCGGGCCCTCATAGACCACTTCCGTTGCAGCCTCCGGGAGGACGTCCAGAGAGAGTTGGCGTGCAGGGACACCTCGTTGACGTTTGACCAACTTGTCGACATGGCCATTCGGCTGGATACCCTGCTCGCCACCCGTGGACGTCCCGGGTGGGGTTCGCCCATTTCACCCTCCAGCACCTCCGAGCCGAGCCCTATGGAGCTCGGGGGTGCTGGCGCTAGAGAACGGAGGAGTAGGAACCCGAGGGGGGCCGTTCCCTGCACTAACTGTGGCCGTGGAGGGCACACCGCGGCTAGGTGTTGGGGAGGGTCCCCCGGTGGAGGAGAAGGCAGGCCACGCATTGGGGGGTCCCCCCAGGTGAGTAGGCGCCCTACTTACCCAGAGCTTTCTGTCGTTCACCTAACCTTGCCTGTTTGTTTTCCACAGGTTGCACCTCGTTCCCATCATAAGGCGCTGGTAGATTCAGGCGCAGCTGGGAATTTTGTAGATCGCCAGTTCTGTGTAGAGTTAGGGATTCCTCTCCTTCCCGTTGATAAGCCTTTCCCTGTTCATGCCCTAGATAGCCGTCCGTTAGGATCTGGGTTGATTAGGGAGGTCACGGCACCCCTTAAGATGATGGCGCAGGAGGGTCATGAGGAGACGATTCAGCTCTATCTGATTGACTCTCCTGCGTATCCGGTGGTGCTGGGCCTTCCCTGGTTGATGACCCATGACCCTACTATTTTGTGGCGAGAGAAAGCTCTTAAAGGGTGGTCTGCCCAGTGTGAGGGGCGGTGTCTGGGTGTTTCCATAGGGGCGACCTCGGTGGAAAGTCCGAATCTAATGCCAGCACTGCATATTCCCCCCGAGTATGAGGATTTGAAACTGGTGTTTAGTAATAATAATAATAATAATATGCCATTTAGCAGACGCTTTTATCCAAAGCGACTTACAGTCATGCGTGCATACATTTTTCTTTTTGTGTATGGGTGGTCCCGGGGATCGAACCCACTACCTTGGCGTTATAAGCGCCGTGCTCTACCAGCTGAGCTACAGAGGACCACGTAAAACTAGGGCGGCGGACCTAGTAAAACTAGGGCGGCGCAGCTGCCCCCTCATAGACTGGGGGATTGTGCGATAGATCTCCAGTCAGGAGCAGCTCTCCCGCGGAGCCATGTGTATCCCTTGTCTCAAGAGGAGAGGAAGGCAATGGAGACGTACATCGCTGAGTCTCTGAGACAGGGATACATACGGGCCTCCACTTCACCCGCTTCCTCGAGTTTCTTTTTTGTGAAGAAAAAGGATGGAGGTCTGCGCCCGTGTATTGATTACCGCGGTCTCAATCAGATTACGGTGAAGTACAGCTATCCACTTCCTCTGATTGCGACTATGACGGAGTCATTACACGGTGCTCAGTTCTTCACAAAATTGGATCTCAGGAGCGCATATAACTTGGTGCGCATTAGAGAGGGCGATGAATGGAAGACAGCGTTTAGCACGACTTCCGGACATTACGAGTATCTAGTCATGCCATATGGGTTGATGAATGCTCCCTCAGTCTTCCAATCCTTCGTCGATGAGATTTTCCGGGACATGCAGGGACAGGGAGTAGTCGTGTACATAGACGATATTCTGGTGTACAGTCCTACCCGAACAGAGCATGTAGCCCTGGTGCGCCGAGTATTGAGGAGGCTGTTGGAGCATGACCTATATGTCAAGGCAGAGAAATGTCTGTTCTTTCAGAAGTCGGTCTCCTTTCTGGGTTATCAGTTGTCTGCGTCAGGGGTGAAGATGGAGGTGGACCGGGTGTCAGCTGTGCGTAATTGGCAGACCCCAACCACTGTGAAGGAGGTGCAACAGTTCTTGGGTTTTGCAAATTATTACCGGAGGTTTATCCGGGGTTTTGGACAGGTGGCAGCTCCCATCACGTCTCTGTTGAAGGGGGGTCCGGTGCGCTTGCGGTGGTCAGCTGAGGCGGCCAGGGCTTTTGGGAAACTGAAGGACCTGTTTACCTCGGCGCCGGTGTTGGCACATCCGGATCCCTCTTTACCTTTCCAGGTAGAGGTAGACGCGTCAGAGGCCGGTATAGGGGCCGTTCTCTCCCAACGGTCTGGCACACCACCTAAACTCCGTCCCTGTGCTTTTTATTCTAAAAAGCTCAGTCCGGCGGAGCGGAATTATGACGTAGGATACAGGGAGCTGTTAGCCGTGGTACAGGCCCTAAAGGTGTGGCGGCATTGGCTTGAGGGGGCTCAACACCCTTTCCTCATTCTAACTGACCACCGTAACCTGGAATACATCCGGGAAGCTAGGAGACTGAATCCTCGCCAGGCCCGCTGGACTATGTTTCTAGCCCGGTTTGTGTTTAAAATCACTTACATCCCTGGGTCCCAGAACGGGAAGGCAGATGCTCTGTCTCGGCGGTATGACGCGGAGGAGAGGTCCGTTGAGCCCACTCCCATACTACCAGAGTCTTGTCTGGTTGCACCGGTGGTGTGGGAGGTTGATGCCGAGATCGAGCGGGCGTTACGCACCGACCCAAGTCCTCCACAGTGTCCAGTGGGTCGGACGTACGTTCCGCTCGAGGTACGCGATCGCCTCATTTATTGGGCTCATACGTCCCCCTCCTCTGGACATCCGGGTATCGGCCGGACAGTTCACTGCCTTAGCACTAAGTACTGGTGGCCAACGTTAGCCAGGGATGTGAGGATTTATGTCTCCTCCTGTTCGGTGTGTGCCCAGTGTAAGGCGCCCAGACATTTGCCCAGGGGTAAGCTACAACCCCTGCCCGTTCCACAACGACCCTGGTCCCACCTCTCGGTGGATTTTGTTACCGACCTTCCCCCCTCACAGGGGAATACTACCATCCTGGTCGTTGTGGATCGGTTCTCGAAGGCCTGTCGTCTCCTTCCCATGCCGGGTCTACCCACTGCCCTACAGACCGCTGAGGCTCTGTTTACCCATGTCTTCCGGCATTACGGGGTACCCGAGGATATAGTGTCTGATCGAGGCCCCCAGTTCACCTCCAGAGTGTGGAGAGCGTTTATGGAACGGTTGGGGGTTTCGGTAAGCCTTACCTCGGGTTACCATCCGGAGAGTAATGGGCAGGTTGAACGTGTTAACCAGGATGTGGGTAGGTTTCTGAGGTCTTATTGCCAGGGCCGGCCGGAGGAGTGGGCGAGATACGTTCCTTGGGCCGAGATGGCACAGAACTCTCTCCGCCACTCCTCCACCCAACTAACCCCTTTCCAGTGTGTGTTAGGGTACCAGCCGGTTCTGGCACCTTGGCACGAGAGCCAGATCGAGGCCCCTGCGGTGGATGAATGGGTGCGGCGCTCGGAGGAGACATGGAACGCTGCCCACGTACATCTGCAGCGGGCCATCCGTCGGCAGAAAACGAGCGCCGATCTCCACCGCAGTGAGGGGCCTGTGTACGCACCTGGAGATCGAGTCTGGCTCTCGACCAGAAACCTGCCCCTCCGCCTGCCCTGCCGGAAGCTGGGTCGGCGGTTTGTGGGGCCATTCAAAGTCCTGAGGAGGTTGAACGAGGTGTGTTACAGGTTAGAACTGCCTATTGACTATAGGAATATTAACCCCTCGTTCCATGTGTCTCTCCTCAGGCCGGTGGTAGCTGGTCCACTCCAGGAGTATGAGATAGAGGAGACTCCTCCGCCCCCGTTGGACATCGAGGGGGCTCCGGCGTACACTGTGAGGTCCATCCTTGATTCGAGACGCTGGATGGGGGGTCTTCAATATCTCGTGGAGTGGGAGGGGTACGGCCCGGAGGAGCGGTGCTGGGTGCCGAGGAGGGACATATTAGACCAGTCCCTGCTGACCGAGTTCCATCGGGGTCATCCTACGCGCCCTGCTCCGCGTCGTCCTGGTCGTCCCCGAGGCCGGGGTCGGCGCACGGCTGGAGCCGCGCGTCAAGGGGGGGGTACTGTCACGGTTTCGGCCGAGGCTGCTCCTCCTCCTTGTTCGGGCAGGCTTCGGCGGTCGTCGTCCCCGGAGTACTAGCTGCCACCGTTTGATGTTTCATGTTTGTTTGGTTTTGTCTGTTTGTAACACCTGTCCCTTGTTAGTGTTTGATTGTGTTCCCTATTTAAGTTTCGTAATTGGGTCAGGTGTTATGTGTGATTGTTTGTGTCAGCTGTTCATGTTGATGGTGTTTTTGCTCTCATTCTGTTTATTTTGAGAGTCCGCACTGCGTGCGCCTTTTCTTGTTTTTACGCACTGTGTTGTGTGCGTTTTGTCGCTCTTGCCTCCCGGTTGGGTTGGCTATTTCTCCTGTTTGGAGTTGTTTTTTCATCACTAAAGACTGTTGACGAACACTTTTGTGCCTGCGCTTGATTCCCTGCACCACATCCACACTCAGCGTTCTGACAGCTAGCAAAATGTTCTCCCTGAATTTTGATTCTAACTTGAACAGTATTTAGCATTCTCTCTCTCATCAGGGGTCCCCATCTCATTTGTCTGTCTTCGCTAACAGGCTAGCTGCTTATGGAGCAATTAACTCCTTTTGATGTATACAATAATGATTTACTTCATACCACACAATACACTCATGTAAACAAAGGAAACAGAAGGCTTAGACTTCACCTCTTTAACTCACAACTTCTGATGCTATCTATCTAGTATTGTTATTTGCTCTGTATATTCCCTCTCTTTTTCTCTGAGTGCCAGTTGAGTGTCCAATCTATCATCATACCACATTATGTAAATATGTATAATGTGATTACATTAAAAGCATTTGTGAAGTGAATAGAATTTGATCATCTATTTCATGCTATCCCATAAAAAGGAGTGTCTCTGCATTGCCAGCCCCACCGCATCATAAAACTAGATATCAAATAATGACACAAAGTAGATGGATTCACTGCTACAGACCATCTGAAACTGGGAAGTATAGGTCCACATGGGAAAGTTACATTTTCAATGAAAATCACAGAATCCGGGTATGGAAGCAATCTTTCCCCATTGAAAGCAGTTCAGCCAAGCCTGAATTCAAGCAATAACGACACACATACAGTAGTTTACATATTTTTTGGTATTATAGCTGCATTAAAGCTCCCGTCCAAAATGTTGTGAATAATATATATTCATGTCATAGTCACCATTGAACTCCATCACACACAAAAGTTATTTCACTTCAACCAGTGAATGCTAGCGATGGCTAGCTATTCTACCAGTCTGTCTTAGTGAGTGTTATCATGCTAATAGCACACACTGCAAATACATTTGTTTTATTTTTAAGGGGTATGCAGTAGGTTGATAACGATATCACCAAAGTATGTTGTTTCAGACATTTCAAGCAACATTCCCAACTAATGAAAACACAGTCATGGTATTTAATTTAAGAGAATGAGTAAAGATTCAAGAAAGGGTCATTTTCATGTAAAAGCTCTATTTTTGAAAGAATTAAGGCATATATATATGTTTTTCAACCATTTTCCATCCTAAAAATAAGGAATAAGCAAAGGCTTTGATTTCTGGTCACACAGATGGAAAAGGGTTCTTAAAAAATATCTACCAGAAAAATTCTTAAAAGGTATTAGAAATACATCAAAACCCAATAATGTTGAAGTAAAGACCCCTGCAAACTAATATCAACATTTATATTAAATTTTGCAGAAATTATTTGCCTTCTGTAAGTTTAAGAAATATTGCCTAGTGTCTTGTCATTCTGTTCCCAAAAACACTGTCATTCTGTTATCTTTAAGATATTTTCTAATTTCCCTCCCTCATGAGGAGGAAGGATTGTGAAAGTTCACAGAAGTAACAAGTAAAGGTAGACCTACCAATTAGTTAGTGTTATTACTGAAAACAATTTTGTTTATGAAATAATATGTGATTAAAACGCTTTGGTAACAGAGTGACCAAAGAATATTTAACAGAATGACTACAATTGAATTGGCCACAATGGGAAATCATAATAGTCACAAACCACAGTTGCATTAGAGCACAGTACAGCACAGTACAGTACAGTAGAGCAGTAGTTCCCAACCTTTTTTGGTTACTGTACCACCAACATAATTTTTCTCTGAACGGGGTACCCCTGAAGTACCCCCTCATGTGCATTTTAACCAGTAAGCCTATGGGCTCATGAGTCTTCTCAAGTACCCCATGTGGATAGGCCAAGTACCCCCAGGCGGTCCTAGTACCCCTGGTTTGGAACCACTGCACTAGAGCACAGAACAGTACAGTACAGTACAGCAGAGCACAGTAGAGTACAGTAAATTAAAGTAGAGTAGAGTTCAGTACAGTGGAGTAGAGTTCAGTACAGTACACTATAGCACATATGAGTAGAGTACAGTATAATGTAATATACTTTATTCTACTGTACTGTGCCTTACTGAACTATACTCTACTCTACTTTCCTTTACTTCACTGTACTGTGCTCTAATGTACTGCACTCTACTGTCTGAACTGTGATGTCCAAACTTGTGAAACATAGACATCTATGATTGGTACAGATTTGGTCCAAATTTGGTCTTGTTTGGGGGCGGAGCTCATTCAAATAATAGTCAGTGTGTAGAATGATACCCAAACATGCAAAGGAGGATATTAGATTTTCTTCCTTTGTGTACCTATTCAGGATACATCACCACGAAGAGAATGCATTATGCATTTCTGTATAGTACAGATCCCAAGGACCCATGATATCATTCTGTTACCATAATTCTGTTACCGGGTTTTCTTTATTATTTTTTTAAATCTTTTTTTTAGGAGGTAGATCAGCTTTAATATTTCAGATAGATTGTAACTTCCATCAGTGTAATTGTCTGCATTACTTCCAATCCCCCATATGTTTTTTTCTCTCGCAAATATATATATATATATATATATATATATATATATATATATATATATATATATATATACATACATATACAGTGAGGGAAAAAACAGTTGGTGTGATTATTCGCAAATGGAAGAAACACAAAATAACTGTCAATCTCCCTCGGCCTGGGGCTCCATGCAAGATCTCACCTCGTAGAGTTGCAATGATCATGAGAACGGTGAGGAATCAGCCCAGAACTTCACAGGAGGATCTTCTCAATGATCTCAAGGCAGCTGGGACCATAGTCACCAAGAAAACAATTGGTAACACACTACGCCGTGAAGGACTGAAATACTGCAGCGCCTGCAAGGTCCCCCTGCTCAAGAAAGCACATATACAGGCCCGTCTGAAGTTTGCCAATGAACATCTGAATGATTCAGAGGAGAACTGGGTGAATGTGTTGTGGTCAGATGAGACCAAAATCGAGCTCTTTGGCATCAACTCAACTCGGCGTGTTTGGAGGAGGAGGAATGCTGCCTATGAACCCAAGAACACCATCCCCACCGTCAAACATGGAGGTGGAAACATTATGCTTTTGGGGTGTTTTCTGCTAAGGGGACAGGACAACTTCACCGCATCAAAGGGACGATGGACGGGGCCATGTACCGTCAAATCTTGGGTGAAAACCTCCTTCCCTCAGCCAGGGCATTGAAAATGGGTCGTGGATGGGTATGACAATGACCCAAAACACACGGCCAAGGCAACAAAGGAGTGGCTCAAGAAGAAGCACATTAAGGTCCTGGAGTGGCCTAGCCAGTCTCCAGACCTTAATCCCATAGAAAACCTGTGGAGGGAGCTGAAGTTTCGAGTTGCCAAACGTCAGCCTCGAAACCTTAATGACTTGGAGAAGATCTGCAAAGAGGAGTGGGACAAAATACCTCCTGAGATGTGTAAAAACCTGGTGGCCAACTACAAGAAACGTCTGACCTCTGTCATTGTCAACAAGGGTTTTGCCACCAAGTACTAAGTCATGTTTTTGCAGAGGGGTCAAATACTCATTAAAATGCAAATCAATTTATAACATTTTTGACATGCGTTTTTCAGGATTTTTGTTGTTGTTATTCTGTCTCTCACTGTTCAAATAAACCTACCATAAAAATGATAGGCTAATCATTTCTTTGTCAGTTGGCAAATGTACAAAATCAGCAGGGGATCAAATACTTTTTTCCCTCACTGTAAACATACATCCATACACACACATGTCCTTTTTTAAATTACATTTCCCTTCATTACTTTCCAACCCCACCACCCCTTCCCCAATTGGAGTAAACTAGTGAACAACAACGCTTAGGCCTCTACTTCCAGCCCATACATACTATATACATTTTATGGACACAGTCAATTTTACAGTAATTACATTTTCTTTGTTATTTCTCCTGAACTTCTTCTACTCTCAACCTTTCCGATGTCCATCCGGTTTGCTTCTATATGCCATATCTTTCTAACTGTGCTCCTTCACAAAAGCTCCCAACCTACAACCCATACAGTTATTATGGACACAGCGTGCCTACATTATTGGTTATCTTGTTATTGTTTGTTGTTATTTGTTGTTAGTCCCAACTTTCAATTCCATTCAACACCTCCCATCTATCTTTTAACACCATCCATATAGGATTTCTATTTGCCATATATATTTCAACGGTAGTGTGATGTCTTACAAAAGTTCTGAACCTTGTTTCTACAGATTGTGAATTGAAAATAAACATTTTTCGCTAATAGTATTATTATGTTATTTATCTATTGACTATGACTTTTCAGATCACCCAGTAGTGCTATCTGCAGGGTTAGCTCCAGGTAAATATTGCAACCCTTTAGCCATTCCTGGACCTGCGTCAAAAAACAAGCTACAAATGGACAGTACCAAAACAAATGATCTAATGATTCTGTCTCTTCGCAGCAAAATCTGCAGAGCTGGGAAGATTGTATCCCCTATATAAATAACATTCTATTGGTAGCAATAATTTTATATAATAATTTAAATTGAAAGATTATAAGTTTTGAATCTGGTGTCATTTTGCGTATCAGTTCATAAACACTATGCCATGGGATCAGTACGTCAAAAATCTCTTCCCAACTATTTTGCAATCTATATGGGACGGCTGTCAATCCCTTGGTCCTTAAATGAAACTGATATAATTATTTATTTATAACAGTTTTCCTTAACCAATTATGTTCTTTAATGCAAGGTCGACAGACAAGTTCCTTACTTTCTCCTCCTTCCACATTCCTCTTCCATTCTTGCGGTAAGGCTGCAATTATTTGGTTGTAATTTTGAGTAGAGCAGACATTTCCATATGTTTTTGTTAGCTGCATGTGCGACATAACTCCACCAGTCCTACCGATTATATCATTTACAAAGATTATACCTTTTTTATTTTGTCAAAAAAAAAAGGTTTTTTCTCAATTAGTATATTTGAGTTTAACCACAATATTTGTTACATTATTTGTTCTGTCGTTTCTGGAGGATTAAATTGAAATTGCAACCAACTTTCTATGGCTTGTTTTAGAAATATTGATATCTGGGAGATGATTTCCTTTTCAAATAACTGAAAGTGAGTGGTTGTAATCTGAATTAAGGGAAAAAGGCCATTCTTGAACATTGGGTGAGACAATCTTACTAATCTGCTAGAGAACCAGTTCGGATTTAAGTATAACTTTTGTATGACTGAAGCTTTTAGAGATAGGTCTAATGCTTTAATATTTAATAATTTCTGTCCTCCGAATTCATATTCATTATGTAAATAGGCCCGTTTAATTTTGTCTGGCTTGCCGTTCCAAAGAAATTTGAATATATTTTTCTCATATAATTTAAAAAGCTGTTCGCTAGGCGTAGGCAAGACCATAAGGAAATAGGTAAACTGGGATAATACTAAAGAGTTAATCAGGGTGATTTTTTCCACAAATTGACAGGTATTTACCTTTCCATGGTAGCAAGACCTTATCTATTTTTGCTAACTTTCTATTATAATTTATTGAAGTGAGATCATTTATTTCCTTTGGGATATGTATTCCGAGTATATCCACATCACCATCAGACCGTTTTATTGGTAAACTACATGGCAATGTAAAAATTGTATTTTTTATTGATCCAATACGTAATATAGTACATTTGTCATAATTTGGTTGTAATCCAGAGAGGTTAGAAAATGTATCTAGATCCTCTATGAGGCTGTGGAGTGATTCTAGTTGTGGATTTAAAAGAAAACATGAGTCATCAGCGTACAATGACACCTTTGTTTTTAAGCCCTGGATTTCTAATCCCCTGATATTATTGTTGGATCTGATTTTAATAGCTAACATCTCGATGGCCACAATAAATAGATATGCCGATAGTGGACAACCTTGTTTCACTCCTCTTGACAGTTTAAAACTTTCTGAGAAATAGCCATTATTTACTATTTTACACCTAGGGTTACTATACATGATTTTAACCCAATTTATAAGAGATTGTCCAAAAATTGAAATGCTCCAGGCATTTAAATATAAACCCCAGTCGTACTTTATCAAATGCCTTTTCGAAGTCTGCTATGAATAGCAGGCCTGGTTTCCCAGATTTTTCATAGTGTTCTATTGTTTCCAGTACTTGCCTTATATTATCTCCTATGTATCGCCTATGTAAAAAACCTGTCTGATTAAAATGAATAATGTCCGACAATACCTTTTTAATTCTATGCGCTATACATTTTGCTAGAATTTTTGCATCACATCACTGAAGTGTAAGGGGCCTCCAATTTTTTTAATGGACTGGATCTTTATATTTTCCACTTTTATCCTGTTTCAGTAATAATGAAATCAGACCTTCTTCTTAAGCGTCTGATAATCTACCATTTACATAGGAGTGGTTAAAACATGCTAATAACAGTCCTTTGAGTATATCAAAAAAGGTTTGGTATACCTCGACTGGTATGCCATCCAACCCTGGATTTTTCCCGGACTTAAAGTCTTTAATTGCATTCAGAAGTTCCTCCTCTGTAATTTCACCTTCACATGAGTCTTAAAGTACTTTGTTTCCTCCTTCAAAATATAATTTGGTGAATCATGGGTGACTCCGTCATTTGTAACCAGTTTCAATAAATTCTCCAATGTTGAAGATTAAAAAAGAATTTGGTGCATTTTTCCCCATATTCCATCCAGTTTACTTTATTTTGATAATATATTACACTTGATCTTTCTTGAATAAGTTTCTCCATTTCTTTTTGTTTTTCCTCTAATTTATTCTGAGCCTCTATGTTACAGTTTTTATTGCTATCTATCTGTTATGTTAGACCTTCTATTTCCTTTGTTAGTGTGGACTCTTTTGACCTAAATTACTTTTGTTTTCGAGATGAGTACTGAATTGCATGGCCTCTAAAGGCACATTTAAAGGTGTCCCATACAATAAGGGGATTTGCTGTATCTATGTTATGTCTGAAAAAATCAGTTATAAATTCCTCTGTCCTAGTTAAAAACAAGTTATCATCCAATAGGCTTTGATTAAATTTCCAATATCCTCGCCCATGTGGAAATTCAGTAAGAGTAATATATATGACAATTATATGATGTCATTCTGTTACCAAACTTAGCATCTGCACTGTTCCTCAAGTATGTAGTTTCCAACAGGCCAATATTCTACATACTGTAGTTTAGCGCAGAAAATGTGGTAACTAAATACAATTAGCATAATCCATTGCGCGCCTACTTGTTTGGCCTTTATAAAAGTAAAGAAAAGTAATGTGAATAGACTACATTACAAAAAAGTATGTGGACACCTGCTCGTCAAACCTCTCATTCCAAAATCATGGGCATTAATATGGAGTTGGTCCCCCTTTTGCTGCTATAACAGCCTCCACTCTTCTGGAAAGGCTTTCCACTAGATGTTGGAACATTGCTGCGTGGACTTGCTTCCATTCAGCCACAAGAGCATTAGTAAGGTTGGCACTGATGTTGGGCGATTAGGCCTGGCTTGCATTCGGCGATCCAATTCATCCCAAAGGTGTTTGATGGGGTTGAGGTCTGAGCAGGCCAGTCAAGTTCTTCCACACCGATCTCGACAAACCATTTCTGTATTGACCTCGCTTTGTGCACGGGGGCATTGTCATGCTGAAACAGGAACGGGCCTTCCCCAAACTGTTGCCACAAAGTTGGAAGCACAGAACTGTCTAGAATGTCATTGTATGATGTAGCGTTAAGATTTCCCTTCACTGGAACTAAGGGGCCTAGCTCAAACCATGAAAAACAGCCCCAGACCATTATTCCTCCTCCACCAAACTTTACAGTTAGCACTATGCATTCGGGCAGGTAGCGTTCTCCTAGCATCTGCCAAACCCAGATTCGTCCTTTGGACTGCCAGATGGTGAAGCGTGATTCATCACTCCAGGGAGTGTTTTATTGATTTTATTTTTTATTTGACCTTTATTTAACTAGGCAAGTCAGTTAAGAACAAATTCTTATTTACTATGACGGCCTACACCGGCCAAACCCGGACGACGCTGGGCCAATTGTGCGCCACCCTATGGGACTCCCAATCACGGCCGGTTGTGATACAGCCTTGAATCGAACCAGGGGGTCTGTAGTGACGCCTCAAGCACTGAGATGCAGTGCCAGTGTGTTTCCACTGCTCCAGAGTCCAATGGCGGCGACCTTTACACCACTCTAGCCGACGCTTGGCATTGCGCATGGTGATCTTAGGTTTGTCTGCGGCTGCTCGGCCATGGAAACCCATTTCATGAAGCTCCCAACGAACAGTTCTTGTTCTGACGTTGCTTTCAGAGGCAGTTTGGAACTCGGTAGTGAGTGTTGCAAATGAGGACAGATTATTTTTAAACGCTACACGCTTCTGCACTCAGTGGTCACGTTCTGTGAGCTTGTGAGGCCTACCACTTCGCGGCTGAGCCGTTGTTGCTCCTAGACGTTTCCACTTCACAATAACAGCACTTACAGTTGACCGGGGCAGCTCTAGCAGTGCAGAAAGTTGACGAACTGACTTGTTGGAAAGGTGGCATCCTATGACGGTGCCACAATGAAAGTCACTGAGCTCTTCAGTAAGGCCATTCTACTGCCAATGTTTGTCTATGGAGATTGCATGGATGTGTGCTTGATTTTATACACCTGTCAGCAACGGGTGTGGCTGAAATAGCTGAATCCACTCATTTGAAGGGGTGTCCACATACTTTTGTATATATAGTGTAAATTATGGTTAATAAGTGATAAGCAGTAATGGGCAGTCAGTACTATCATGGGACTTGTATTCTTGTTTTATTCTGTGTTGTTATAGAATTCAACCCACATAGTGCATAGTGCAATTTATATTGAAAATAAAATATCGAAACCGAAATCGGTGATACATTTTTTTATAATTAAAAAGCAAGAATTGCTCAGCTCTACACTTTTCACGTGTGATTTGTTCACATGTGAAAAATTCATGTGAATCTGACTCGTGTGAAAATTTCACATGTGAAAGACAAGTTGTTTTTATTTAGGTGAAATTTGTGTTTTTTCGCGTTCTTTTCATGTGAGTTTTTGTAAGGGCATTCAGCAGACACTATCCAATGCAACTTACAAGTGTAACCCACAAGCACCACACTCCAAACACTTGAACCACAACAGATTCTGATGTAGGCCTATAACTACCAATGCTGTCAGATTCAAAACACAACTTGAAAATGAGGAATCTGTGCAATGCTGCATTTGTAAACAATGCATCTAGAGAACAGCATCTAGAGAACCACGTCTGGGTGTGCTCTGCCTCATATTTACAGACTCTCTCTATCTCTGATTGGGAAGCCAGCAGGCTAATGTTTGTAGAGGATTGTTTTGTAGAATGTCAGAGGAGAGTCAGAGTTGATTGTATGTAAAACATTGGTATTGTCTAAAACTGGTCTACACCCTGCTGGAGAACCTCTCATATAGCTCACACACAAGCACCCACACACGCACGCACACACACACACACATACACACACACACACTATGTTTTAAGATACTAACAATCTGAATCCAGACTATACTGTATCTATTAAGTGGCTCCAAGGCCATGCAAGGATCTCATATTTCTCTAAGTCTGTATCTGCATGACAGCTGGCCTGTGGTTAACCCATGGTTTCTAGCACATAACCTTATCCCCAGGACCTCTGCCTCAACCACATATAGGAAGCAGAAGGAACTGGAGAATGTACAATTAGATCAGATAAATTGATGTGACACTACTACATTACTGTATATAATGTTGAAAGATTTTCTGTTGCGTTCTTATACTATATTTGTAAAATAAATGTAATTGAATTACCGTTCATCCATTTGCTTTTATTTTGAAGACAGAAAATTGAAAATATATACAGTGCCTTCAGAAAGTATTCATACCCCTTGACTTATTCCATATTTTGTTGTGTTACAGCCTGAATTTTTCTCACCCATCAACACACAATATCCCATTATAGTAGTCCCGTGTTGCTCAGTTGGTAGAGCATGGTGCTTGCAACGCCAGGGTTGTGGGTTCGATTCCCACGGGGGGCCAGTATGAGAAATGTATGCACTCACTAACTGTAAGTCGCTCTGGTTAAGAGCGTCTGCTAAATGACTATAAATGTAAAAATAATAACAAAATGAAAATGTTTTAGACATTTTTGCAAATGTATTGAAAATGAAATACAGAAACATCTCATAAGTATTCACAGGTTGTTTGCACTCTGCATGTCTGGAGACATTCCAAATTGAGCTGAGGTGGTTCCCATTTCCTTCGATCATCCTTGAGATGTCACTGTGGCCAATTCAATTGTTTGGACATGATTTAGAAATAAATAACTGTCTATAGAAGGTCCCACAGTTGACAGTGCATGTCAGAGTAGAAACTATACCATGAAGTCCAAGGAACTGTCTGTAGATCTCCGAGATAGAATTGTAATGAGGCATACAGTATATCTGGGGAAGGGTATAAAATGATTTCTAGAGTGTTGAAAGTTTCCAAGAGCACAGTGGTCTCCATCATTGGGAAATTGAAAAAATATGGAACTACCCAGACTCTGCCTAGAGCTGACCATCAGACCAAACAGAGCAACAGGGCAAGAAGGACCTTGGTCAGGGAGGTGACCATGAACCCAGTGACCACTTTGGTACAGAGTTCCTTGGCTGAGATGGGAGAACCTGCCAGAAGGACAATAGTCTCTACAGCACTTCACCAATTTGGGCTTTATGGGAGAGTGGCCAGACGGAAGCCGCTTCTGAGAAAAAGGCACATGACAATATGCCTGGAGTTTGTAAAAAGGCATGTGAAAGACTCTGAGAGCATAAGGCAACATATTCTGTGGTCTGATGAGATAAAAATTAAACTATTTGGCCTGAATGCAAAGTGCTATGTCTGGAGATAACCAGGCATAGCTCACACCCGTCTAACACCATCCCTACCATGAAGCATGGTGGTGGCAACATCATGCTATGGGGGAAGCTTTTCAGCGGCAGGGACTGGGAGACAGGTAAGGATAGAATGAACAATGAATGGAGCCAAATACAGGCAAAGCCTTGATGAGAACCTGCTTCAGAGTGCAAACAACCTTAGACTGTGGTGAAGATTTACGTTCCAACAGGACCATGACTCCAAGCACATAGCCAAAACAATGCTGGAATGGCTTCAGAACAAGAATGTGAAAGTCCTTGAGTGGCTCAGCCAAAACCCAGACTTGAATCCCATTGAAAATCCATGGAAATACTTAAAGATTGCTGTTCACTGCCGCTCCCCATCTAACTTAACAGAGCTTGAGAAAATCTGAAAGGAAGAATGGGAGAAAATCCCTAAACACAGATGTGCAAAAGCTGATACAGACATACCCAAGACGACTCAAAGTTTAATCACTGCCAAAGGTACTTCTACAAAGTATTGACTCAGGGGTGTGAATACTTACACAATATATACAAAAGTATGTGGAAACCCCTTCAAATGAGTGGATTCAGCTATTTCAGCCACACCCATTGCTGACAGGTGTATAAAATCGGGCACACAGCCATGCAATCTCCATAGACAAACATTGTCCTTACTGAAGAGCTCAGTGATGTTCAACGTGGCACTGTCATAGGATGCCACCTTTCCAACAAGTCAGTTCATCAAATATCTGCCCTGCTAGAGCTGCCCCAGTCAACTGTAAGTGCTGTTATTGTAAAGTGGAAACGTCTATGCGCAACAACGGCTCAGCTGTGAAGTGGTAGGCCACATAAGCTCACAGAACGGGACCACCGAGTGCTGAACCGCATAGGGCGTAAAAATCGTCTGTCCTCAGTTGCAACACTCACTACCGAGTTCCAAACTGCCTCTGGAAGCAACATCAGAACAAGAACTGTTTGTTGGGAGCTTCATGAAATGGGTTTCCATGGCCGAGCAGCCACACACAAGCCTAAGATCACCATGCGCAATGCCAAGCGTCGGCTGGTGTAAAGCTCGCCACCATTGGACTCTGGAGCAGTGGAAACGCGTTCTCTGGAATGATGAATCACGCTTCACAATATGGCAGCAGACAGACGAATCTCTGTTTGGCGGATGCCAGGGGAACACTACCTGCCCGAATGCATAGTGCCAACTGTAAAGTTTGGTGGAGGAGGAATAATGTTCTGGGGCTGTCTTTCATAGTTTGGGCTAGGCCCCTTAGCTCCAGTGAAGAGAAATCTTAACACTACAGCATATAATGACATTCTAGACTATTCTGTTTGGGGAAGGCCCGTTCCTGTTTCAGCATGACAACGCTCCCTTGCACAAAGCGAGGTCGTTACAGAAATGTTTTGTCGAGATCGGTATGGAAGAACTTGACTGGCCTGCACAGAGCCCGGACCTTAACCCCATCGAACACCTTTGGGATGAATTGGAACGCCGACTGCGAGCCAGGCCTAATTGCCCAACATCAGTGCCGACCTCACTAACGCTCTTGTGGCTGAATGGAAGCAAGTCCCCGCAGCAATGTTCCAACATCTAGTGGAAAGCCTTCCCAGAAGAGTGGAGGCTGTTTAGCAGCAAAGGGGGGACCAACTCCATATTAATGCCCATGATTTTGGAATGAGATGTTTGACGAGCAGGTGTCCACATACTTTTGGTCATGTAGTGTATGTACATGTGGTATTTCTGCATTTAATTTTCTATACATTTGCTAACATTACTAAAAACATGTTTTCACTTTGTCATTATGGGGTATTGTGTGCAGATGAGTGAGAAAATTTAGAATTCCGTCTGTAACACAACAAAATGTGGAATAAGTCTGAATACTTTCTGAAGGCACTGTATATATTGTATGTCTTTTGTAAGAAACCGTGCAGCTGCACTGTGGCTGTTACAGTACGAGATGGTAAAGTTAAGATTTTTTGTGTAATTAGTATTCAGGCTTTTTTTTTGCATGGCTTCTCGGCGTGCAGCCACAGCATTCATTAAAGAGACGTGAAATGGAACAGAATGGCAATTTCTACATCTGACAAGAAATGTCAGAAGGTTTTTTTTTTTTTTTTTTTCCATTTTTTTTTGGGGGGGAAGGATCAGCTTAATATTGCAGATAGATTGTATCTTCTATCAATGTAATTGTCTGCATCACTTCCAATCCCCCATATTTTTATTTTATTTTTTATATATATATATATTCCCCTTTATTACTTTTCAACCCCACCATCCTTTCCCTACTTGGAGTAAATTAGTGAACAACAACGCCCAGGCCTCTACTTCCGGTCCATACTCACTATCTACACCTTATGGACAGAGTTAATTTTACAATAATTCTATATCTATATATATATATATATATACATACATACACACACACACACATATACATATATATATATATATATATATATATATATATATATATATACATATATACATACATATACATATACACATCTATTTATTTTTTTTCTCCTGAACTTCTTCTACTCTCAACCTCTCCGATCATCTTCATGATGTCCATCCGGTTTGCCTCTAAATGCCATATCTTTCTAACTGTGCTCCTTCCCAAAAGCTCCCAACATACAACCTATATACTTATTATGGACACAGTATGCTTACATTATTAGCTATCTTTGTTATTATTTGTTGTTATTTGTTATTAGTCCCATCCTTTAACTCTATTCAATACCTCCCATCTATCTCTTAACACCATCCATATAGGATTTCTATTTGCCATATATATTTCAACCATACTGTGATGTTTTTCAAAAGTTCTGAACCTTTCTATTCTCATTGCTTCTACAGATTGTGAATTAAAAATAAACATTTTTGCTAAAAGTATTATTATATTATTGATTGATTGACTATGACTTTTCAGATCACCCAGTAATGCTATCTGCAAGGTTAGTTCCAGGTAAATATTGCAATCCTTTAGCCATTCCTGGACCTGTGTCCAAAAACAAGCTACAAATGGACAGAACCAAAACAAATGATCTAATGATTCTATCTCTTCACAGCAAAATCTGCAGAGCTGGGAAGATTGTATCCCCCATATAAATAACATTCTATTGGTAGCAAGAATTTTATATAATAATTTAAATTGAAAGATTCTAATTTTTGAATCCGGTGTCGTTTTGCGTGTCAGTTCATAAACACTATGCCATGGGATCGGTACGTCAAAGATCTCTTCCCAACTATTTTGCAATCTATATGGGACTGCTGTCAATCCTTTGGTCCTTAAGTGAAACTGATATACTTTTTTATTTATCACAGTTTTCCTTAACCAATTATGTTCTTTAATGCAAGGCCGACAGACAAGTTCCTTACTTTCTCCCCCTTCAACTTTCCTCTTCCACTTTTGCGGTATGGCTGCAATTATTTGGTTGTAATTTTGTAATGTCAGAAGGGTTTCTGATCTGTGTTTTGGAGACAGTAAAATGTCACAGCACATGTACAGTGCATAGTTAAATACCGCAGAGACGTGCGTTAACCGTCCGACGGGGAGCCCAAGCCCAAAAATTCCTTCAGGGAAATGCTCCTTCTCTGCTTTTTATGGGAAAAACCTTAATTCATGGAGACAATCCAACCCATCATTATATTTAACAGATTATCATAAACATTCTTGGACTGTGGATAGTTCCGGTAAGTCTCCCTACTTATAAACTGGTGTGTAAAAGTGGGATCTGACCGCACACATGCTACTGTCTCCCACACACACCTGTATGTCTCCTCTCTGGCTGAGCTGAGCTGGGCTGAGCATCTAGGTTGGAATGTACCTTGGGTGAAAACCTCATCACTGTATAAAACCTATCTTTAAGATATGTGGTCCATGTAACAGGAATATGAGCCCAGAAGCCTGAAATTCAGCTCAGACTCAAATGGATTTCCCTTCATCTGAATCTGACTGGGTGTGCGTGTGAAACATTGTATGGGGTACATGACTTACAATACATATAACATAGCTTAAAAAAATAACATGAAGATATGTAAATAGTCAGTTGTGAGCTAAAAACAAATACTGTTGCTGATAGCAAATACTTTTACCTAGGGTTGCAAAATTTCAGTAACTTTCCCAAAATGCCCTTGTTTTCCGGAAATCCCGGTTGGATCATTTCTGGAATCAGGACGGAATCAGCAGGAAATATGGGAATCCTCCAACTGGGATTTCTGGAAAACCTGTGAATTTTGCAGAAGGATCTCAACGGATCTGAACAGCACATACTAATAGTGCCTAGAACAATGTAGTCCACCCAGCCCCTGACCAGTTACTGTGTATACGCAACACCTTTCATCTGGTGACAGATCAGATGGGGCCCTGGAGCCATTCAGCAGCCCAGTTCGGTCTGGACACAGAGACACAGCCCCGAAAATGGATGACCCCCTTTCAACTCCCATGTCACATGTCACCTCTGCACACACCCTCCCCCCTCTATGGCCACTTTCTGTACTACCCCTCTCACCTCTGGACCTCCTCTCCTCATGGCATGACCGACCAGTGCATTCCACTCCTGACCCACCATTTAGGAAACACTGGATTAAACTAAGGACTGGATTCTGATTGAAAAATAAATAGCAGCAGCACCTGCAGAGCTACAGTATAGAAAGTCTCCTTTGTCTGTCTGAAGGGCGGAGTGGAGTGGATAAGGCAGGATTAATGGTGACAGTATGTGTGTGTGTGTGTGTGTCCGCATGCACTTGCATGTGTGCGTGCGCGTGTGTGCCTGTGTGTGTGTGCATATGCATGTGTGTGTGTGAGTAATGAAACTAATTATTTCTATCTGTCAGACAGGACTTCCTGCTAAGAGCTAGGGTCTTATGGGGTGGAGGGCGGTGATGGACAGAACACATGCTGTGTTTCCGAGGAATAAATCTTAGCTAAATAAACACTTTGTGCCTTCATGCGTTCACTCAGCAGATGCCATCATCCCAGCCTCATTTCAAATCATATGATTGGATGTTTGGATTTTTGAATGTAGCCACTTTTTTAATGGTGTAGAGGTGTAGCCTCGTAACTACCAACTGATTATCGCTGCTGAATCCATGTGGCGAAACAGAATGTATGCTTGCAAGACTTCCGGATGGTTGTACGAGGTTAGTAGTAGAGGTGGGACAGACTTTTAGTTGTTTGAAGGTGCCAGGCCTTGACATGCCCCATATTGGGTTAGAACATGGAAACTGCACCACAATACTGTGTGGACTTGTACAGCACATGTACAGTACCAGCTGTGACTCACAGACAAATAGATTTGGAACAACAAAAATGCACGTGTTGGTTGATGCTTCAACTAACCTCAATCAAACAGTAGCCTAAGTAACATACTAAAAATAGTCAAATAGCAGTTTGTTGGTCTTAGATTCCCTGGTCTTAGATTGTTGGTCTCTGATTCTCTAGGTCTAGAGTGGAAAAGCCTCCAGTCCTGCTCTCAGACAGATGACTGATTAACCCCAATCACACTCTATATTTTAACAAGAAGGCAGGGTCACTGTGCGTAGGGTATACCACTGTGAATTCATGTATAACCTCTGTTCAGAAAGGACCAGACCCAGTTCCTTGGCCTTTTGGTCACAGAGAGCGAGACCCAGCCCACTTCTACACACTGATACACACATTGATACACACACACACACACACACACACACACACACACACAGTCGAGGGGCAGAAAATGGCTCTGAGGCCCCAGCGAGTGTTGATTTTAAATGAGCATGAGTAATTTTCAGGGGTCTGCTGAAGGTTTTGTGTGTTTGATGTGTGTGTGTGCGTGTGACTGAGTGTGAGTGTGTGTCTACATAACTTTTGTATATATGTGTTTGCTTGAGTCTGTGTATATGTGTGTACGTACAGTATTACATTTACATTTTAGTCATTTAGCAGACGCTCTTATCCAGAGCGACTTACAGTTAGTGAGTGCATACATTTTTCATACTGGCCCCCCATGGGAATCGAACCCACAACCCTGGCGTTGCAAGCACCATGCTCTACCAACTGAGCTACAGGAGTGTGTGTGTGTGTGTGTGTGTGTGTGTGTGTGTGTGTGTGTGTGTGTGTGTGTGTGTGTGTGTGTGTGTGTGTGTGTGTGTGTGTGTGTGTGTGTGTGTGTGTGTGTGTGTGTGTGTGTGTGTGTGTGTGTGTGTGTGTGTGTGTGTGTGTGTGTGTGTGTGTGTGTGTGTGTGTGTGTGTGTGTGTGTGTGTGTGTGTGCATGCGTGTGTGTTTCAACAGTGAAGAAAAATAGCTGTGCTGGAGAATAGTCACTAACGGGGAGCTTGTGCAAACACAGGCCCTGGCAGAAGCCGGGCTGCACAGTTTCCTCCACAGTCCACACACAGAGGCCATTATGTCTAACGGCTGTCTCTGTTGAGTGCATTATGACAGCAATCAATCAATCAATCAATCAATTTTATTTTATATAGCCCTTCTTACATCAGCTAATATCTCGAAGTGCTGTACAGAAACCCAGCCTAAAACCCCAAACAGCTAGTAATGCAGGTGTAGAAGCACAGCAATCTGCCACAATCTGCCACTTACTACAGCCACATCTACTCTATACACTATACACAGATCTGCAAACTACATTGCCACCAAATATTCAGTAACAGTCTAATCTGCATTCTTGCTAAGATGTGACTGTCTGGAACTTTTGGTGCAAAACCTGAACATCTGCTAAAGGCTTTGGTATACTGTGGTACTATGGTATACTGTGGTATCTGGTACACTGTGGTATCTGGTATACTGTGGTACTATGGTATAGTGTGGTATCTGTTATACTGTGGTATCTGGTATACTGTGGTACTATGGTATACTGTGGTATCTGGTATACTGTGGTATCTGGTATACTGTGGTACCTGGTATACTGTGGTATCTGGTATACTATGGTACTATGGTAAACTGTGATATCTGGTATACTGTGGTACCTGGTATACTGTGGTATCTGGTATACTGTGGTACTATGGTATACTGTGGTACTATGGTATACTGTGGTATATGGTATACTGTTGTACTATGGCATACTGTGGTATCTGGTATACTGTGGTACTATGGTATACTGTGGTATCTGGTATACTGTGGTACTATGGTATAGTGTGGTATCTGGTATACTGTGGTACTACGGTATACTGTGGTATCTGGTATACTGTGGTACCTGGTATACTGTGGTATCTGGTATACTATGGTACTATGGTAAACTGTGGTACTATGGTAAACTGTGATATCTGGTATACTGTGGTACCTGGTATACTGTGGTGTCTGGTATACTGTGGTACTATGGTATACTGTGGTACTATGGTATACTGTTGTACTATGGCATACTGTGGTATCTGGTATACTGTTGTACTATGGCATACTGTGGTATCTGGTATACTGTGGTACTATGGTATACTGTGGTATCTGGTATACTGTGGTATCTGGTATACTGTGGTACTATGGTATAGTGTGGTATCTGGTATACTCTGGTACTATGGTATACTGTGGTACTATGGTATATTGAGGTATTTGGTATACTGTGGTACTATGGTATACTGTGGTACTATGGTATACTGTGGCACTCTGGTATACTGTGGTACTATGGTATACTGTGGTAATACGGTATACTGTGGTACTATGGTATACTGTGGTATCTGGTATGCTGTTGCACTCTGGTATATTGTGGTATACTGACTCTGGGTCTGAACACCTCCCTCTGCAACCTGATCCTGGACTTTCTGACGGGCCGACCCCAGGTGGTGAGGGTAGGCAACATCACCTCCACCACGTTGACCCTTAACACAGGGGCCCCACAGGGGTGTGTGCTTAGTCCCCTCCTGTACTCCCTGTTCACCCACGACTGTGTGGCCACGCACGACTCCAACACCATTATCAAGTTCGCTGATGACACAACAGTGGTAAGGCCTGATCACCGTCGACGATGAGTCAGCCTACAGGGAGGAGGTCAGTGACCTGACAGTGTGGTGCCGAGGCAACAACCTCTCCCTCAACGTCAGCAAGACCAAGGAGCTGATCGTGGACTATAGGAAACGTGGGCGTGCGAGCCCATTCACCTTGACGGGGCGGCAGTGGAGCAGGTAGACAACTTCAAGTTCCTCGGTGTCCAAATCACTAAAGACTTAAAATGGCCCAAACACACACGCAAAGACGTGAAGAAGGCGCGACAGGCCTCTTCCCCCTCAGGAGGGTGAAAAATTTTGGCATGGGCCCTCAAACCCTGAAAAGGTTATTGTACCATTGAGAGCATATTGGCTGGCTGCATCACTGCTTGGTATGGCAATAGCACCGCCCTCGATTGCATGGTGCTACAGAGGGTTGTGCGGACAGCCCAGTACATTACTGGGGCCGAGCTCCCTGCCATCCAGGACCTCTATATCAGGCGGTGTGAAAAGAAGGCCCAGAAAAAAGACCCCAACCACCCAAGCCATGGACTATTTTCTCTGCTGCCGCACGGCAAGATGTCTGACACCAACAGTCTGACACCAACAGGCTCTTGAACAGCTTCTATCCCCAAGCAATATGACTGATAAATAGCTAACAAAATAGCTACAGGGCCCGAGTTTACCTTGTATCTTTATTGACCTTTTATTTCAGTATTTGCAGTATTCAGTCTCTATGCACGCTCACAGGGCCCTACACACGCACACACACTGTCACTCCAACACACACACAATTACTCACTCCATAATTTGCTCACTCACACATAATATAAACCTATATTTCTACTGACTCTACACCAGTGGCGGTCAGTGCCGTTTAAGATGAGGGAGGACACATTTCTTTCATGAGCATGGCCTTATTTTGATTACAGCATATTGGATGACTCTCATTCATATTATATTCACCCAGTTCAATGTAACAGTGATAGGTTTAGGCTACTACATGATACTCAAATTGTCCCTATACCTATCATGAGATTGCTACAACCTAGCCTATGAATTAAAGTTTACAACTTAGGTGGAGAGACACATTTGATGTGACAGACAGACAGTGACATTCAATACCGCCTTGCACACTCTTGCCTGCATCTAGCTGATATAGGGTGCAATCATTAGTCCAACAGTTGCAAACGAGAGTTTCTATTGGACAAATCACGTATGTTTATCCCCATTTTGTTCCGTTTGCTTCCGTTTAAGAAACGTTTTCAACGCCTAAA